>NC_092006.1:11415577-11715577 GCF_044704955.1 Pristiophorus japonicus
CCCAAAATGTTCTTTCCTTGTTGGAACAGGGACACAGTGATAGGAAACATCTTGTGTGCAGAGAATTAGAACACTCATTTCCTGAGCAAGACAGCAGTAAACATAGTGAGGAAGCGGTGTTTATATTGTTCCTTGACCCTCAGCAACAGAACCCAAACTTTAAACAAACAGGCTCTAAAATCCTCTCAAAATATCAGCTCAAATCATCATCCTTTGATGTGATTCCCAAACTGAGCATAACATGGAGTAACACTTATCAAACTATCACGAGAGGTTCCTGGATGTCCTCGGACACAAATCACTCAAAGTTAACGTGCAGGTACAGCAATTAATTAAGAAAGCAAATGGGATGTTGACCTTTGGAGGTTGTGGGTTCAAGTCCCACTCAACAGATTTCAGCACATAATCCAGGCCAACACTCCCAGTGTAGTACTGAGGGAGCGCCGCATTGCGCTGTCGGAGGGGCAGTAATGAGGGAGCGCAGTACTGCGCTGTCGGAGGAGCAGTACTGAGGGAGCGCAGTACTGCGCTGTCGGAGGGGCAGTACTGAGGGAGCGCCGCACTGTCGGAGGGGCAGTACTGAGGGTGCGCTGCAATGTCACAGGGGCAGTACTGAGGGAGCGCCGCACTGTCGGAGGGGCAGTACTGAGGGTGCGCTGCAATGTCAGAGGGGCAGTACTGAGGGAGCACCGCACTGTCGGAGAGGCAGTGCTGAGGAAACTCCGCATTGTTGGAGGGGCAGTACTGAGGGGCTGAATGGCCTCCTCCTGGTGCTATGTAACAGGCTCGAGGGGCTGAATGGTAGGGGTCCAATGGAAAGTTCAGGACTGAGATGGAGAGATTTTTGTTGGGCAGGGTATCGAGGGACACGGAGCCATGGCGGGCGGATGAAACACAGAAAATAGGAGCAAGAGTCGGCCATTCGGCCCCTCGAGCCTGCTCCGCCATTCAATATGATCACGGCTGATCTTCTATCTCAACACCATATTCCCACTTTCTCCCCATACCCCTTGATACCTTTTGTGTCTAGAAATCTATCGATCTCCCTCTTAAATATATTCAGTGACTTGGCCTCCACAGCCTTCTGTGGTCGAGAATTCCACAGGTTCACCTCCCTCGGAGTGAAAACATTTCTCCTCATCTCGCTCCTAAATTTCCTAGCCCGTATCCTGAGACTGTGACCCCTTGTTCTAGACTTCCCAGCCCCGGGGAAACATCCTCCCCGCATCCAGTCTGTCCAACCCCGTCAGAATTTTATACGTTACAATGAGATCCCCTCTCATTCTTCTAAACTCCAGTGAATACAGGCCCAGTCGGCCCAATCTCTCCTCATACGTCAGTCCTGCCATCCCAGGAATCAATCTGGTGAACCTTCGCTGCACTCCCTCAATGGCAAGTATATCCTTCCTTTGGTAAGGAGACCAAAACTGCACACAATACGCCAGGTGCGGTCTCACCAAGGCCCTGTATAACTGGAGTAAGTCATCCTTGCTCCTGTATTCAAACCCTCTTGCAATGAAGGCCAACATATCACTTGTCTCCCTAACTGCTTGCTGCACCTACATGTTTGCTTTCAATGACTGGTGTACAAGGACACCCAGGTCCCTCTTATGTTTTTTCTACCAAACTGGATAACTTCACATTTATCCACGTTATACTGCCTCTGCCATGTGTTTGCCCACTCACTCAACCTATCTAAATCGCCTTGCAACATCTTTGCATCCTCCTCACAACTCACAACCCCACCTAGTTTTGTGTCGTCAGCAAACTTGGAAATATTACATTTGGTTCCCTCATCCAAATCATTTATATATATTATTTATATATATATCAGGCCCTCAAATTTACCACCAAGCTCATGGCCTACAGGGCTGTAGTGATACCCGCCCTCCTGTATGGCTCAGAGACATGGTCTATGTACAGTAGACACCTCAAGTCGCTGGAGAAATACCACCAACAATGTCTCCGCAAGATCCTACAAATCCCCTGGGAGGACAGACGCACCAACGTTAGCGTCCTCGACCAGGCCAACATCCCTAGCATCGAAGCACTGACCACACTCGATCAGCTCCGCTGTGCAGGCCACATAGTTCATACAAACATAGAAAATAGGTGCAGGAGTAGGCCATTCGGTCCTTCGAGCCTGCACCACCATTCAATAAGATCATGGCTGATCATTCCCTCAGTACCCTTTTCCTGCTTTCTCTCCATACCCCTTGATCCCTTTAGCTCTAAGGGCCATATCTAACTCGCTCTTGAATAAATCCAATGAACTGGCCTCAACAACTCTCTGCGGTCGGGAATTCCACAGGTTAACAACTCTCTGAATGAAGAAGTTTCTCCTCATCGCAGTCATAATTGGCCCACCCCTTATCCTTAGACTGTGTCCACTGGTTCTGGACTTCCCCAACATCGGGAACATTCTTCCCGCATCTAACCTGTCCAGTCCCGTCAGAATCTTATATGTTTCTATCAGATCCCATCTCATCCTTCTAAACTCCAGTGTATAAAGGCCCAGTTGATCCAGTCTCTCTTCATATGTCAGTCCAGCCATCCCGGGAATCAGTCTGGTGAACCTTCGTTGCACTCCCTCAATAGCAAGAACGTCCTTCCTCAGATTAGGAGACCAAAACTGAACACAATATTCCAGGTGAGGCCTCACCAAGGCACTGTACAACTGCAGTAAGACCTCCCTGTTCCTATACTCAAATCCTCTCGCTATGAAGGCCAACATACCATTTGCCTTCTTCATCGCCTGCTGTACCTGCATGCCAACTTTCAACAACTGATGTACCATGACACCCAGGTCTCGATGCACCTCCCCTTTTCCTAATCTGCCGCCATTCAGATAATATTCTGTCTTTGTGTTTTTGCCCCCAAAGTGGATAACCTCACATTTATCCACATTATACTGCATCTGCCATGCATTTGCCCACTCACCTAATCTGTCCAAGTCACCCTGCAGCTTCTTAGCATCCTCCTCACTGCTCACACTGCCACCCAGTTTAGTGTCATCTGCAAACCTGGAGATATTACACTCAATTCCTTCATCTAAATCATTAATATATATTGTAAAGAGCTGGGGTCCCAGCACTGAGCCCTGCGGCACCCCACTAGTCACTGCCTGCCATTCTGAAAAGGACCCGTTTATCCCGACTCTCTGCTTCCTGTCTGCCAACCAGTTCTCTATCCACGTCAGTACATTACCCCCAATACCATGTGCTTTGATTTTGTACACCAATCTCTTGTGTGGGACCTTGTCAAAAGCCTTTTGAAAGTCCAAATACACCACATCCACTGGTTCTCCCTTGTCCACTCTACTAGTTACATCCTCAAAAAATTCTAGAAGATTTGTCAAGCATGATTTCCCTTTCATAAATCCATGCTGACTTGGGCCGGTCCTGTCACTGCTTTCCAAATGCATTGCTATTTCATCTTTAATAATTGATTCCAACATTTACCCCACTACTGATGTCACCCGTTTTCTCTCTCCCTCCCTTTTTAAAAAGTGGTGTTACATTAGCTACCCTCCAGTCCATAGGAACTGATCCAGAGTCGATAGACTGTTGGAAAATGATCACCAATGTATCTACTATTTCTATGGCCATTTCCTTAAGTACTCTGGGATGCAGACTATCAGGTCCTGGGGATTTATCAGCCTTCAATCCCATCAATTTCCCTAACACAATTTTCCGCCCGATAAGGATATCCTTCAATTCCTCCTTCTCGCTAGGCCCTCGGTCCCCGAGTTGTTCCGAAGGTCATTTGTGTCTCCCTTCATGAAGACAGAACCAAAGTATTTGTTCAACTGGTCTGCCATTTCTTTGTCCCCATTATAAATTCACCTGAATCTGACTGCAAGGGTCCTATGTTTGTCTTCACTAATCTTTTTCTCTTCACATATCTATAGAAGCTTTTGCAGTTAGTTTTTATGTTCCCGGCAAGCTTCCCCTCTTACTCTATTTTCCCCCTCCTAATTAAAACCTTTATCCTCCTCTGCTGTATTACAAAATTCTCCTAGTCCTCAGGTTTGCTGCTTTTTCTGGCCAATTTACATGCCTCTTCCTTGGATTTAACACTATCCTTAATTTCCCTTGTTAGCCACGGTTGAGCCACCTTCCCCGTTTTATTTTTGCTCCAGACAGGGATGTACAATCGTTGAAGTTCATCCATGTGATCTTGAAATGTTTGCCATTGCCTATCCACCGTCAACTCTTTAAGTATCATTCACCAGTCTATTCTAGCCAATTCACGCCTCATACCATCGAAGTTACCTTTCCTTAAGTTCAGGACCCTAGTTTCTGAATTAACTGTGTCACTCTCCATCTTAATAAAGAATTCTACCATATTATGGTCACTCTTCCCCAAGGGGCCTTGCACAACAAAATTGCTAATTAGTCATTTCTCATTACACATCCCCCAGTATAGAATGGCCAGCCCTCTAGTTGGTTCCTCGATATATTGGTCTAGAAAACCATCCCGAATACACTCCAGGAAATCCTCCTCCACCGTATTGCTACCAGTTTGGTTCACCCAATCTATTGTAGATTAAAGTCGCCCATGATAACTGCTGTACCTTTATTGCACACATCCCTTATTTCTTGTTTGATGCTGTCCCCAACCTCACTACTACTATTTGGTGGTCTGTACACAACTCCCACTAGCGTTTTCTGCCCTTTGGTATTCCGTAGCTCCACCCACACCGATTCCACATCATCCAGGCTAATGTCCCTCCTTACAATTGCATTAATTTCCTCTTTAACCAGCAACGCCACCCCGCCTCCTTTTCCTCTCTGCCTATCCTTCCTGAATGTTGACTACCCCTGGATGTTGAGTTCCCAGCCTTGGTCACCCTGGAGCCATGTCTCCGTGATGCCAATTATATCATGTTCGCATGCCAGACACGAGACTCCCAAAGCAAGTGCTCTGCGCGGAGCTCCTCCATGGCAAACGAGCCAAAGGTGAGCAGTGGAAACGTTACAAGGACACCCTCAACGCTCTCTGATAAAGTGCGACATCCCCACTGACACCTGAGAGCCCCTGGCCAAAGACCACCCTAAGTGGAGGGAGAGCATCCGGGAGGGCGCTGAGCACCTCGAGTCTCGTCTCCGAGAGCGTGCAGAAACCAAGCGCAGGCAGCGGAAAGAGCGTGTGGCAAACCAGTCCCACCCTCCCCTTCCCTCAACCACTGTCTGTCCCACCTGTGACAGGGACTGTGGCTCTCGTATTGGACTGTTCAGCCACCAAAGAACTCACTTCAGGAATGGAAGCAAGTCTTCCTCGATTCTGAGGGACTGCCTATAATGATGATGATATATTGTGAATAGCTGGGGCCTCAGCACTGATCCCTGTGGTATCCCACTCGTCACTGCCCGCCAACCCGAAAAAGACCCGTTTATTCCTACTCTCTGTTTCCTGTCAATTAACCAATTTTCAATCCATGTCAATACATTATCCCCAATCCTATGTTCTTTAATTTTGCACACTAACCTCTTATGTGGGACTTTATCAAAGGCCTTCTGAAAATCCAAATACACATGGAGTTAAGATACAGAGCAATCATGATCTCAGCCAATGGCAGAGCGGGTTGGATGGGCCGAATGGCCTCCTCCTGCTCCAATGTTCACAATCTACCAGCTGCCTTTTTGCATCTTCTGCTAATCCAAACATTGGCTGTCCTCGAGACCCCAGCCCTGATCCCGGGGGCTGGGAAATGACCTTTGGTCCCTTCAGTTGAATACTTGGGATTCTGAGGTTTTGGCCTCAAAGTGAGAACAATTCTTGGCAACGGGCCGCTCAATTGTACAAGTTCCCATTTCGCATGGTCCCACTCGGCTCCGCGTTAACGGAGGGCTAAATCCACTCACTGTCCAAACAATAGCTTTTCTTCCCCTCTAAGGCTGTGCTTGCATAAGCACTGGAAAATATTCCCCCGACTACCTCCACGTCCGATCATACAACAGCAGGAATCGAAGGGCATGAAGAGTGTCAGATTGTTTGATCCAGGCCGACACTCCCACTGCCAGTACTGTCGGAGGGACAGTACTGAGGGAGCGCCGTACTGCGCTGTCAGAGGGGCAGTACTGAGGGAGCGCCGTACTCGCTGTTGGAGGGGCAGTACTGAGGGAGCGCCGTACTGCACTGTCGGAGGGGCGGTACTGAGGGAGCGCCGCACTGCACTGTCGGAGGGGCAGTTCTGAGGGAGTGCCATACTACGCTGTCGGAGGGGTAGTACTGAGGGAGTGCCATACTGCGCTGTCGGAGGGGTAGTACTGAGGGAGCGCCGTACTGCGCTGTCGGAGGGGTAGTACTGAGGGAGCGCCGTACTGTACTGTCGGAGGGGCAGTACTGAGGGAGGGCCGCACTGTCGGAGGGGCAGTACTGAGGGAGCGCCGTACTGTACTGTCGGAGGGGCAGTACTGAGGGAGTGCCATACTGTGCTGTCGGAGGGGTAGTACTGAGCGAGCGCTGCACTGATGGAGGGGCAGTACTGAGGGAGTGCCATACTGCGCTGTCGGAGGGGTAGTACTGAGGGAGTGCTGCACTATCGGAGGGGCAGTACTGAGGGAGCACCGCGCTGTCGGAGGGGCAGTACTGAGGGAGCGCCGCGCTGTCGGAGGGGCAGTACTGAGGGAGCGCCGCACTGTCGGAGGTGCCGTCTTTCGGATGAGACGTTAAACCGAGGCCCCGTCTGCCCTCTCTGGTGGACGAGAAGGCTCCCGCTCCCCCCCCTGCCCCTCCACCCACCTCCCCGACGTCCTGGGCCCAGTGTTTATGGACGCTGTCACTTTAAGTCGGACGGACACCTTGGTGTTGGTGGATTCTGCCGGCCAGTGGGAAAGGAGCAAATTACAGACAAATGTGGGACGTCTTTCAACGAGACACAACAGAGTCCCTTCCTGCCGGGATCCGTGGGAATGTTTGGCTGGGGAATGCGAGAGGTCAGGGGTCACGGTCAGAGCCGGCGATGTCAGACTGCAGACGTTGCACGGCGGACAGCCCCGTGTAGGTGGTACACGCGGTCCCGCTGCCGAGGGGTCCCCGGGGATCAGTCCTCCTTGGAGTGCGAGCAGTCAGGCTTGGGTATTGGAGCGTGTGATGGGGGTCATACCGCCGAGAGTGCGGCCCCGTCACTTTCGGAGGCGAGGGAGACACATCACCCAGAGTGCCCCCCCCCGTCCCACACTTTCCACCTCCTCTTGGGACATTTTGTTCAATTCATTCATCAGAACATACGAAATCGGAGCAGGAGTCAGCCATTCGGCCCCTCGAGCCTGCTCCATATTTCTTATTCAAATATCATGGCTGATTTCAACACTTTCCCGCCCGATCCCCATATCTCTCGATTCCCTTAATATCCAAAAATCTATCGATCTCGGTCTTTGATGTACTCAACGACTGAGCCTCCACAGCCCTCTGGGGCAGAGAATTCCAAAGATTCACCACCCTCTGAGTGAAGAAATTCCTCCTCATCTCAGTCCTAAATGGCCGACCCCTTATCCTGAGACTGTGACCCCTGGTTCTAGACTCCCCAGCCCGGGGGGAAATATCCTCCCTGCATCTACCCTGTCAAGCTCTGTAAGAATTGTGTGTGTTTCAATGAGATCACCTCTCATTCTTCTAAACTCTAGAGAATATCGGCCCAGTCTGCTCAATCTCTCCTCATCCCAGTATTGTGTTCCGAACATAGATGAGACTGCACACAGGGAGGTTAAAGTAACAGTGACCTCGGTCTTTATTAAGACACTCCAGAGTGAGGAACAGGCCTTAGAGGCCATCTTATATACAGTGTTCCCAAGGGATGCTGGGATCCCTTGGGACTTCAGGGGATGCGCTCCCTGGTGGCGGAACATGGGAGTGCATGCTTTACAGATACACAACATCACTCCCCCGCCAAAGTCAAAGTGAAAACTATTTACAAGGTGAGGCAGTCGGGAGCCTTTCTTTCCCTGGTGGACCGCCTCGGTACAAATGTCTGTTCTGGTGTGTTGGCTGTGCCCTCGCTGGGCTGGCGTGTTGTTGGCCCTGCAGGGCTGCTGGGTGAGCCTGGCCTTGCTGGGCTGTTGGACGTGATGGGTTCGATTTCCTGGTCCGGGGTGGTGTCGTTGATCCTTTGGGTGTGTGTTGTGGGCTCGAAAAAGGTGGTGTCTGCTGTGGGATGTTCAGGGCAGTCTGTGAACCGCAGCCTCGTTTGGTCCAGGTGCTTTCCGCAAATTTGTCCACAATTTGACTACAAATTTGACTACAAACACCCTACTCCCTTCTTTAGCTATCAGCGTGCCCACGATCCACTTGGGACCATGTCCATAGTTTAGCACATACACAGGGTCATTCAGATCAATTTCCCGTGACACAGTGGCGCGACCATCGTTTACATTTTGTTGCTGCCGCCTGCTCTCTACCTGATCATGCAGGTTGGGGTGAACCAGCGAGAGTCTGGTTTTAAGTGTCCTTTTCATGAGTAGCTCAGCCGGGGGCACCCCTGTGAGCGAGTGGGGTCTCGTGCGGTAGCTGAGCAGTACTCGGGACAGGCGGGTTTGGAGTGAGCCTTCTGTGACTTGTTTGAGGCTTTGTTTGATGGTTTGTACTGCCCGCTCTGCCTGCCCATTGGAGGCTGGTTTAAACGGGGCCGAGGTGAC
Organism: Pristiophorus japonicus; assembly: GCF_044704955.1. NCBI lineage: Eukaryota > Metazoa > Chordata > Chondrichthyes > Pristiophoridae > Pristiophorus > Pristiophorus japonicus. The sequence continues at coordinate 11,424,217 of NC_092006.1, forward strand.
ATGTTTGATCCCATTGCGGGTCATGAATTCTTTCAATTCGGCACTGATGAAACATGGCCCGTTGTCACTGACCAGTATATCAGCAGGCCGTGGGTGGCAAACATGGCCCTCAGGCTTTCGATGGTGGCGGTGGCAGTGCTTCCCGACATTATTTCACATTCAATCCATTTTGAAAAATCATCCACCACCACCAGGAACATTTTACCTAGAAACGGGCCCGCATAGTTGACATGGATCCTTGAACATGGTCTGGAGGGCCAGGACCACAAACTTAGTGGTGCCTCTCTGGGCGCGTTGCTCAACTGAGCACACACGCTGCATTGCCGTACATAGGACTCTAAGTCAGAGTCGATACCGGCCACCACACGTGGGATCTGACTATCGCTTTCATCATTACTATACCCGGGTGTGTGCTGTGGAGATCCGAGATGAACGTCTCCCTGCCCTTTTTGGATAGCACTACGCGGTTGCCCCACAACAGGCAGTCTGCCTGAATGGACAGCTCGTCCTTTCGCCGCTGGAACGGCTTGATTAGCTCTTGCATTTTAACGGGGATGCTGGCCCAGCTCCCATGCAGTACACAGTTTTTTACTCGGGACAGCAGAGGATCTTGGCTGGTCCAAGTCCTAATCTGGTGGGCCGTGACAGGTGATTTATCATTTTCAAACGCTTCCATGACCATCAACAAGTCTGCGGGCTGCGCCACCATCAACAAGTTTGCAGGCTGCGCCATTTCCACCCCCGTAGTGGGCAATGGTAGCCGACTGAGAGCATCCGCACAGTTCTCGGTGCCTGGCCTGTGGCGGATGGTATAATTATATGCTGATAGCGCGAGTGCCCACCTTTGTATGCGGGCTGAGGCATTCGAATTTATCCTCTTGTTTTCAGCGAACAGGGATATGAGGGGCTTGTGATCGGTTTCCAGCTCAAATTTGAGGCCAAACAGGTACTGATGCATTTTCTTTACCCCAAACACACACGCTAATGGCTCTTTCTCAATCATGCTGTAGGCCCTCTTGGCCTTAGACAAGCTCCTGGAGGCATAGGCAACAGGTTGCAACTTCCCCACGTTAGCTTGTTGTAATACACACCCGACTCCGTACGACGACGCATCACATGCTAGCACAAGTCTTTTACACGGGTTATACAATACAAGCAGCTTGTTGGAGCATAAAATGTTTCTGGCTTTCTCAAAAGCAATCACTTGGTTTTTTTCCCCATACCCAGTTCTCACCTTTATGCAATAACACATGTAGGGGCTCTAAAAGAGTGCTTAACCCCGGTAGGAAGTTACTAAAATATTTGAGGAGTCCCAGGAACGACCGCAGCTCCGTGACGTTCTATGGCCTGGGCGCGTTCCTGATAGCCTCTGTCTTGGCGTCTGTGGGCCGAATGCCGTCCGCCGCGATCTTTCTCCCCAAAAGCTCCACTTTTGTTGCCATGAAGACGCATTTCGACCTCTTCAGCCACAGCCCTACGCGATCCAGTCGCTGGAGGACCTCCTCCAGGTTTTGTAGGTGCTCGACGGTGTCCCGACCCGTGACCAATATGTCGTCCTGAAAAACCACTGTGCATGGTACCGACTTGAGTCGGCTCTCCATGTTTCTCTGGAAGATCGCTGCAGCCGACCGAATTCCAAACGGGCATCTGTTGTAGATGAACAGTCCCTTGTGCGTGTTGATGCAGGTGAGGCCCTTCGAAGACTCCTCCAACTCCTGCGTCATGTAGGCCGAAGTCAGGTCGAGCTTGGTGAACGTCTTGCCTCTTGCCAGCGTCGCAAATAGGTCGTCCGCTTTAGGTAGCGGGTATTGGTCCTGTAGCGAGAAACGATTAAAAATTACTTTATAATCGCCGCAAATCCTGACCGTGCCATCACTTTTGAGTACTGGAACAATCGGGCTGGCCCACTCGCTGAATTCCACTGGGGAGATGATGCCCTTGCGTTGCAGCCTGTCCAGCTCGATTTCCACTCTCTCCCTCATCATGTGAGGTACCGCTCGAGCCTTGTGGTGAATGGGTCGTGCCTCTGGGACCAAGTGGATCCGCACCTTCGCCCTGGCTCAAAAAGGGAAGGAAATTTGTTAAGAATCTGGATACATGAGGCCTCATCGACATGTGATAGCGCTCGGATGTCATCCCAGTTCCAGCGGATTTTGCCCAGCCAGCTCCTTCCAAGCAGTGTGGGGCCATCGCCCGGGACAATCCAGAGTGGCAGTTCGTGCACCGTGCCCTCGTAGGTGACCTTGACCATGGCGCTGCCCAGGACAGTGATGAGCTCTTTGGTGTACGTTCTCAGTTTCGTGTGGATGGGGCTCAGGGCTGGTCTGAGTGCCTTGTTGCACCACAGTCTCTCAAACATCTTTTTACTCATGATGGATTGGCTAGTGCCAGTGTCCAGTTCCATGGCTACGGGTAAGCCATTCAATTTTACATTTAGCATTATAGGTGGACATTTTGTCGAAAATGTGTGCACCCCGTGTACTTCAGCATCTGCCTCCTCTCTCTGAGACTCGAAATTGCTTTGATCCACCATGGACCGATCTTTCTCTGCCACATGGTGGTTAGCAGGTTTTGCAGAGCTTAAAGCTCGTCTGCAAGCTCGTTGGAGGTGCCCCATTGTTCCACAGCTCTTGCAAACATACCCTTTGAAGCTGCATGAATAGGCTGAATGGAAGCCTCCACAATGCCAACAAGGTGTGAATTACCTTGCATTCATCCTTTGTTGGGGACTCCGAGTCATCTGTTAATTTATGAACATTGCTAGCACTTGTGTGCTGAGAGATTTGTTTGGTGTTATCACTGGTGGACATAAACGCCTGTGCTATCGCAATGGCCTTACTGAGGGTCAGTGTCTCCACAGTCAAAAGTTTTCGTAGGATGTTCTTGTGGCCAATGCCCAGTACAAAAAAGTCTCTGAGCATCTGCTGCAGGTAGCCATCAAACTCACATTGTCCTGCAAGTCGCCTTAGCTTGGCGACGTAGCTCGCCACTTCCTGACCTTCAGATCGCTGGCACATATAGAACCGTTACCTCGCCATCAGCACGCTCTCCCTCGGGTTAAGATGCTCCCGAACCAGTGCACACAGCTCCTCATACGACTTATCTGTGGGTTTCACTGGAGCCAGAAGATTCTTCATGAGGCTGTAGGTCAGTGCCCCGCAGACTGTGAGGAGAACCGCTCTCCTTTTTGCAGCGCTTCCTTCTCCGTCCAGCTCGTTGGCTACAAAGTACTGGTCTAGTCATTCGACATAGGCTTCCCAGTCCTCACCCTCCGAGAACTTCTCCAGGATGCCCACAGTTTGCTGCATCTTTGCGATGGATTCGTATACTCGTCGCCAGTTATTGTGTTCCTAACACAGATGAGGCTGCACACAGGGAGGTTAAAGTAACAGTGACCTCAGTCTTTATTAAGACAGGCCTTAGGGGCCGGCTTATATACAGTGCTCATAAGGGATGCTGGGATCCCTTGGGACTTCAGGGGATGTGCTCGCTGGTGGTGGAACATTGGAGTGCATCCTTTACAGATACACAACACCCAGGAATCAGTGTGGTGAACCTTTGCTGCACTCCCTCAATGGCAAATATATCCTTCCTTAGCTAGGGAGACCAAAACTGTGCACAATACTCCAGGTGTGGTCTCACCAGGGCCCTATTTAAATGCAGTAAGACGTCTTTACTCTTATACTCAAATCCTCCTGTAATAAAGGCCAACATACCATTTGCTTTCCTAATTGCTTGCTGTACCTGCATGCTAACTTTCAGTGACTCGTGTTCAAGGACACCCAGGTCCCTCTGAACTCCAACATTTCCCAATCTCTCACCATTTAAAAAATACTTTGCTTTTCTATTTTTCTTACCAAAGTGGATAACTTCACATTTCTCCACATTATATTCCATTTGCCATGTTCTTGCCCACTCACTTAGCCTGTCTATATCCCCCTGAAGCCTCTTTGCATCCTCCTCACAACCTACACTCCCATCTAGCTTTGGGAGGTGAGCATCACTTGGAGGCCAGCATTTGTTGCCCATCCATAATTGCCTGTAACTGAGTGTCTCGCTGGGCAATTTCAGAGGGACTGGAGTCACCTATTGGCGAGACCAGGTAAGGACGACAGATTTCTTTCCTGAAAGGGCATTAATGAACCCGATGGAGTGCGGCGGAGGGATACCTTCTCATCCATCTGAGAGGGTAGATGGGGCCTCGGTTTAACGTCTCATCCGACAGTGCGGCACTCCCTCAGTACTGCCCATCCGACAGTGCGGCGCTCCCTCAGTACTGCCCCTCCGACAGTGCGGCGCTCCCTCAGTACTGCCCCTCCGACAGTGCGGCGCTCCCTCTGTACTGCCCCTCCGACAGTGCGGCGCTCCCTCAGTACTGCCCCTCCGACAGTGCGGCGCTCCCTCAGTACTGCCCCTCCGACAGTGCGGCGCTCCCTCAGTACTGCCCCTCCGACAGTGCGGCGCTCCCTCAGCACTGCCCCTCCGACAGTGCGGCGCTCCCTCAGTACTGCCCCTCCGACAGTGCGGCGCTCCCTCTGTACTGCCTCTCCGACAGCGCAGTACGGCGCTCCCTCAGTCAGCCTGGACTTTGTGCTCAAGTTCCTGGAGTGAGACTCGAACTCACGACGTTCTGACTCAGAGGTGAGAGTGCTGCCCCCTGAGCCACAGCTGGGGATCTGTTACATGTCGAACTAACACCTTGAAATGAGATTAGTTCTGCTCTGGGCTGTTTCCTGACTGTGGGCTGCTTTAAGGACAACATTGTGAAGATCAGCTACGGACCTAACTTCCTGAGGAAATCCAGAACAGGAGAACTGACAATCATGTCTGACTCACTCATCCTGCCAGAGCCTATACCGGACAAACACGCGAGAGCTGGGCCTGCTCTTCACACCCATACCTCACTCAACCCTGCTCCTCCACTGTGCTCCCCACAAAATACACTGTCCCATCAAACACTCCCAGGGCAGGTACAGGGGGTTAGATACAGAGTAAAGCTCCCTCTGCACTGTCCCATCAAGCACTCCCAGGGCAGGTACAGGGGGTTAGATACAGAGTAAAGCTCCCTCTGCACTGTCCCATCAAACACTCCCAGGGCAGGTACAGGGGGTTAGATACAGAGTAAAGCTCCCTCTACACTGTCCCATCAAACACTCCCAGGGCAGGTACAGCACGGGGTTAGATACAGAGTAAAGCTCCCTCTACACTGTCCATCAAACACTCCCAGGGCAGGTACAGCACGGGGTTAGATACAGAGTAAAGCTCCCTCTACACTGTCCCATCACACACTCCCAGGGCAGGTACAGCACGGGGTTAGATACAGAGTAAAGCTCCCTCTACACTGTCCATCACACACTCCCAGGGCAGGTACAGGGGGTTAGATACAGAGTAAAGCTCCCTCTACACTGTCCCATCAAACACTCCCAGGGCAGGTACAGGGGGTTAGATACAGAGTAAAGCTCCCTCTGCACTGTCCCATCACACACTCCCAGGGCAGGTACAGGGGGTTAGATACAGAGTAAAGCTCTCTCTGCACTGTCCCATCACACACTCCCAGGGCAGGTACAGGGGGTTAGATACAGAGTAAAGCTCCCTCTACACTGTCCCATCAAACGCTCCCAGGGCAGGTACAGCACGGGGTTAGATACAGAGTAAAGCTCCCTCTGCACTGTCCCATCACACACTCCCAGGGCAGGTACAGCACGGGGTTAGATACAGAGTAAAGCTCCCTCTACACTGTCCCATCAAACGCTCCCAGGGCAGGTACAGCACGGGGTTAGATACAGAGTAAAGCTCCCTCTACACTGTCCCATCAAACACTCCCAGGGCAGGTACAGCACGGGGTTAGATACAGAGTAAAGCTCCCTCTACACTGGCCCATGAAATGTAAATGATGCAGCTCTTTCAAAGACAAGTATCTGAATACACTTCTAAATTATTTCACTGACGGTAAAGCCCTTTGGGCCACCCAGAGGTTGTGAAAGGTGCTATTATCATGAAAACAGCATCAACTTGCATTTGTATAGCACCTTTAATGTAGTAAAACGTCGCAAGGTGCTTCACAGGTTTATCAAATTTGACACCGAGCCGCATAAGACGATATTAGGGCAGGTGCCCAAAAGCTGGGTCAAAGAGGTCGGTTTTAAGGAGCGTCTTGAAGGAGGAGAGAGAGGCGGAGAGGTTTAGGGAGGGAGTTACAGAGCTTAGGGACCAGGCAGCTGAAGGCACGGCCACCAATAGTGGAGCGATGGAAATTGGGGGATGATCAGGAGGGCAAACTTAGAGGAGCGCAGACATCTCGGAGGTTGTAGGGGCTGGAGGAGGTTACAGAGATAGGGAGGGGTGTAGGGCTGGATCAGATTACAGAGATAAGGAGGGATGTAGGGGCTGGAGGAGGTTACAGAGATGGGGAGGGGTGTAGGGCTGGAGGAGGTTACAGACATAGGGAGGGGTGTAGGGGCTGGGGCAGGTGACAGAGATAGGGAGGGGGCGAGGGCCATGGAGGGATTTGAAAACAAGGATGGAGAATTGTGAAATTGTTTAACCGGGAGCCAATGTCGGTTAGCGAGCACAGGGGGTGATGGGTGAGCGGGACTCGGTGCGAGTTAGGACACGGGGCAGCGAGCACAGGGGGTGATGGGTGAGCGGGACTCGGTGCGAGTTAGGACACGGGGGCAGCGAGCACAGGGGGTGATGGGTGAGCGGAACTCGGTGCGAGTTAGGACACGGGACAGGGGGGTTTTGGATGAGTTTAAATTTATGTATGGTCTCATATAGGTCATTGCATTCAAAATGTCTGGGGGTGCCCCCCCCCGCCAATCGTACCCCTCCCCAACTCCCCTTCCCCCCTCTGCATCATGTGTACTCTGGTTCTATGTGGGGAATGGGTTGTTTGAGCGCTAAGCTCACATTCTTGCCGCTCGTGGTACCTCACTCGAAGCGGCCAACCTTCAAGGGCGTGTGGTCGGGCCGTGCTATTCGACTAAGTGGGGCTTCAAGTTTGGGCTACATCCGCTGGAATTCGGAAGAATGAGAGGCGATCTTATTGAAACGTATAAGGTTATGAGGGGGCTTGACAAGGTGGATGCAGAGAGGATGTTTCCACTGATGGGGGAGACTAGAACTAGGGGGCATGGTCTTAGAATAAGGGGCCGCCCATTTAAAACTGAGATGAGGAGGAATTTCTTCTCTCAGAGAGTTGTAAATCTGTGGAATTCGCTGCCTCAGAGAGCTGTGGAAGCCGGGACATTGAATATATTTAAGACAGAAATAGACAGTTTCTTAAACGATAAGGGGTTATGGGGAGCGGGCAGGGAAGTGGAGCTGAGTCCATGATCGGATCAGCCATGATCGTATTAAATGGCGGAGCAGGCTCGAGGGGCCGAATGGCCTACTCCTGCTCCTATTTCTTATGTTCTTATGAACCCAATCAAGAGTGGCGACTCCGGCTGATTTTTCCCCCCCTGCCTCGTCCAGGGGCAACTGTGCCCTCCTATCGTCCCCCCCACTCCCCCCTCAAAGCCCTGCCCGGGCTGAGATTAGCAGGATAAGCACGGGTCGATGAATGAACACAGGGTATCTTGGTACCCTGAATGGTCCGGCACAACACCGAGGGGTGCACTTACTCGTGAAACCATTCCACGCCCCGCGTATATAACAATGTAGGTGTCAGCCGTGGCTCAGTGGGCAGCACTCTCTCTCTCTCTCACCTCCGAGTCAGAAGGTCGTGGCTTCGAGTCTCACTCCAGAGACACGAGCACCATCGTCTAAGCCCGACACTCCCAGAGCAGTGAGGGACCGCCGTACTGCTCTGTCGGAGGGGCGGTACTGAGGGAGCGCCGCACTGCGCTGTCGGAGGGGCAGTGCTGAAGAAGCGCCGCACTGCGCTGTCGGAGGGGCAGTACTGAGGGAGCGCCGCACTGTCGGAGGGGCAGTGCTGAAGAAGCGCCGTACTGTCGGAGGGGCAGTACTGAGGGAGCGCCGCACTGTCGGAGGGGCAGTACTGAGTGAGCGCCGCACTGTCGGAGGGGCAGTACTGAGGGAGCGCCGCACTGTCGGAGGGGCGGTACTGAGGGAGCGCCGTACTGTCGGAGGGGCAGTACTGAGGGAGCACCGCACTGCACTGTCGGAGGGGTAGTACTGAGGGAGCGCCGTACTGTCGGAGGGGCAGTACTGAGGGAGCGCCGCACTGTCGGAGGGGCAGTACTGAGGGAGCGCCGCACTGTCGGAGGGACAGTACTGAGGGAGCGCCGCACTGTCGGAGGGGCCGTCTTTCGGATGATACATTAAACCGAGGCCCCGTCTGCCCTCTCGGGTGGATGTAAAAGATCCCGGGGCCACTATTGGAAGAAGAGCAGGGGGAGTTCTCCCCGGTGTCCTGGGGCCAATATTTATCCCTCAACCAACATCACTAAAACAGATGATCCGGGTCATTATCACATCGCTGTGTGCGGGAGCTTGCTGTGCGCAAATTGCCGTTTCCCACAATACAACAGTGACCACACTCCAAAAGTACTTCATTGGCTGTGAAGCGCTTTGGGACGTCCGGTGGTCGAGAAAGGCGCTATATAAATGCGTTATTTTTTTCCTGCTCCCCCCCCCCCCCGACTCGACCCCCCCATTTCGAAGGAAATTCTCACAGGGGGCTATTGTGTCAGCCAATGACCAGAGCAAATTCCTCCCCGCCTCCTGCGCCACCACCCACCCCTCTCTGTCTCTTTCTCTCTCTGTCCGCAACCCCTCTCCCCCGCCCCCTGTCCCCACAGCTACCCCAACATGGGAAGCACGCGTGGATTATCCGCGCGGATCGCTAAAAACTAAACACCGCGCGCGATTTCTGGCTGGAGAACGCAAAGGTTTCATCGCTGACCTGTGTCCCAGCCTCGGTTGAAGTCCTTCAAAGCTGTGGCTGAGTGAGATGGCAGCGTTCTCGAAGCTGAGAATCTGCCGCGCACAGTGGACTGGATTTGTGCCGATCCCTGTCGCTTCCCTCTCTCTTCCTCTGACAAGGGACTGCGGGACAAGGGTTTAGATTCTTCCGCCCCTCTCCAGTCACGTCACCGGACTGCTCTCGACACTGAACTTTCAGTCCAAGCCAACCTCACTCTGCAACACAGATTTTTTTTTTTTCCTTTTTCTTTTGGCCTGACGATTTCCCAGCCCAACTCCTGAGATTCCCGAGAGGAAACGGTTTCCCACTGCACCACTGCGGTCCAGAAACAACTCATTATTAGCCGGGGAATTCAGCCAAGCCCTCGAATTCCACAGCCGACAATATTCAGCCACAAATTCTTGAGCCCCGTGGAACAATTTAACGAGTTCACCAACACTTCAAAGCAGCAGAAAATAATAACTGCTTTCCGAAGAGTCTTGCTGCATCTTTGGAACGTAGCAACAGGAGGAGGCCATTCAGCCCCTCGAGCCTGTTACACAGGAACAGGAGGAGGCCATTCAGCCCCTCGAGCCTGTTACACAGGAACAGGAGGAGGCCATTCAGCCCCTCGAGCCTGTTACATTAGGAACAGGAGGAGAACATGCTGTCCCTCGAGCCTGTTACAGTAGGAACAGGAGGAGGCCATTCAGCCCCTTGAGCCTGTTACACAGGAACAGGAGGAGGCCATTCAGCCCCTCGAGCCTGTTACACAGGAACAGGAGGAGGCCATTCAGCCCCTCGAGCCTGTTACACAGGAACAGGAGGAGGCCATTCAGCCCCTCGAGCCTGTTACATTAGGAACAGGAGGAGAACATGCTGTCCCTCGAGCCTGTTACAGTAGGAACAGGAGGAGGCCATTCAACCCCTCGAGCCTGTTACATTATCAACAGGAGGAAGCCATTCAGCCTCTCAAACAGTTACATTAAGAACAGGAGGAGGCCATTCAGCCCCCTCAAGCTTGTTACATTAGGAACAGGAGGAGGTCCATTCAGCCCCTCGAGCCTGTTATACAGGAACAGGAGGAGGCCATTCAGCCCCTCGAGCCTGTTACACAGAAACAGGAGGAGGCCATTTGGCCACACGAGCCTGATGCATAGGAACAGGAGGAGGCCATTCGGCCCCTCGATCCTCTTATACAGGAACAGGAGGAGGTCATTCAGCCCCTCGAACCTGTTACATTAGGAACAGGAGTTCAATTCAGTCCCCTTGAGCCTGATACATTAGGAACAGGAGGAAGCCATTCAGCCCCTCGAACCTGTTACATTAGGAACAGGAGGAGGCCATTCAGCCCCTCGATCCTCTTATACAGGAACAGGAGGAGGTCATTCAGCCCCTCGAACCTGTTACATTAGGAACAGGAGGAGTTCAATTCAGTCCCCTCAAGCCTGTTACATAGGAACAAAAGGAGCTCCATTCAGCCCCTCGGGCCTGTTATACAGGAACAGGAGGAGGCCATTCAGCCCCTCGAGTCTCTTATACAGGAACAGGAGGAGACCATGCAGCCCCTCGAGCCGGTTACATTAGGAACAGGAGGAGTTCAATTCAGCCCCTCGGGCCTGTTACACAGGAACAGGAGGAGGCCCATTCAGCCCTCGAGCCTCGTTTACAGGAACAGGAGGTGGCCATTCAGCCCCTCGAGCCTGTGGCACAGGAACAGGAGGAGGCCATTCGGACCTTCGAGACTGATACATTAGGAACAGGAGAAGGCCATTCAGCCACTTGAACCTGTTATTTTCGGAACAGGAGGAGGTCCATTCAGCCCCTCGAGCCTGTGGACAGGAACAGGAGGAGGCCATTCGGACCTTCGAGACTGATACATTAGGAACAGGAGGAGGCCATTCAGCCACTTGAACCTGTTATTTTCGGAACAGGAGGAGGTCCATTCAGCCCCTCGAGCCTGTGGACAGGAGAGGGCCATTCAGTCCCTCGAGCCTGTTACACAGGAACAGGAGGAGGCCATTCAGCTCGGCGAGCCTGTTACATTAGGAACAGGACACCATTAAGTCCCTCAAGCCTGTTACATTAGGAACATGAGAAGGCCATTCAGCCCCTCGAGCCTGTTGCACAGGAAAAGGAGGAGGCCATTCGGCCCCTCAAGCTTGTTACATAGGAAAAGGAGGAGGCCCATTCAACCCCTCGAGCCGCTTACATAGGAACGGAGGAGGCCATTCAGCCCCTCGAGCCTCTTATACAGGAACAGGAGGAGGCCATTCAGCCCCTCGATCCTCTTATACAGGAACAGGAGGAGGTCAATCAGCCCCTCGAGCCTGTTACATTAGGAACAGGAGGAGTTCAATTCAGTCCCCTCGAGCCTGTTACATAGGAACAGAAGGAGACCATTCAGCCCCCTCAAGCCTGTTACATAGGAACAAGAGGAGCTCCATTCAGCCCCTCGAGCCTGTTACATTAGGAACAGGAGGAGGTCCATTCAGCCCCTCGAGCCTGTTACACAGGAACAGGAGGAGGCCATGCAGCCCCTTGAGCCTGTTACATAGGAACAGGAGGAGGTCCATTCAACCCCTCGAGCCTCTTACATAGGAACGGAGGAGGCCATTCAGCCCCTCGAGAGTCTCTTATACAAGAACAGGAGGAGGCCATTCAGCCCCTCGAGCCTGTTACATTAGGAACAGGAGGAGGGCATTCGGCCCCTCGAGCATGTTACATAGGAACAAGAGGAGCTCCATTCAGCATCTCGAGCCTGTTACACAGGAACAGGAGGAGGCCATTCAGCCCCCTCGAGCCTGTTACTTTAGGAACAGGAGGAGGCCATTCAGCCCCTCGAGCCTCTTATACAGGAACAGGAGGAGACCATGCAGCCCCTCGAGCCTGTTACATTAGGAACAGGAGGAGGTCCATTCAGTCCCTTCGAGCCTGTTACATTAGGAACAGAAGGAGGCCATTCAGCCCCCTCAATCCTGTTACATTAGGAACAGGAGGAGGTCATTCAGCCCCCTCGAGCCTGTTACATAGGAACAAGAGGAGCTCCATTCAGCCCCTCGAGCCTGTTACCCAGTTACAGGAGGAGGCCATTCAGCTCCCTCGAGCCTGTTACTTTAGGAACAAGAGGAGGCCATTCAGCCACACGAGCCTCTGAAACAGGAACAGGAGGAGACCATGCAGCCCCTCGAGCCTGTTACATTAGGAACAGGAGAAGGCCATTGAGCCCCTCGAGCCTGTTACATTAGGAACAGGAGGAGGCCATTCGGCCCCTCGAACCTGTTATATTATGAACAGGAGAAGACCATGCAGCCCCTCGAGCTTGTTACATTAGGAACAGGAGGATACCATTCAGCCCCTCGAATCTGTTATATTAGGAACAGGAGGAGGCCATTTAGCCCCTCGAACCTGTTACTTTAGGAACAGGAGGAGGTCATTCAGCCCTTCGAGCCTGTTACATTAGGAACAGGAGGAGTTCAATTCAGTCCCCTCGAGCTTGTTACATAGGAACGGAGGAGGCCATTCAGCCCCTCGAGAGTCTCTTATACAAGAACAGGAGGAGGCCATTCAGCCCCTCGAGCCTGTTACATTAGGAACAGGAGGAGGGCATTCGGCCCCTCGAGCCTGTTACATTAGGAACAGGAGGAGGCCATTCGGCCCCTCGAACCTGTTATATTATGAACAGGAGGACACCATGCAGCCCCTCGAGCTTGTTACATTAGGAACAGGAGGATACCATTCAGCCCCTCGAGGCTGTTATATTAGGAACAGGATGAGGCCATTCAGCCCATCGAACCTGTTACTTTAGGAACAGGAGGAGGTCATTCAGCCCCTCGAGCCTGTTACATTAGGAACAGGAGGAGTTCAATTCTGTCCCCTCGAGCCTGTTACATAGGAACGGAGGAGGCCATTCAGCCCCTCGAGAGTCTCTTATACAAGAACAGGAGGAGGCCATTCAGCCCCTCGAGCCTGTTACATTAGGAACAGGAGGAGGGCATTCGGCCCCTCGAGCCTGTTACATTAGGAACAACAGGAGGTCCATTCAGCCCCTCGGGCCTGTTACACAGGAACAGGAGGAGGCCATGCAGTCCCTTGAGCCTGTTACATAGGAACAGGAGGAGGCCATTCAGCCCCCTCAAGCCTGTTACGTTGGGAACAGGAGGAGGAAATTCAGCCCCTCGAGCCTGTTACATAGGAACAAGAGAAGCTCCATTCAGCCCCTCGAGCCTGTTACCCAGTTACAGGAGGAGGCCATTCAACTCCCTCGAGACTGTTACTTTAGGAACAAGAGGAGGCCATTCAGCCACACGAGCCTCTGAAACAGGAACAGGAGGAGACCATGCAGCCCCTCGAGCCTGTTACATTAGGAACAGGAAGAGGCCATTCGGCCCCTCGAACCTGTTACATGAGGAACAACAGGAGGTCCATTCAGCCCCTCGAGCCTGTTACACAGGAACAGGATGAGGCCATTCAGCCCCTCGAGCATGTTACATTAGAAACAGGAGGAGGCCATTCTGTCCCCTCAAGCCTATTACATTAGGAACAGGAGGATCCAATCAGCCCATCAAGCCTGTTACACAGAAACAGGAGGAGGCCATTCAGCCCCTCGAGCTGGTTACATTAGGAACAGGAGAAGGCCATTCAGCCCCTCGAGCCGGTTACATTAGGAACAGGAGGAGACCCATTCAGCCCCTCGAGCCTGTTACACTGGAACAGGAGGAGGCCATTCAGTCCCTCAAACCTGTTGTACAGGAACAGGAGGAGGCCATTCAGTCCCTCAAACCTGTTGCACAGGAACAGGAGACTTTTCAGTCCCTCGAGCCTGTTACATTAGGAATAGGAGGAGGCCATTCAGCCCCTCGAGCCAGTTACACAGGAACAGGAGGAGGCCATTCAGCCCCTCGAGCATGTTACATTAGGAACAGGAGGAGGCCATTCAGCCCCTCGAGCCTGTTACACAGGAACAGGAGACTATTCAGCACCTCGAGCCTGTTACATTAGGAATAGGAGGAGGCCATTCAGCCCCTCGAGACTGTTGTACAGGAACAGGAGGTGGCCATGCAGCCCCTCGAGCCTTGTTACATTAGGAACAGGAGGAGGCCATTCAGCCCCTCCAACCTGTTATATTATGAACAGGAGGAGACCATGCAGCCCCTCGAGCTTGTTACATTAGGAACAGGAGGATACCATTCAGCCCCTCGAGGCTGTTATATTAGGAACAGGAGGAGGCCATTCAGCCCCTCGAACCTGTTACTTTAGGAACAGGAGGAGGTCATTCAGCCCCTCGAGCCTGTTACATTAGGAACAGGAGGAGTTCAATTCAGTCCCCTCGAGCCTGTTACATAGGAACAGAAGGAGACCATTCAGCCCCCTCAAGCCTGTTACATAGGAACAAGAGGAGCTCCATTCAGCCCCTCGAGCCTGTTACATTAGGAACAGGAGGAGGGCATTCGGCCTCTCGAGCCTGTTACATTAGGAACAACAGGAAGTCCATTCAGCCCCTTGAGCCTGTTACATAGGAACAGGAGGAGGTCCATTCAACCCCTCGAGCCTCTTACATAGGAACGGAGGAGGCCATTCAGCCCCTCGAGAGTCTCTTATACAAGAACAGGAGGAGGCCATTCAGCCCCTCGAGCCTGTTACATTAGGAACAGGAGGAGGGCATTCGGCCCCTCGAGCCTCTTATACAGGAACAGGAGGAGACCATGCAGCCCCTCGAGCCTGTTACATAGGAAAAGGAGGAGGCCCATTCATCCCCTCGAACCTCTTACATAGGAACAGGAGGAGGCCATTCAGCCCCCCGAGCCTCTTATACAGGAACAGGAGGAGGCCATTCAGCCCCTTGAGCCTCTTATACAGGAACAGGAGGAGGCCATTCAGCCCCTCGAGCCTGTTACAAGGAACAGAAGGAGGCCATTCAGCCCCCCAGAGTCTCTTATACAGGAACAGGAGGAGGCCATTCAGCCCCTCGAGCCTCTTATACAGGAACAGGAGGAGGCCATTCATCCCCTCGAGCCTGTTACATTAGGAACAGGAGGAGGTCCATTCAGCCCCTCGAGCCTGTTACACAGGAACAGGAGGAGGCCATGCAGCCCCTTGAGCCTGTTACATTAGGAACAGGAGGAGGGCATTCGGCCCCTTGAGCCTGTTACATTAGGAACAGGAGGAGGCCATTCAGCCCCTCGGGCCTGTTACACAGGAACAGGAGGAGACCATGCAGCCCCTTGAGCCTGTTACATTAGGAACAGGAGGAGGTCCATTCAAACCCTCGAGTCTCTTACATAGGAACGGAGGATGCCATTCAGCCCCTCGAGAGTCTCTTATACAAGAACAGGAGGTGGCCATTCAGCCCCTCGAGCCTGTTACATTAGGAACAGGAGGAGCTCCATTCAGCCCCTCGAGCCTGTTACACAGGAACAGGAGGAGGCCATTCAGCCCCTCGAGCCTGTTACTTTAGGAACAGGAGGAGGCCATTCAGCCCCTCGAGCCTCTTATACAGGAACAGGAGGAGACCATGCAGCCCCTCGAGCCTGTTACATTAGGAACAGAAGGAGGCCATTCAGCCCCCTCAATCCTGTTACATTAGGAACAGGAGGAGGTCATTCAGCCCCCTCGAGCCTGTTACATAGGAACAAGAGGAGCTCCATTCAGCCCGTCGAGCCTGTTACCCAGTTACAGGAGGAGGCCATTCAGCTCCCTCGAGCCTGTTACTTTAGGAACAAGAGGAGGCCATTCAGCCACACGAGCCTCTGAAACAGGAACAGGAGGAGACCATGCAGCCCCTCGAGCCTGTTACATTAGGAACAGGAGGAGGCCATTCAGCCCCTCGAGCCTGTTACATTAGGAACAGGAGGAGGCCATTCGGCCCCTCGAATCTGTTATATTATGAACAGGAGGAGACCATGCAGCCCCTCGAGCTTGTTACATTAGGAACAGGAGGATACCATTCAGCCCGTCGAGGCTGTTATATTAGGAACAGGAGGAGGCCATTCAGCCCCTTGAACCTGTTACTTTAGGAACAGGAGGAGGTCATTCAGCCCCTCGAGCCTGTTACATTAGGAACAGGAGGAGTTCAATTCAGTCCCCTCGAGCCTGTTACATAGGAACGGAGGAGGCTATTCAGCCCCTCGAGAGTCTCTTATACAAGAACAGGAGGAGGCCATTCAGCCCCTCGAGCCTGTTACATTAGGAACAGGAGGAGGGCATTCGGCCCCTCGAGCCTGTTACATTAGGAACAGGAGGAGGCCATTCGGCCCCTCGAACCTGTTATATTATGAACAGGAGGAGACCATGCAGCCCCTCGAGCTTGTTACATTAGGAACAGGAGGATACCATTCAGCCCCTCGAGGCTGTTATATTAGGAACAGGAGGAGGCCATTCAGCCCCTCGAACCTGTTACTTTAGGAACAGGAAGAGGTCATTCAGCCCCTCGAGCCTGTTACATTAGGAACAGGAGGAGTTCAATTCAGTCCCCTCGAGCCTGTTACATAGGAACGGAGGAGGCCATTCAGCCCCTCGAGAGTCTTATACAAAAACAGGAGGAGGCCATTCAGCCCCTCGAGCCTGTTACATTAGGAACAACAGGAGGTCCATTCAGCCCCTCGGGCCTGTTACACAGGAACAGGAGGAGGCCATGCAGTCCCTTGAGCCTGTTACATAGGAACAGGAGGAGGCCATTCAGCCCCCTCAAGCCTGTTACGTTGGGAACAGGAGGAGGAAATTCAGCCCCTCGAGCCTGTTACATAGGAACAAGAGGAGCTCCATTCAGCCCCTCGAGCCTGTTACCCAGTTACAGGAGGAGGCCATTCAGATCCCTCGAGACTGTTACTTTAGGAACAAGAGGAGGCCATTCAGCCACACGAGCCTCTGAAACAGGAACAGGAGGAGACCATGCAGCCCCTTGAGCCTGTTACATTAGGAACAGGAGGAGGTCCATTCAAACCCTCGAGTCTCTTACATAGGAACGGAGGAGGCCATTCAGCCCCTCGAGAGTCTCTTATACAAGAACAGGAGGTGGCCATTCAGCCCCTCGAGCCTGTTACATTAGGAACAGGAGGAGGTCCATTCAGTCCCCTCGAGCCTGTTACATTAGGAACAGAAGGAGGCCATTCAGCCCCCTCGAGCCTGTTACATAGGAACAAGAGGAGCTCCATTCAGCCCCTCGAGCCTGTTACACAGGAACAGGAGGAGGCCATTCAGCCCCCTCGAGCCTGTTACCTAGGAACAAGAGATGCTCCATTCAGCCCCTCGAGCCTGTTACACAGGAACAGGAGGAGGCCATTCAGCCCCTCGAGCCTGTTACTTTAGGAACAGGAGGAGGCCATTCAGCCCCTCGAGCCTCTTATACAGGAACAGGAGGAGACCATGCAGCCCCTCGAGCCTGTTACATTAGGAACAGAAGGAGGCCATTCAGCCCCCTCAATCCTGTTACATTAGGAACAGGAGGAGGTCATTCAGCCCCCTCGAGCCTGTTACATAGGAACAAGAGGAGCTCCATTCAGCCCGTCGAGCCTGTTACCCAGTTACAGGAGGAGGCCATTCAGCTCCCTCGAGCCTGTTACTTTAGGAACAAGAGGAGGCCATTCAGCCACACGAACCTCTGAAACAGGAACAGGAGGAGACCATGCAGCCCCTCGAGCCTGTTACATTAGGAACAGGAGGGGGCCATTCAGCCCCTCGAGCCTGTTACATTAGGAACAGGAGGAGGCCATTCGGCCCCTCGAACCTGTTATATTATGAACAGGAGGACACCATGCAGCCCCTCGAGCTTGTTACATTAGGAACAGGAGGATACCATTCAGCCCCTCGAGGCTGTTATATTAGGAACAGGAGGAGGCCATTCAGCCCCTTGAACCTGTTACTTTAGGAACAGGAGGAGGTCATTCAGCCCCTCGAGCCTGTTACATTAGGAACAGGAGGAGTTCAATTCAGTCCCCTCGAGCCTGTTACATAGGAACGGAGGAGGCCATTCAGCCCCTCGAGCCTCTTATACAGGAACAGGAGGAGGCCATTCAGCCCCTCGATCCTCTTATACAGGAACAGGAGGAGGTCAATCAGCCCCTCGAGCCTGTTACATTAGGAACAGGAGGAGTTCAATTCAGTCCCCTCGAGCCTGTTACATAGGAACAGAAGGAGACCATTCAGCCCCCTCAAGCTTGTTACATAGGAACAAGAGGAGCTCCATTCAGCCCCTCGAGCCTGTTACATTAGGAACAGGAGGAGGTCCATTCAGCCCCTCGAGCCTGTTACACAGGAACAGGAGGAGGCCATGCAGCCCCTTGAGCCTGTTACATAGGAACAGGAGGAGGTCCATTCAACCCCTCGAGCCTCTTACATAGGAACGGAGGAGGCCATTCAGCCCCTCGAGAGTCTCTTATACAAGAACAGGAGGAGGCCATTCAGCCCCTCGAGCCTGTTACATTAGGAACAGGAGGAGGGCATTCGGCCCCTCGAGCATGTTACATAGGAACAAGAGGAGCTCCATTCAGCATCTCGAGCCTGTTACACAGGAACAGGAGGAGGCCATTCAGCCCCCTCGAGCCTGTTACTTTAGGAACAGGAGGAGGCCATTCAGCCCCTCGAGCCTCTTATACAGGAACAGGAGGAGACCATGCAGCCCCTCGAGCCTGTTACATTAGGAACAGGAGGAGGTCCATTCAGTCCCTTCGAGCCTGTTACATTAGGAACAGAAGGAGGCCATTCAGCCCCCTCAATCCTGTTACATTAGGAACAGGAGGAGGTCATTCAGCCCCCTCGAGCCTGTTACATAGGAACAAGAGGAGCTCCATTCAGCCCCTCGAGCCTGTTACCCAGTTACAGGAGGAGGCCATTCAGCTCCCTCGAGCCTGTTACTTTAGGAACAAGAGGAGGCCATTCAGCCACACGAGCCTCTGAAACAGGAACAGGAGGAGACCATGCAGCCCCTCGAGCCTGTTACATTAGGAACAGGAGAAGGCCATTGAGCCCCTCGAGCCTGTTACATTAGGAACAGGAGGAGGCCATTCGGCCCCTCGAACCTGTTATATTATGAACAGGAGAAGACCATGCAGCCCCTCGAGCTTGTTACATTAGGAACAGGAGGATACCATTCAGCCCCTCGAATCTGTTATATTAGGAACAGGAGGAGGCCATTTAGCCCCTCGAACCTGTTACTTTAGGAACAGGAGGAGGTCATTCAGCCCTTCGAGCCTGTTACATTAGGAACAGGAGGAGTTCAATTCAGTCCCCTCGAGCTTGTTACATAGGAACGGAGGAGGCCATTCAGCCCCTCGAGAGTCTCTTATACAAGAACAGGAGGAGGCCATTCAGCCCCTCGAGCCTGTTACATTAGGAACAGGAGGAGGGCATTCGGCCCCTCGAGCCTGTTACATTAGGAACAGGAGGAGGCCATTCGGCCCCTCGAACCTGTTATATTATGAACAGGAGGACACCATGCAGCCCCTCGAGCTTGTTACATTAGGAACAGGAGGATACCATTCAGCCCCTCGAGGCTGTTATATTAGGAACAGGATGAGGCCATTCAGCCCATCGAACCTGTTACTTTAGGAACAGGAGGAGGTCATTCAGCCCCTCGAGCCTGTTACATTAGGAACAGGAGGAGTTCAATTCTGTCCCCTCGAGCCTGTTACATAGGAACGGAGGAGGCCATTCAGCCCCTCGAGAGTCTCTTATACAAGAACAGGAGGAGGCCATTCAGCCCCTCGAGCCTGTTACATTAGGAACAGGAGGAGGGCATTCGGCCCCTCGAGCCTGTTACATTAGGAACAACAGGAGGTCCATTCAGCCCCTCGGGCCTGTTACACAGGAACAGGAGGAGGCCATGCAGTCCCTTGAGCCTGTTACATAGGAACAGGAGGAGGCCATTCAGCCCCCTCAAGCCTGTTACGTTGGGAACAGGAGGAGGAAATTCAGCCCCTCGAGCCTGTTACATAGGAACAAGAGAAGCTCCATTCAGCCCCTCGAGCCTGTTACCCAGTTACAGGAGGAGGCCATTCAACTCCCTCGAGACTGTTACTTTAGGAACAAGAGGAGGCCATTCAGCCACACGAGCCTCTGAAACAGGAACAGGAGGAGACCATGCAGCCCCTCGAGCCTGTTACATTAGGAACAGGAAGAGGCCATTCGGCCCCTCGAACCTGTTACATGAGGAACAACAGGAGGTCCATTCAGCCCCTCGAGCCTGTTACACAGGAACAGGATGAGGCCATTCAGCCCCTCGAGCATGTTACATTAGAAACAGGAGGAGGCCATTCTGTCCCCTCAAGCCTATTACATTAGGAACAGGAGGATCCAATCAGCCCATCAAGCCTGTTACACAGAAACAGGAGGAGGCCATTCAGCCCCTCGAGCTGGTTACATTAGGAACAGGAGAAGGCCATTCAGCCCCTCGAGCCGGTTACATTAGGAACAGGAGGAGACCCATTCAGCCCCTCGAGCCTGTTACACTGGAACAGGAGGAGGCCATTCAGTCCCTCAAACCTGTTGTACAGGAACAGGAGGAGGCCATTCAGTCCCTCAAACCTGTTGCACAGGAACAGGAGACTTTTCAGTCCCTCGAGCCTGTTACATTAGGAATAGGAGGAGGCCATTCAGCCCCTCGAGCCAGTTACACAGGAACAGGAGGAGGCCATTCAGCCCCTCGAGCATGTTACATTAGGAACAGGAGGAGGCCATTCAGCCCCTCGAGCCTGTTACACAGGAACAGGAGACTATTCAGCACCTCGAGCCTGTTACATTAGGAATAGGAGGAGGCCATTCAGCCCCTCGAGACTGTTGTACAGGAACAGGAGGTGGCCATGCAGCCCCTCGAGCCTTGTTACATTAGGAACAGGAGGAGGCCATTCAGCCCCTCCAACCTGTTATATTATGAACAGGAGGAGACCATGCAGCCCCTCGAGCTTGTTACATTAGGAACAGGAGGATACCATTCAGCCCCTCGAGGCTGTTATATTAGGAACAGGAGGAGGCCATTCAGCCCCTCGAACCTGTTACTTTAGGAACAGGAGGAGGTCATTCAGCCCCTCGAGCCTGTTACATTAGGAACAGGAGGAGTTCAATTCAGTCCCCTCGAGCCTGTTACATAGGAACAGAAGGAGACCATTCAGCCCCCTCAAGCCTGTTACATAGGAACAAGAGGAGCTCCATTCAGCCCCTCGAGCCTGTTACATTAGGAACAGGAGGAGGGCATTCGGCCTCTCGAGCCTGTTACATTAGGAACAACAGGAAGTCCATTCAGCCCCTTGAGCCTGTTACATAGGAACAGGAGGAGGTCCATTCAACCCCTCGAGCCTCTTACATAGGAACGGAGGAGGCCATTCAGCCCCTCGAGAGTCTCTTATACAAGAACAGGAGGAGGCCATTCAGCCCCTCGAGCCTGTTACATTAGGAACAGGAGGAGGGCATTCGGCCCCTCGAGCCTCTTATACAGGAACAGGAGGAGACCATGCAGCCCCTCGAGCCTGTTACATAGGAAAAGGAGGAGGCCCATTCATCCCCTCGAACCTCTTACATAGGAACAGGAGGAGGCCATTCAGCCCCCCGAGCCTCTTATACAGGAACAGGAGGAGGCCATTCAGCCCCTTGAGCCTCTTATACAGGAACAGGAGGAGGCCATTCAGCCCCTCGAGCCTGTTACAAGGAACAGAAGGAGGCCATTCAGCCCCCCAGAGTCTCTTATACAGGAACAGGAGGAGGCCATTCAGCCCCTCGAGCCTCTTATACAGGAACAGGAGGAGGCCATTCATCCCCTCGAGCCTGTTACATTAGGAACAGGAGGAGGTCCATTCAGCCCCTCGAGCCTGTTACACAGGAACAGGAGGAGGCCATGCAGCCCCTTGAGCCTGTTACATTAGGAACAGGAGGAGGGCATTCGGCCCCTTGAGCCTGTTACATTAGGAACAGGAGGAGGCCATTCAGCCCCTCGGGCCTGTTACACAGGAACAGGAGGAGACCATGCAGCCCCTTGAGCCTGTTACATTAGGAACAGGAGGAGGTCCATTCAAACCCTCGAGTCTCTTACATAGGAACGGAGGATGCCATTCAGCCCCTCGAGAGTCTCTTATACAAGAACAGGAGGTGGCCATTCAGCCCCTCGAGCCTGTTACATTAGGAACAGGAGGAGCTCCATTCAGCCCCTCGAGCCTGTTACACAGGAACAGGAGGAGGCCATTCAGCCCCTCGAGCCTGTTACTTTAGGAACAGGAGGAGGCCATTCAGCCCCTCGAGCCTCTTATACAGGAACAGGAGGAGACCATGCAGCCCCTCGAGCCTGTTACATTAGGAACAGAAGGAGGCCATTCAGCCCCCTCAATCCTGTTACATTAGGAACAGGAGGAGGTCATTCAGCCCCCTCGAGCCTGTTACATAGGAACAAGAGGAGCTCCATTCAGCCCGTCGAGCCTGTTACCCAGTTACAGGAGGAGGCCATTCAGCTCCCTCGAGCCTGTTACTTTAGGAACAAGAGGAGGCCATTCAGCCACACGAGCCTCTGAAACAGGAACAGGAGGAGACCATGCAGCCCCTCGAGCCTGTTACATTAGGAACAGGAGGAGGCCATTCAGCCCCTCGAGCCTGTTACATTAGGAACAGGAGGAGGCCATTCGGCCCCTCGAATCTGTTATATTATGAACAGGAGGAGACCATGCAGCCCCTCGAGCTTGTTACATTAGGAACAGGAGGATACCATTCAGCCCGTCGAGGCTGTTATATTAGGAACAGGAGGAGGCCATTCAGCCCCTTGAACCTGTTACTTTAGGAACAGGAGGAGGTCATTCAGCCCCTCGAGCCTGTTACATTAGGAACAGGAGGAGTTCAATTCAGTCCCCTCGAGCCTGTTACATAGGAACGGAGGAGGCTATTCAGCCCCTCGAGAGTCTCTTATACAAGAACAGGAGGAGGCCATTCAGCCCCTCGAGCCTGTTACATTAGGAACAGGAGGAGGGCATTCGGCCCCTCGAGCCTGTTACATTAGGAACAGGAGGAGGCCATTCGGCCCCTCGAACCTGTTATATTATGAACAGGAGGAGACCATGCAGCCCCTCGAGCTTGTTACATTAGGAACAGGAGGATACCATTCAGCCCCTCGAGGCTGTTATATTAGGAACAGGAGGAGGCCATTCAGCCCCTCGAACCTGTTACTTTAGGAACAGGAAGAGGTCATTCAGCCCCTCGAGCCTGTTACATTAGGAACAGGAGGAGTTCAATTCAGTCCCCTCGAGCCTGTTACATAGGAACGGAGGAGGCCATTCAGCCCCTCGAGAGTCTTATACAAAAACAGGAGGAGGCCATTCAGCCCCTCGAGCCTGTTACATTAGGAACAACAGGAGGTCCATTCAGCCCCTCGGGCCTGTTACACAGGAACAGGAGGAGGCCATGCAGTCCCTTGAGCCTGTTACATAGGAACAGGAGGAGGCCATTCAGCCCCCTCAAGCCTGTTACGTTGGGAACAGGAGGAGGAAATTCAGCCCCTCGAGCCTGTTACATAGGAACAAGAGGAGCTCCATTCAGCCCCTCGAGCCTGTTACCCAGTTACAGGAGGAGGCCATTCAGATCCCTCGAGACTGTTACTTTAGGAACAAGAGGAGGCCATTCAGCCACACGAGCCTCTGAAACAGGAACAGGAGGAGACCATGCAGCCCCTTGAGCCTGTTACATTAGGAACAGGAGGAGGTCCATTCAAACCCTCGAGTCTCTTACATAGGAACGGAGGAGGCCATTCAGCCCCTCGAGAGTCTCTTATACAAGAACAGGAGGTGGCCATTCAGCCCCTCGAGCCTGTTACATTAGGAACAGGAGGAGGTCCATTCAGTCCCCTCGAGCCTGTTACATTAGGAACAGAAGGAGGCCATTCAGCCCCCTCGAGCCTGTTACATAGGAACAAGAGGAGCTCCATTCAGCCCCTCGAGCCTGTTACACAGGAACAGGAGGAGGCCATTCAGCCCCCTCGAGCCTGTTACCTAGGAACAAGAGATGCTCCATTCAGCCCCTCGAGCCTGTTACACAGGAACAGGAGGAGGCCATTCAGCCCCTCGAGCCTGTTACTTTAGGAACAGGAGGAGGCCATTCAGCCCCTCGAGCCTCTTATACAGGAACAGGAGGAGACCATGCAGCCCCTCGAGCCTGTTACATTAGGAACAGAAGGAGGCCATTCAGCCCCCTCAATCCTGTTACATTAGGAACAGGAGGAGGTCATTCAGCCCCCTCGAGCCTGTTACATAGGAACAAGAGGAGCTCCATTCAGCCCGTCGAGCCTGTTACCCAGTTACAGGAGGAGGCCATTCAGCTCCCTCGAGCCTGTTACTTTAGGAACAAGAGGAGGCCATTCAGCCACACGAACCTCTGAAACAGGAACAGGAGGAGACCATGCAGCCCCTCGAGCCTGTTACATTAGGAACAGGAGGGGGCCATTCAGCCCCTCGAGCCTGTTACATTAGGAACAGGAGGAGGCCATTCGGCCCCTCGAACCTGTTATATTATGAACAGGAGGACACCATGCAGCCCCTCGAGCTTGTTACATTAGGAACAGGAGGATACCATTCAGCCCCTCGAGGCTGTTATATTAGGAACAGGAGGAGGCCATTCAGCCCCTTGAACCTGTTACTTTAGGAACAGGAGGAGTTCAATTCAGTCCCCTCGAGCCTGTTACATAGGAACGGAGGAGGCCATTCAGCCTCTCGAGAGTCTCTTATACAAGAACAGGAGGAGGCCATTCAGCCCCTCGAGCCTGTTACATTAGGAACAGGAGGAGGGCATTCGGCCCCTCGAGCCTGTTACATTAGGAACAGGAGGAGGCCATTCGGCCCCTCGAATCTGTTATATTATGAACAGGAGGAGACCATGCAGCCCCTCGAGCTTGTTACATTAGGAACAGGAGGATACCATTCAGCCCCTCGAGGCTGTTATATTAGGAACAGGAGGAGGCCATTCAGCCCCTCGAACCTGTTACTTTAGGAACAGGAAGAGGTCATTCAGCCCCTCGAGCCTGTTACATTAGGAACAGGAGGAGTTCAATTCAGTCCCCTCGAGCCTGTTACATAGGAACGGAGGAGGCCATTCAGCCCCTCGAGAGTTTCTTATACAAGAACAGGAGGAGGCCATTCAGCCCCTCGAGCCTGTTACATTAGGAACAGGAGGAGGGCATTCGGCCCCTCGAGCCTGTTACATTAGGAACAACAGGAGGTCCATTCAGCCCCTCGGGCCTGTTACACAGGAACAGGAGGAGGAAATTCAGCCCCCTCAAGCCTGTTACGTTGGGAACAGGAGGAGGAAATTCAGCCCCTCGAGCCTGTTACACAGGAACAGGAGGAGGCCTTTCGGCCCCTCGCACCTATTACATGAGGAACAAGAGGAGGCCATTCAGCCACACGAGCCTCTGTAACAGGAACAGGAGGAGACCATGCAGCCCCTCGAGCCTGTTACATTAGGAACAGGAGGAGGCCATTCAGCCCCTCGAGCCTGTTACATTAGAAACAGGAGGAGGCCATTCTGTCCCCTCAAGCCTATTACATTAGGAACAGGAGGATCCAATCAGCCCATCAAGCCTGTTACACAGAAACAGGAGGAGGCCATTCAGCCCCTTGAGCCTGTTACACAGGAACAGGAGGAGGCCATTCAGCCCCTCGAGCCTGTTCCACAGGAACAGGAGGAGGCCATTCAGCCCCTCGAGCCGGTTACATTAGGAACAGGAGGAGGCCATTCAACCCCTCGAGCCGGTTACATTAGGAACAGGAGGAGGGCATTCAGCCCTTCGAGCCTGTTACACAGGAACAGGAGGAGGCCATTCAGTCCCTCAAACCTGTTGTACAGAAACAGGAGGAGGCCATTCAGCACTCGAGCCTGTTACATTAGGAACAGGTGGAGGCCATACAGCCCCTCGAGCCGGTTACATTAGGAACAGGAGGAGGCCATTCAACCTCTCGAGCCGGTTACATTAGGAACAGGAGCAGGCCATTCAGCCCCTCGAACCTGTTACACAGGAACAGGAGGAGGCCATACAACCCCTTGAGCCTGTTACGCATTAACAGGAGGAGGCCATTCAGTCCCTCAAACCTGTTGCACAGGAACAGGAGACTTTTCAGCCCCTCGAGCCTGTTACATTAGGAATAGGAGGAGGCCATTCAGCCCCTCGAACCAGTTACACAGGAACAGGAGGAGGCCATTCAGCCCCTCGAGCATGTTACATTAGGAACAGGAGGAGGCCATTCAGCCCCTCGAGCCTGTTACACAGGAACAGGAGACTATTCAGCACCTCGAGCCTGTTACATTAGGAATAGGAGGAGGCCATTCAGCCCCTCGAGACTGTTGTACAGGAACAGGAGGTGGCCATGCAGCCCCTCGAGCCTGTTACATTAGGAACAGGAGGAGGCCATTCAGTCCCTCGAACCTGTTATATTATGAACAGGAGGAGACCATGCAGCCCCTCGAGCTTGTTACATTAGGAACAGGAGGATACCATTCAGCCCCTCGAGGCTGTTATATTAGGAACAGGAGGAGGCCATTCAGCCCCTCGAACCTGTTACTTTAGGAACAGGAGGAGGTCATTCAGCCCCTCGAGCCTGTTACATTAGGAACAGGAGGAGTTCAATTCAGTCCCCTCGAACCTGTTACATAGGAACAGAAGGAGACCATTCAGCCCCCTCAAGCCTGTTATATAGGAACAAGAGGTGCTCCATTCAGCCCCTCGAGCCTGTTACATTAGGAACAGGAGGAGGGCATTCGGCCCCTCGAGCCTGTTAAATTAGGAACAACAGGAAGTCCATTCAGCCCCTTGAGCCTGTTACATAGGAACAGGAGGAGGTCCATTCAACCCCTCGAGCCTCTTACATAGGAACGGAGGAGGCCATTCAGCCCCTCGAGAGTCTCTTATACAAGAACAGGAGGAGGCCATTCAGCCCCTCGAGCCTGTTACATTAGGAACAGGAGGAGGGCATTCCGTCCCTCGAGCCTGTTACATTAGGAACAACAGGAGGTCCATTCAGCCCCTCGGGCCTGTTACACAGGAACAGGAGGCGGCCATTCAGCCCCTCGAGCCTGTTACATTAGGAACAGGTGGAGGTGCATTTAGTCCCCTCAAGCCTGTTACATTAGGAACAGAAGGAGGCCATTCAGCCCCCTCAATCCTGTTACATTAGGAACAGGAGGAGGTCATTCAGCCCCCTCAAGCCTGTTACACAGGATCAGGAGGAGGCCATTCAGCCCGTCGAGAGTCTCTTATACAAGAACAGGAGGAGGCCATTCAGCCCCTCGAGCCTGTTACATTAGGAACAGGAGGAGGTCCATTCAGTCCCCTCGAGTCTGTTACATAGCAACAAGAGGAGCTCCATTCAGCCCCTCGAGCCTGTTACACAGGAACAGGAGGAGGCCATTCAGCCCCCTCGAGCCTGTTACTTTAGG
The DNA here is from genome assembly GCF_044704955.1 of Pristiophorus japonicus. Classification (NCBI taxonomy): domain Eukaryota; kingdom Metazoa; phylum Chordata; class Chondrichthyes; family Pristiophoridae; genus Pristiophorus; species Pristiophorus japonicus. Next base: position 11,451,476 of record NC_092006.1, read on the forward strand.
AACAGGAGGAGGCCATTCAGCCCCTCGAGCCTCTTATACAGGAACAGGAGGAGACCATGCAGCCCCTCGAGCCTGTTACATAGGAACAGAAGGAGACCATTCAGCCCCCTCAAGCCTGTTATATAGGAACAAGAGGAGCTCCATTCAGCCCCTCGAGCCTGTTACATTAGGATCAGGAGGAGGCCATTCAGCCCGTCGAGAGTCTCTTATACAAGAACAGGAGGAGGCCATTCAGCCCCTCGAGCCTGTTACATTAGGAACAGGAGGAGGTCCATTCAGTCCCCTCGAGCCTGTTACATAGCAACAAGAGGAGCTCCATTCAGCCCCTCGAGCCTGTTACACAGGAACAGGAGGAGGCCATTCAGCCCCCTCGAGCCTGTTACTTTAGGAACAGGAGGAGGCCATTCAGCCCCTCGAGCCTCTTATACAGGAACAGGAGGAGACCATGCAGCCCCTCGAGCCTGTTACATAGGAACAGGAGGAGGCCATTCAGCCCCTTGAGCCTGTTACATAGGAAAAGGAGGAGGCCCATTCATCCCCTCGAACCTCTTACATAGGAACGGAGGAGGCCATTCAGCCCCCCGAGCCTCTTATACAGGAACAGGAGGAGGCCATTCAGCCCCTCGAGCCTGTTACATAGGAACAGAAGGAGGCCATTCAGCCCCTCGAGCCTGTTACATTAGGAATAGGAGGAGGCCATTCAGCCCCTCGACCCTGTTACATAGAAACAGGAGGAGGCCCATTTAACCCCTCGAGCCTCTTACAGAGGAACGGAGGAGGCCATTCAACCCCTCTAGCCTCTTATATAGGAACAGGAGGAGGCCATTCAGCCCCTCGAGCCTGTTCCATAGGAACAGGAGGAGGCCATTCAGCCCCTCAAGCCTGTTACATTAGGAATAGGAGGAGGCCATTCAGCCCCTCGACCCTGTTACATAGAAACAGGAGGAGGCCCATTTAACCCCTCGAGCCTCTTACAGAGGAACGGAGGAGGCCATTCAGCCCCTCTAGCCTCTTATATAGGAACAGGAGGAGGCCATTCAGCCCCTCGAGCCTCTTATACAGGAACAGGAGGAGGCCATTCAGCCCCTCGAGCCTGTTACATTAGGAACAGGAGGAGGACCATTCAGCTCCCTCAAGCCTGTTACATTCAGAACAGGAGGAGACCATTCAGCCTCTCGAGCCTGTTACATTAGGAACAGAAGGAGGCCATTCAGCCCCCTCAAGCCTGTTACGTTGGGAACAGGAGGAGGAAATTCAGCCCCTCGAGCCTGTTATACAGGAACAGGAGGAGCTACATTCAGCCCCTCGAGCCTGTTACATAGGAACAAGAGGAGCTCCATTCAGCCCCTCGAGCCTGTTACATTCAGAACAGGAGGAGGCCATTCAGCTCCCTCGAGCCTGTTACTTTAGGAACAAGAGGAGGCCATTCAGCCACACGAGCCTCTGAAACAGGAACCGGAGGAGAGCATGCAGCCCCTCGAGCCTGTTACATTGGGAACAGGAGGAGGCCATTCGGCCCCTCGAACCTGTTACATTAGGAACAACAGGAGGTCCATTCAGCCCCTCGAGCCAGTTACACAGGAACAGGAGGAGGCCATTCAGCCCCTCGAGCATGTTACATTAGGAACAGGAGGAGGCCATTCAGCCCCTCGAGCCTGTTACACAGGAACAGGAGGCTATTCAGCACCTCGAGCCTGTTACATTAGGAATAGGAGGAGGCCATTCAGCCCCTCGAGCCTGTTCCACAGGAACAGGAGGAGGCCATTCAGCCCCTCGAGCCGGTTACATTAGGAACAGGAGGAGGCCATTCAACCCCTCGAGCCGGTTACATTAGGAACTGGAGGAGGCCATTCAGCCCCTCGAGCCTGTTACACAGGAACAGGAGGAGGCCATTCAGTCCCTCAAACCTGTTGTACAGAAACAGGAGGAGGCCATTCAGCACTCGAGCCTGTTACATTAGGAACAGGTGGAGGCCATACAGCCCCTCGAGCCGGTTACATTAGGAACAGGAGGAGGCCATTCAACCTCTCGAGCCGGTTACATTAGGAACAGGAGCAGGCCATTCAGCCCCTCGAACCTGTTACACAGGAACAGGAGGAGGCCATACAACCCCTTGAGCCTGTTACGCATTAACAGGAGGAGGCCATTCAGTCCCTCAAACCTGTTGCACAGGAACAGGAGACTTTTCAGCCCCTCGAGCATGTTACATTAGGAATAGGAGGAGGCCATTCAGCCCCTCGAGCCAGTTACACAGGAACAGGAGGAGGCCATTCAGCCCCTCGAGCATGTTACATTAGGAACAGGAGGAGGCCATTCAGCCCCTCGAGCCTGTTACACAGGAACAGGAGACTATTCAGCACCTCGAGCCTGTTACATTAGGAATAGGAGGAGGCCATTCAGCCCCTCGAGACTGTTGTACAGGAACAGGAGGTGGCCATGCAGCCCCTCGAGCCTGTTACATTAGGAACAGGAGGAGGCCATTCAGCCCCTCGAACCTGTTATATTATGAACAGGAGGAGACCATGCAGCCCCTCGAGCTTGTTACATTAGGAACAGGAGGATACCATTCAGCCCCTCGAGGCTGTTATATTAGGAACAGGAGGAGGTCATTCAGCCCCTCGAGCCTGTTACATTAGGAACAGGAGGAGTTCAATTCAGTCCCCTCGAACCTGTTACATAGGAACAGAAGGAGACCATTCAGCCCCCTCAAGCCTGTTATATAGGAACAAGAGGAGCTCCATTCAGCCCCTCGAGCCTGTTACATTAGGAACAGGAGGAGGGCATTCGGCCCCTCGAGCCTGTTACATTAGGAACAACAGGAAGTCCATTCAGCCCCTTGAGCCTGTTACATAGGAACAGGAGGAGGTCCATTCAACCCCTCGAGCCTCTTACATAGGAACGGAGGAGGCCATTCAGCCCCTCGAGAGTCTCTTATACAAGAACAGGAGGAGGCCATTCAGCCCCTCGAGCCTGTTACATTAGGAACAGGAGGAGGGCATTCCGCCCCTCGAGCCTGTTACATTAGGAACAACAGGAGGTCCATTCAGCCCCTCGGGCCTGTTACACAGGAACAGGAGGCGGCCATTCAGCCCCTCGAGCCTGTTACATTAGGAACAGGTGGAGGTGCATTTAGTCCCCTCAAGCCTGTTACATTAGGAACAGAAGGAGGCCATTCAGCCCCCTCAATCCTGTTACATTAGGAACAGGAGGAGGTCATTCAGCCCCCTCAAGCCTGTTACACAGGATCAGGAGGAGGCCATTCAGCCCCTCGAGAGTCTCTTATACAAGAACAGGAGGAGGCCATTCAGCCCCTCGAGCCTGTTACATTAGGAACAGGAGGAGGTCCATTCAGTCCCCTCGAGCCTGTTATATTTGGAACAGAAGGAGGCCATTCCGCCCCTCGAGCCTGTTACATTAGGAACAGGAGGAGGCCATTCAGCCCCCTCAATCCTGTTACATAGCAACAAGAGGAGCTCCATTCAGCCCCTCGAGCCTGTTACACAGGAACAGGAGGAGGCCATTCAGCCCCCTCGAGCCTGTTACTTTAGGAACAGGAGGAGGCCATTCAGCCCCTCGAGCCTCTTATACAGGAACAGGAGGAGACCATGCAGCCCCTCGAGCCTGTTACATAGGAACAGGAGGAGGCCATTCAGCCCCTCGAGCCTGTTACATTCAGAACAGGAGGAGGCCATTCAGCTCCCTCGAGCCTGTTACTTTAGGAACAAGAGGAGGCCATTCAGCCACACGAGCCTCTGAAACAGGAACAGGAGGAGACCATGCAGCCCCTCGAGCCTGTTACATTGGGAACAGGAGGAGGCCATTCGGCCCCTCGAACCTGTTACATTAGGAACAACAGGAGGTCCATTCAGCCCCTCGAGCCAGTTACACAGGAACAGGAGGAGGCCATTCAGCCCCTCGAGCATGTTACATTAGGAACAGGAGGAGGCCATTCAGCCCCTCGAGCCTGTTACACAGGAACAGGAGGCTATTCAGCACCTCGAGCCTGTTACATTAGGAATAGGAGGAGGCCATTCAGCCCCTCGAGCCTGTTCCACAGGAACAGGAGGAGGCCATTCAGCCCCTCGAGCCGGTTACATTAGGAACAGGAGGAGGCCATTCAACCCCTCGAGCCGGTTACATTAGGAACTGGAGGAGGCCATTCAGCCCCTTGAGCCTGTTACACAGGAACAGGAGGAGGCCATTCAGTCCCTCAAACCTGTTGTACAGAAACAGGAGGAGGCCATTCAGCACTCGAGCCTGTTACATTAGGAACAGGTGGAGGCCATACAGCCCCTCGAGCCGGTTACATTAGGAACAGGAGGAGGCCATTCAACCTCTCGAGCCGGTTACATTAGGAACAGGAGCAGGCCATTCAGCCCCTCGAACCTGTTACACAGGAACAGGAGGAGGCCATACAACCCCTTGAGCCTGTTACGCATTAACAGGAGGAGGCCATTCAGTCCCTCAAACCTGTTGCACAGGAACAGGAGACTTTTCAGCCCCTCGAGCCTGTTACATTAGGAATAGGAGGAGGCCATTCAGCCCCTCGAGCCAGTTACACAGGAACAGGAGGAGGCCATTCAGCCCCTCGAGCATGTTACATTAGGAACAGGAGGAGGCCATTCAGCCCCTCGAGCCTGTTACACAGGAACAGGAGACTATTCAGCACCTCGAGCCTGTTACATTAGGAATAGGAGGAGGCCATTCAGCCCCTCGAGACTGTTGTACAGGAACAGGAGGTGGCCATGCAGCCCCTTGAGCCTGTTACATTAGGAACAGGAGGAGGCCATTCAGCCCCTCGAACCTGTTATATTATGAACAGGAGGAGACCATGCAGCCCCTCGAGCTTGTTACATTAGGAACAGGAGGATACCATTCAGCCCCTCGAGGCTGTTATATTAGGAACAGGAGGAGGTCATTCAGCCCCTCGAGCCTGTTACATTAGGAACAGGAGGAGTTCAATTCAGTCCCCTCGAACCTGTTACATAGGAACAGAAGGAGACCATTCAGCCCCCTCAAGCCTGTTATATAGGAACAAGAGGAGCTCCATTCAGCCCCTCGAGCCTGTTACATTAGGAACAGGAGGAGGGCATTCGGCCCCTCGAGCCTGTTACATTAGGAACAACAGGAAGTCCATTCAGCCCCTTGAGCCTGTTACATAGGAACAGGAGGAGGTCCATTCAACCCCTCGAGCCTCTTACATAGGAACGGAGGAGGCCATTCAGCCCCTCGAGAGTATCTTATACAAGAACAGGAGGAGGCCATTCAGCCCCTCGAGCCTGTTACATTTGGAACAGGAGGAGGGCATTCCGCCCCTCGAGCCTGTTACATTAGGAACAACAGGAGGTCCATTCAGCCCCTCGGGCCTGTTACACAGGAACAGGAGGCGGCCATTCAGCCCCTCGAGCCTGTTACATTAGGAACAGGTGGAGGTGCATTTAGTCCCCTCAAGCCTGTTACATTAGGAACAGAAGGAGGCCATTCAGCCCCCTCAATCCTGTTACATTAGGAACAGGAGGAGGTCATTCAGCCCCCTCAAGCCTGTTACACAGGATCAGGAGGAGGCCATTCAGCCCCTCGAGAGTCTCTTATACAAGAACAGGAGGAGGCCATTCAGCCCCTCGAGCCTGTTACATTAGGAACAGGAGGAGGTCCATTCAGTCCCCTCGAGCCTGTTATATTTGGAACAGAAGGAGGCCATTCCGCCCCTCGAGCCTGTTACATTAGGAACAGGAGGAGGCCATTCAGCCCCCTCAATCCTGTTACATAGCAACAAGAGGAGCTCCATTCAGCCCCTCGAGCCTGTTACACAGGAACAGGAGGAGGCCATTCAGCCCCCTCGAGCCTGTTACTTTAGGAACAGGAGGAGGCCATTCAGCCCCTCGAGCCTCTTATACAGGAACAGGAGGAGACCATGCAGCCCCTCGAGCCTGTTACATAAGAACAGGAGGAGGCCATTCAGCCCCTTGAGCCTGTTACACAGGAACAGGAGGTGGCCATTCAGCCCCTTGAGCCTGTTACATAGGAAAAGGAGGAGGCCCATTCATCCCCTCGAACCTCTTACATAGGAACGGAGGAGGCCATTCAGCCCCCCGAGCCTCTTATACAGGAACAGGAGGAGGCCATTCAGCCCCTTGAGCCTCTTATACAGGAACAGGAGGAGGCCATTCAGCCCCTCGAGCCTGTTACAAGGAACAGAAGGAGGCCATTCAGCCCCCCGAGTCTCTTATACAGGAACAGGAGGAGGCCATTCAGCCCCTCGAGCCTGTTACATAGGAACAGAAGGAGGCCATTCAGCCCCTCGAGCCTGTTACATTAGGACTAGGAGGAGGCCATTCAGCCCCTCGACCCTGTTACATAGAAACAGGAGGAGGCCCATTTAACCCCTCGAGCCTCTTACAGAGGAACGGAGGAGGCCATTCAACCCCTCTAGCCTCTTATATAGGAACAGGAGGAGGCCATTCAGCCCCTCGAGCCTCTTATACAGGAACAGGAGGAGGCCATTCAGCCCCTCGAGCCTGTTCCATAGGAACAGGAGGAGGCCATTCAGCCCCTCGAACCTGTTATATTATGAACAGGAGGAGACCATGCAGCCCCTCGAGCCTGTTACATTCAGAACAGGAGGAGGCCATTCAGCTCCCTCGAGCCTGTTACTTTAGGAACAAGAGGAGGCCATTCAGCCACACGAGCCTCTGAAACAGGAACAGGAGGAGACCATGCAGCCCCTCGAGCCTGTTACATTGGGAACAGGAGGAGGCCATTCGGCCCCTCGAACCTGTTACATTAGGAACAACAGGAGGTCCATTCAGCCCCTCGAGCCAGTTACACAGGAACAGGAGGAGGCCATTCAGCCCCTCGAGCATGTTACATTAGGAACAGGAGGAGGCCATTCAGCCCCTCGAGCCTGTTACACAGGAACAGGAGGCTATTCAGCACCTCGAGCCTGTTACATTAGGAATAGGAGGAGGCCATTCAGCCCCTCGAGCCTGTTCCACAGGAACAGGAGGAGGCCATTCAGCCCCTCGAGCCGGTTACATTAGGAACAGGAGGAGGCCATTCAACCCCTCGAGCCGGTTACATTAGGAACTGGAGGAGGCCATTCAGCCCCTTGAGCCTGTTACACAGGAACAGGAGGAGGCCATTCAGTCCCTCAAACCTGTTGTACAGAAACAGGAGGAGGCCATTCAGCACTCGAGCCTGTTACATTAGGAACAGGTGGAGGCCATACAGCCCCTCGAGCCGGTTACATTAGGAACAGGAGGAGGCCATTCAACCTCTCGAGCCGGTTACATTAGGAACAGGAGCAGGCCATTCAGCCCCTCGAACCTGTTACACAGGAACAGGAGGAGGCCATACAACCCCTTGAGCCTGTTACGCATTAACAGGAGGAGGCCATTCAGTCCCTCAAACCTGTTGCACAGGAACAGGAGACTTTTCAGCCCCTCGAGCCTGTTACATTAGGAATAGGAGGAGGCCATTCAGCCCCTCGAGCCAGTTACACAGGAACAGGAGGAGGCCATTCAGCCCCTCGAGCATGTTACATTAGGAACAGGAGGAGGCCATTCAGCCCCTCGAGCCTGTTACACAGGAACAGGAGACTATTCAGCACCTCGAGCCTGTTACATTAGGAATAGGAGGAGGCCATTCAGCCCCTCGAGACTGTTGTACAGGAACAGGAGGTGGCCATGCAGCCCCTCGAGCCTGTTACATTAGGAACAGGAGGAGGCCATTCAGCCCCTCGAACCTGTTATATTATGAACAGGAGGAGACCATGCAGCCCCTCGAGCTTGTTACATTAGGAACAGGAGGATACCATTCAGCCCCTCGAGGCTGTTATATTAGGAACAGGAGGAGGTCATTCAGCCCCTCGAGCCTGTTACATTAGGAACAGGAGGAGTTCAATTCAGTCCCCTTGAACCTGTTACATAGGAACAGAAGGAGACCATTCAGCCCCCTCAAGCCTGTTATATAGGAACAAGAGGAGCTCCATTCAGCCCCTCGAGCCTGTTACATTAGGAACAGGAGGAGGGCATTCGGCCCCTCGAGCCTGTTACATTAGGAACAACAGGAAGTCCATTCAGCCCCTTGAGCCTGTTACATAGGAACAGGAGGAGGTCCATTCAACCCCTCGAGCCTCTTACATAGGAACGGAGGAGGCCATTCAGCCCCTCGAGAGTCTCTTATACAAGAACAGGAGGAGGCCATTCAGCCCCTCGAGCCTGTTACATTAGGAACAGGAGGAGGGCATTCCGCCCCTCGAGCCTGTTACATTAGGAACAACAGGAGGTCCATTCAGCCCCTCGGGCCTGTTACACAGGAACAGGAGGCGGCCATTCAGCCCCTCGAGCCTGTTACATTAGGAACAGGTGGAGGTGCATTTAGTCCCCTCAAGCCTGTTACATTAGGAACAGAAGGAGGCCATTCAGCCCCCTCAATCCTGTTACATTAGGAACAGGAGGAGGTCATTCAGCCCCCTCAAGCCTGTTACACAGGATCAGGAGGAGGCCATTCAGCCCCTCGAGAGTCTCTTATACAAGAACAGGAGGAGGCCATTCAGCCCCTCGAGCCTGTTACATTAGGAACAGGAGGAGGTCCATTCAGTCCCCTCGAGCCTGTTATATTTGGAACAGAAGGAGGCCATTCCGCCCCTCGAGCCTGTTACATTAGGAACAGGAGGAGGCCATTCAGCCCCCTCAATCCTGTTACATAGCAACAAGAGGAGCTCCATTCAGCCCCTCGAGCCTGTTACACAGGAACAGGAGGAGGCCATTCAGCCCCCTCGAGCCTGTTACTTTAGGAACAGGAGGAGGCCATTCAGCCCCTCGAGCCTCTTATACAGGAACAGGAGGAGACCATGCAGCCCCTCGAGCCTGTTACATAAGAACAGGAGGAGGCCATTCAGCCCCTTGAGCCTGTTACACAGGAACAGGAGGTGGCCATTCAGCCCCTTGAGCCTGTTACATAGGAAAAGGAGGAGGCCCATTCATCCCCTCGAACCTCTTACATAGGAACGGAGGAGGCCATTCAGCCCCCCGAGCCTCTTATACAGGAACAGGAGGAGGCCATTCAGCCCCTTGAGCCTCTTATACAGGAACAGGAGGAGGCCATTCAGCCCCTCGAGCCTGTTACAAGGAACAGAAGGAGGCCATTCAGCCCCCCGAGTCTCTTATACAGGAACAGGAGGAGGCCATTCAGCCCCTCGAGCCTGTTACATAGGAACAGAAGGAGGCCATTCAGCCCCTCGAGCCTGTTACATTAGGACTAGGAGGAGGCCATTCAGCCCCTCGACCCTGTTACATAGAAACAGGAGGAGGCCCATTTAACCCCTCGAGCCTCTTACAGAGGAACGGAGGAGGCCATTCAACCCCTCTAGCCTCTTATATAGGAACAGGAGGAGGCCATTCAGCCCCTCGAGTCTCTTATACAGGAACAGGAGGAGGCCATTCAGCCCCTCGAGCCTGTTCCATAGGAACAGGAGGAGGCCATTCAGCCCCTCAAGCCTGTTACATTAGGAATAGGAGGAGGCCATTCAGCCCCTCGACCCTGTTACATAGAAACAGGAGGAGGCCCATTTAACCCCTCGAGCCTCTTACAGAGGAACGGAGGAGGCCATTCAGCCCCTCTAGCCTCTTATATAGGAACAGGAGGAGGCCATTCAGCCCCTCGAGCCTCTTATACAGGAACAGGAGGAGGCCATTCAGCCCCTCGAGCCTGTTACATTAGGAACAGGAGGAGGACCATTCAGCTCCCTCAAGCCTGTTACATTCAGAACAGGAGGAGACCATTCAGCCTCTCGAGCCTGTTACATTAGGAACAGAAGGAGGCCATTCAGCCCCCTCAAGCCTGTTACGTTGGGAACAGGAGGAGGAAATTCAGCCCCTCGAGCCTGTTATACAGGAACAGGAGGAGCTACATTCAGCCCCTCGAGCCTGTTACATAGGAACAAGAGGAGCTCCATTCAGCCCCTCGAGCCTGTTACATTCAGAACAGGAGGAGGCCATTCAGCTCCCTCGAGCCTGTTACTTTAGGAACAAGAGGAGGCCATTCAGCCACACGAGCCTCTGAAACAGGAACAGGAGGAGACCATGCAGCCCCTCGAGCCTGTTACATTGGGAACAGGAGGAGGCCATTCGGCCCCTCGAACCTGTTACATTAGGAACAACAGGAGGTCCATTCAGCCCCTCGAGCCAGTTACACAGGAACAGGAGGAGGCCATTCAGCCCCTCGAGCATGTTACATTAGGAACAGGAGGAGGCCATTCAGCCCCTCGAGCCTGTTACACAGGAACAGGAGGCTATTCAGCACCTCGAGCCTGTTACATTAGGAATAGGAGGAGGCCATTCAGCCCCTCGAGCCTGTTCCACAGGAACAGGAGGAGGCCATTCAGCCCCTCGAGCCGGTTACATTAGGAACAGGATGAGGCCATTCAGCTCCCTCGAGCCTGTTACTTTAGGAACAAGAGGAGGCCATTCAGCCACACGAGCCTCTGAAACAGGAACAGGAGGAGACCATGCAGCCCCTCGAGCCTGTTACATTGGGAACAGGAGGAGGCCATTCGGCCCCTCGAACCTGTTACATTAGGAACAACAGGAGCTACATTCAGCCCCTCGAGCCTGTTACACAGGAACAGGAGGAGGCCATTCAGCCCCTCGAGCATGTTACATTAGGAACAGGAGGAGGCCATTCAGCCCCTCGAGCCTGTTACACAGGAACAGGAGACTATTCAGCACCTCGAGCCTGTTACATTAGGAATAGGAGGAGGCCATTCAGCCCCTCGAGACTGTTGTACAGGAACAGGAGGTGGCCATGCAGCCCCTCGAGCCTGTTACATTAGGAACAGGAGGAGGCCATTCAGCCCCTCGAACCTGTTATATTATGAACAGGAGGAGACCATGCAGCCCCTCGAGCTTGTTACATTAGGAACAGGAGGATACCATTCAGCCCCTCGAGGCTGTTATATTAGGAACAGGAGGAGGTCATTCAGCCCCTCGAGCCTGTTACATTAGGAACAGGAGGAGTTCAATTCAGTCCCCTCGAACCTGTTACATAGGAACAGAAGGAGACCATTCAGCCCCCTCAAGCCTGTTATATAGGAACAAGAGGAGCTCCATTCAGCCCCTCGAGCCTGTTACATTAGGAACAGGAGGAGGGCATTCGGCCCCTCGAGCCTGTTACATTAGGAACAACAGGAAGTCCATTCAGCCCCTTGAGCCTGTTACATAGGAACAGGAGGAGGTCCATTCAACCCCTCGAGCCTCTTACATAGGAACGGAGGAGGCCATTCAGCCCCTCGAGAGTCTCTTATACAAGAACAGGAGGAGGCCATTCAGCCCCTCGAGCCTGTTACATTAGGAACAGGAGGAGGGCATTCCGCCCCTCGAGCCTGTTACATTAGGAACAACAGGAGGTCCATTCAGCCCCTCGGGCCTGTTACACAGGAACAGGAGGCGGCCATTCAGCCCCTCGAGCCTGTTACATTAGGAACAGGTGGAGGTGCATTTAGTCCCCTCAAGCCTGTTACATTAGGAACAGAAGGAGGCCATTCAGCCCCCTCAATCCTGTTACATTAGGAACAGGAGGAGGTCATTCAGCCCCCTCAAGCCTGTTACACAGGATCAGGAGGAGGCCATTCAGCCCCTCGAGAGTCTCTTATACAAGAACAGGAGGAGGCCATTCAGCCCCTCGAGCCTGTTACATTAGGAACAGGAGGAGGTCCATTCAGTCCCCTCGAGCCTGTTATATTTGGAACAGAAGGAGGCCATTCCGCCCCTCGAGCCTGTTACATTAGGAACAGGAGGAGGCCATTCAGCCCCCTCAATCCTGTTACATAGCAACAAGAGGAGCTCCATTCAGCCCCTCGAGCCTGTTACACAGGAACAGGAGGAGGCCATTCAGCCCCCTCGAGCCTGTTACTTTAGGAACAGGAGGAGGCCATTCAGCCCCTCGAGCCTCTTATACAGGAACAGGAGGAGACCATGCAGCCCCTCGAGCCTGTTACATAAGAACAGGAGGAGGCCATTCAGCCCCTTGAGCCTGTTACACAGGAACAGGAGGTGGCCATTCAGCCCCTTGAGCCTGTTACATAGGAAAAGGAGGAGGCCCATTCATCCCCTCGAACCTCTTACATAGGAACGGAGGAGGCCATTCAGCCCCCCGAGCCTCTTATACAGGAACAGGAGGAGGCCATTCAGCCCCTTGAGCCTCTTATACAGGAACAGGAGGAGGCCATTCAGCCCCTCGAGCCTGTTACAAGGAACAGAAGGAGGCCATTCAGCCCCCCGAGTCTCTTATACAGGAACAGGAGGAGGCCATTCAGCCCCTCGAGCCTGTTACATAGGAACAGAAGGAGGCCATTCAGCCCCTCGAGCCTGTTACATTAGGACTAGGAGGAGGCCATTCAGCCCCTCGACCCTGTTACATAGAAACAGGAGGAGGCCCATTTAACCCCTCGAGCCTCTTACAGAGGAACGGAGGAGGCCATTCAACCCCTCTAGCCTCTTATATAGGAACAGGAGGAGGCCATTCAGCCCCTCGAGTCTCTTATACAGGAACAGGAGGAGGCCATTCAGCCCCTCGAGCCTGTTCCATAGGAACAGGAGGAGGCCATTCAGCCCCTCAAGCCTGTTACATTAGGAATAGGAGGAGGCCATTCAGCCCCTCGACCCTGTTACATAGAAACAGGAGGAGGCCCATTTAACCCCTCGAGCCTCTTACAGAGGAACGGAGGAGGCCATTCAGCCCCTCTAGCCTCTTATATAGGAACAGGAGGAGGCCATTCAGCCCCTCGAGCCTCTTATACAGGAACAGGAGGAGGCCATTCAGCCCCTCGAGCCTGTTACATTAGGAACAGGAGGAGGACCATTCAGCTCCCTCAAGCCTGTTACATTCAGAACAGGAGGAGACCATTCAGCCTCTCGAGCCTGTTACATTAGGAACAGAAGGAGGCCATTCAGCCCCCTCAAGCCTGTTACGTTGGGAACAGGAGGAGGAAATTCAGCCCCTCGAGCCTGTTATACAGGAACAGGAGGAGCTACATTCAGCCCCTCGAGCCTGTTACATAGGAACAAGAGGAGCTCCATTCAGCCCCTCGAGCCTGTTACATTCAGAACAGGAGGAGGCCATTCAGCTCCCTCGAGCCTGTTACTTTAGGAACAAGAGGAGGCCATTCAGCCACACGAGCCTCTGAAACAGGAACAGGAGGAGACCATGCAGCCCCTCGAGCCTGTTACATTGGGAACAGGAGGAGGCCATTCGGCCCCTCGAACCTGTTACATTAGGAACAACAGGAGGTCCATTCAGCCCCTCGAGCCAGTTACACAGGAACAGGAGGAGGCCATTCAGCCCCTCGAGCATGTTACATTAGGAACAGGAGGAGGCCATTCAGCCCCTCGAGCCTGTTACACAGGAACAGGAGGCTATTCAGCACCTCGAGCCTGTTACATTAGGAATAGGAGGAGGCCATTCAGCCCCTCGAGCCTGTTCCACAGGAACAGGAGGAGGCCATTCAGCCCCTCGAGCCGGTTACATTAGGAACAGGATGAGGCCATTCAGCTCCCTCGAGCCTGTTACTTTAGGAACAAGAGGAGGCCATTCAGCCACACGAGCCTCTGAAACAGGAACAGGAGGAGACCATGCAGCCCCTCGAGCCTGTTACATTGGGAACAGGAGGAGGCCATTCGGCCCCTCGAACCTGTTACATTAGGAACAACAGGAGCTACATTCAGCCCCTCGAGCCTGTTACACAGGAACAAGAGGAGCTCCATTCAGCCCCTCGAGCCTGTTACATTCAGAACAGGAGGAGGCCATTCAGCTCCCTCGAGCCTGTTACTTTAGGAACAAGAGGAGGCCATTCAGCCACACGAGCATCTGAAACAGGAACAGGAGGAGACCATGCAGCCCCTCGAGCCTGTTACATTGGGAACAGGAGGAGGCCATTCGGCCCCTCGAACCTGTTACATTAGGAACAACAGGAGGTCCATTCAGCCCCTCGAGCCAGTTACACAGGAACAGGAGGAGGCCATTCAGCCCCTCGAGCATGTTACATTAGGAACAGGAGGAGGCCATTCAGCCCCTCGAGCCTGTTACACAGGAACAGGAGGCTATTCAGCACCTCGAGCCTGTTACATTAGGAATAGGAGGAGGCCATTCAGCCCCTCGAGCCTGTTCCACAGGAACAGGAGGAGGCCATTCAGCCCCTCGAGCCGGTTACATTAGGATCAGGAGGAGGCCATTCAGCCCCTCGAGAGTCTCTTATACAAGAACAGGAGGAGGCCATTCAGCCCCTCGAGCCTGTTACATTAGGAACAGGAGGAGGTCCATTCAGTCCCCTCGAGCCTGTTATATTTGGAACAGAAGGAGGCCATTCCGCCCCTCGAGCCTGTTACATTAGGAACAGGAGGAGGCCATTCAGCCCCCTCAATCCTGTTACATAGCAACAAGAGGAGCTCCATTCAGCCCCTCGAGCCTGTTACACAGGAACAGGAGGAGGCCATTCAGCCCCCTCGAGCCTGTTACTTTAGGAACAGGAGGAGGCCATTCAGCCCCTCGAGCCTCTTATACAGGAACAGGAGGAGACCATGCAGCCCCTCGAGCCTGTTACATAGGAACAGGAGGAGGCCATTCAGCCCCTCGAGCCTGTTACATTCAGAACAGGAGGAGGCCATTCAGCTCCCTCGAGCCTGTTACTTTAGGAACAAGAGGAGGCCATTCAGCCACACGAGCCTCTGAAACAGGAACAGGAGGAGACCATGCAGCCCCTCGAGCCTGTTACATTGGGAACAGGAGGAGGCCATTCGGCCCCTCGAACCTGTTACATTAGGAACAACAGGAGGTCCATTCAGCCCCTCGAGCCAGTTACACAGGAACAGGAGGAGGCCATTCAGCCCCTCGAGCATGTTACATTAGGAACAGGAGGAGGCCATTCAGCCCCTCGAGCCTGTTACACAGGAACAGGAGGCTATTCAGCACCTCGAGCCTGTTACATTAGGAATAGGAGGAGGCCATTCAGCCCCTCGAGCCTGTTCCACAGGAACAGGAGGAGGCCATTCAGCCCCTCGAGCCGGTTACATTAGGAACAGGAGGAGGCCATTCAACCCCTCGAGCCGGTTACATTAGGAACTGGAGGAGGCCATTCAGCCCCTTGAGCCTGTTACACAGGAACAGGAGGAGGCCATTCAGTCCCTCAAACCTGTTGTACAGAAACAGGAGGAGGCCATTCAGCACTCGAGCCTGTTACATTAGGAACAGGTGGAGGCCATACAGCCCCTCGAGCCGGTTACATTAGGAACAGGAGGAGGCCATTCAACCTCTCGAGCCGGTTACATTAGGAACAGGAGCAGGCCATTCAGCCCCTCGAACCTGTTACACAGGAACAGGAGGAGGCCATACAACCCCTTGAGCCTGTTACGCATTAACAGGAGGAGGCCATTCAGTCCCTCAAACCTGTTGCACAGGAACAGGAGACTTTTCAGCCCCTCGAGCCTGTTACATTAGGAATAGGAGGAGGCCATTCAGCCCCTCGAGCCAGTTACACAGGAACAGGAGGAGGCCATTCAGCCCCTCGAGCATGTTACATTAGGAACAGGAGGAGGCCATTCAGCCCCTCGAGCCTGTTACACAGGAACAGGAGACTATTCAGCACCTCGAGCCTGTTACATTAGGAATAGGAGGAGGCCATTCAGCCCCTCGAGACTGTTGTACAGGAACAGGAGGTGGCCATGCAGCCCCTTGAGCCTGTTACATTAGGAACAGGAGGAGGCCATTCAGCCCCTCGAACCTGTTATATTATGAACAGGAGGAGACCATGCAGCCCCTCGAGCTTGTTACATTAGGAACAGGAGGATACCATTCAGCCCCTCGAGGCTGTTATATTAGGAACAGGAGGAGGTCATTCAGCCCCTCGAGCCTGTTACATTAGGAACAGGAGGAGTTCAATTCAGTCCCCTCGAACCTGTTACATAGGAACAGAAGGAGACCATTCAGCCCCCTCAAGCCTGTTATATAGGAACAAGAGGAGCTCCATTCAGCCCCTCGAGCCTGTTACATTAGGAACAGGAGGAGGGCATTCGGCCCCTCGAGCCTGTTACATTAGGAACAACAGGAAGTCCATTCAGCCCCTTGAGCCTGTTACATAGGAACAGGAGGAGGTCCATTCAACCCCTCGAGCCTCTTACATAGGAACGGAGGAGGCCATTCAGCCCCTCGAGAGTATCTTATACAAGAACAGGAGGAGGCCATTCAGCCCCTCGAGCCTGTTACATTTGGAACAGGAGGAGGGCATTCCGCCCCTCGAGCCTGTTACATTAGGAACAACAGGAGGTCCATTCAGCCCCTCGGGCCTGTTACACAGGAACAGGAGGCGGCCATTCAGCCCCTCGAGCCTGTTACATTAGGAACAGGTGGAGGTGCATTTAGTCCCCTCAAGCCTGTTACATTAGGAACAGAAGGAGGCCATTCAGCCCCCTCAATCCTGTTACATTAGGAACAGGAGGAGGTCATTCAGCCCCCTCAAGCCTGTTACACAGGATCAGGAGGAGGCCATTCAGCCCCTCGAGAGTCTCTTATACAAGAACAGGAGGAGGCCATTCAGCCCCTCGAGCCTGTTACATTAGGAACAGGAGGAGGTCCATTCAGTCCCCTCGAGCCTGTTATATTTGGAACAGAAGGAGGCCATTCCGCCCCTCGAGCCTGTTACATTAGGAACAGGAGGAGGCCATTCAGCCCCCTCAATCCTGTTACATAGCAACAAGAGGAGCTCCATTCAGCCCCTCGAGCCTGTTACACAGGAACAGGAGGAGGCCATTCAGCCCCCTCGAGCCTGTTACTTTAGGAACAGGAGGAGGCCATTCAGCCCCTCGAGCCTCTTATACAGGAACAGGAGGAGACCATGCAGCCCCTCGAGCCTGTTACATAAGAACAGGAGGAGGCCATTCAGCCCCTTGAGCCTGTTACACAGGAACAGGAGGTGGCCATTCAGCCCCTTGAGCCTGTTACATAGGAAAAGGAGGAGGCCCATTCATCCCCTCGAACCTCTTACATAGGAACGGAGGAGGCCATTCAGCCCCCCGAGCCTCTTATACAGGAACAGGAGGAGGCCATTCAGCCCCTTGAGCCTCTTATACAGGAACAGGAGGAGGCCATTCAGCCCCTCGAGCCTGTTACAAGGAACAGAAGGAGGCCATTCAGCCCCCCGAGTCTCTTATACAGGAACAGGAGGAGGCCATTCAGCCCCTCGAGCCTGTTACATAGGAACAGAAGGAGGCCATTCAACCCCTCGAGCCTGTTACATTAGGACTAGGAGGAGGCCATTCAGCCCCTCGACCCTGTTACATAGAAACAGGAGGAGGCCCATTTAACACCTCGAGCCTCTTACAGAGGAACGGAGGAGGCCATTCAACCCCTCTAGCCTCTTATATAGGAACAGGAGGAGGCCATTCAGCCCCTCGAGCCTCTTATACAGGAACATGAGGAGGCCATTCAGCCCCTCGAGCCTGTTCCATAGGAACAGGAGGCCATTCAGCCCCTCGAACCTGTTATATTATGAACAGGAGGAGACCATGCAGCCCCTCGAGCCTGTTACATTCAGAACAGGAGGAGGCCATTCAGCTCCCTCGAGCCTGTTACTTTAGGAACAAGAGGAGGCCATTCAGCCACACGAGCCTCTGAAACAGGAACAGGAGGAGACCATGCAGCCCCTCGAGCCTGTTACATTGGGAACAGGAGGAGGCCATTCGGCCCCTCGAACCTGTTACATTAGGAACAACAGGAGGTCCATTCAGCCCCTCGAGCCAGTTACACAGGAACAGGAGGAGGCCATTCAGCCCCTCGAGCATGTTACATTAGGAACAGGAGGAGGCCATTCAGCCCCTCGAGCCTGTTACACAGGAACAGGAGGCTATTCAGCACCTCGAGCCTGTTACATTAGGAATAGGAGGAGGCCATTCAGCCCCTCGAGCCTGTTCCACAGGAACAGGAGGAGGCCATTCAGCCCCTCGAGCCGGTTACATTAGGAACAGGAGGAGGCCATTCAACCCCTCGAGCCGGTTACATTAGGAACTGGAGGAGGCCATTCAGCCCCTTGAGCCTGTTACACAGGAACAGGAGGAGGCCATTCAGTCCCTCAAACCTGTTGTACAGAAACAGGAGGAGGCCATTCAGCACTCGAGCCTGTTACATTAGGAACAGGTGGAGGCCATACAGCCCCTCGAGCCGGTTACATTAGGAACAGGAGGAGGCCATTCAACCTCTCGAGCCGGTTACATTAGGAACAGGAGCAGGCCATTCAGCCCCTCGAACCTGTTACACAGGAACAGGAGGAGGCCATACAACCCCTTGAGCCTGTTACGCATTAACAGGAGGAGGCCATTCAGTCCCTCAAACCTGTTGCACAGGAACAGGAGACTTTTCAGCCCCTCGAGCCTGTTACATTAGGAATAGGAGGAGGCCATTCAGCCCCTCGAGCCAGTTACACAGGAACAGGAGGAGGCCATTCAGCCCCTCGAGCATGTTACATTAGGAACAGGAGGAGGCCATTCAGCCCCTCGAGCCTGTTACACAGGAACAGGAGACTATTCAGCACCTCGAGCCTGTTACATTAGGAATAGGAGGAGGCCATTCAGCCCCTCGAGACTGTTGTACAGGAACAGGAGGTGGCCATGCAGCCCCTCGAGCCTGTTACATTAGGAACAGGAGGAGGCCATTCAGCCCCTCGAACCTGTTATATTATGAACAGGAGGAGACCATGCAGCCCCTCGAGCTTGTTACATTAGGAACAGGAGGATACCATTCAGCCCCTCGAGGCTGTTATATTAGGAACAGGAGGAGGTCATTCAGCCCCTCGAGCCTGTTACATTAGGAACAGGAGGAGTTCAATTCAGTCCCCTCGAACCTGTTACATAGGAACAGAAGGAGACCATTCAGCCCCCTCAAGCCTGTTATATAGGAACAAGAGGAGCTCCATTCAGCCCCTCGAGCCTGTTACATTAGGAACAGGAGGAGGGCATTCGGCCCCTCGAGCCTGTTACATTAGGAACAACAGGAA
Organism: Pristiophorus japonicus; assembly: GCF_044704955.1. Lineage (NCBI taxonomy): Eukaryota > Metazoa > Chordata > Chondrichthyes > Pristiophoridae > Pristiophorus > Pristiophorus japonicus. The sequence continues at coordinate 11,470,515 of NC_092006.1, forward strand.
GTCCATTCAGCCCCTTGAGCCTGTTACATAGGAACAGGAGGAGGTCCATTCAACCCCTCGAGCCTCTTACATAGGAACGGAGGAGGCCATTCAGCCCCTCGAGAGTATCTTATACAAGAACAGGAGGAGGCCATTCAGCCCCTCGAGCCTGTTACATTTGGAACAGGAGGAGGGCATTCCGCCCCTCGAGCCTGTTACATTAGGAACAACAGGAGGTCCATTCAGCCCCTCGGGCCTGTTACACAGGAACAGGAGGCGGCCATTCAGCCCCTCGAGCCTGTTACATTAGGAACAGGTGGAGGTGCATTTAGTCCCCTCAAGCCTGTTACATTAGGAACAGAAGGAGGCCATTCAGCCCCCTCAATCCTGTTACATTAGGAACAGGAGGAGGTCATTCAGCCCCCTCAAGCCTGTTACACAGGATCAGGAGGAGGCCATTCAGCCCCTCGAGAGTCTCTTATACAAGAACAGGAGGAGGCCATTCAGCCCCTCGAGCCTGTTACATTAGGAACAGGAGGAGGTCCATTCAGTCCCCTCGAGCCTGTTATATTTGGAACAGAAGGAGGCCATTCCGCCCCTCGAGCCTGTTACATTAGGAACAGGAGGAGGCCATTCAGCCCCCTCAATCCTGTTACATAGCAACAAGAGGAGCTCCATTCAGCCCCTCGAGCCTGTTACACAGGAACAGGAGGAGGCCATTCAGCCCCCTCGAGCCTGTTACTTTAGGAACAGGAGGAGGCCATTCAGCCCCTCGAGCCTCTTATACAGGAACAGGAGGAGACCATGCAGCCCCTCGAGCCTGTTACATAAGAACAGGAGGAGGCCATTCAGCCCCTTGAGCCTGTTACACAGGAACAGGAGGTGGCCATTCAGCCCCTTGAGCCTGTTACATAGGAAAAGGAGGAGGCCCATTCATCCCCTCGAACCTCTTACATAGGAACGGAGGAGGCCATTCAGCCCCCCGAGCCTCTTATACAGGAACAGGAGGAGGCCATTCAGCCCCTTGAGCCTCTTATACAGGAACAGGAGGAGGCCATTCAGCCCCTCGAGCCTGTTACAAGGAACAGAAGGAGGCCATTCAGCCCCCCGAGTCTCTTATACAGGAACAGGAGGAGGCCATTCAGCCCCTCGAGCCTGTTACATAGGAACAGAAGGAGGCCATTCAGCCCCTCGAGCCTGTTACATTAGGACTAGGAGGAGGCCATTCAGCCCCTCGACCCTGTTACATAGAAACAGGAGGAGGCCCATTTAACCCCTCGAGCCTCTTACAGAGGAACGGAGGAGGCCATTCAACCCCTCTAGCCTCTTATATAGGAACAGGAGGAGGCCATTCAGCCCCTCGAGCCTCTTATACAGGAACAGGAGGAGGCCATTCAGCCCCTCGAGCCTGTTCCATAGGAACAGGAGGAGGCCATTCAGCCCCTCAAGCCTGTTACATTAGGAATAGGAGGAGGCCATTCAGCCCCTCGACCCTGTTACATAGAAACAGGAGGAGGCCCATTTAACCCCTCGAGCCTCTTACAGAGGAACGGAGGAGGCCATTCAGCCCCTCTAGCCTCTTATATAGGAACAGGAGGAGGCCATTCAGCCCCTCGAGCCTCTTATACAGGAACAGGAGGAGGCCATTCAGCCCCTCGAGCCTGTTACATTAGGAACAGGAGGAGGACCATTCAGCTCCCTCAAGCCTGTTACATTCAGAACAGGAGGAGACCATTCAGCCTCTCGAGCCTGTTACATTAGGAACAGAAGGAGGCCATTCAGCCCCCTCAAGCCTGTTACGTTGGGAACAGGAGGAGGAAATTCAGCCCCTCGAGCCTGTTATACAGGAACAGGAGGAGCTACATTCAGCCCCTCGAGCCTGTTACATAGGAACAAGAGGAGCTCCATTCAGCCCCTCGAGCCTGTTACATTCAGAACAGGAGGAGGCCATTCAGCTCCCTCGAGCCTGTTACTTTAGGAACAAGAGGAGGCCATTCAGCCACACGAGCCTCTGAAACAGGAACAGGAGGAGACCATGCAGCCCCTCGAGCCTGTTACATTGGGAACAGGAGGAGGCCATTCGGCCCCTCGAACCTGTTACATTAGGAACAACAGGAGGTCCATTCAGCCCCTCGAGCCAGTTACACAGGAACAGGAGGAGGCCATTCAGCCCCTCGAGCATGTTACATTAGGAACAGGAGGAGGCCATTCAGCCCCTCGAGCCTGTTACACAGGAACAGGAGGCTATTCAGCACCTCGAGCCTGTTACATTAGGAATAGGAGGAGGCCATTCAGCCCCTCGAGCCTGTTCCACAGGAACAGGAGGAGGCCATTCAGCCCCTCGAGCCGGTTACATTAGGAACAGGATGAGGCCATTCAGCCCCTCAAGCCTGTTACATTAGAAACAGGAGGAGGCCATTCTGTCCCCTCAAGCCGATTACATTAGGAATAGGAGGAGGCCATTCAGCCCCTCGAGCCAGTTACACAGGAACAGGAGGAGCCCATTCAGCCCCTCGAGCATGTTACATTAGGAACAGGAGGAGGCCATTCAGCCCCTCGAGCCTGTTACACAGGAACAGGAGGCTATTCAGCACCTCGAGCCTGTTACATTAGGAATAGGAGGAGGCCATTCAGCCCCTCGTGACTGTTGTACAGGAACAGGAGGTGGCCATGCAGCCCCTCGAGCCTGTTACATTAGGAATAGGAGGAGGCCATTCAGCCCCTCGACCCTGTTACATAGAAACAGGAGGAGGCCCATTTAACCCCTCGAGCCTCTTACAGAGGAACGGAGGAGGCCATTCAGCCCCTCTAGCCTCTTATACAGGAACAGGAGGAGGCCATTCAGCCCCTCGAGCCTGTTACATTAGGAACAGGAGGAGGACCATTCAGCTCCCTCAAGCCTGTTACATTCAGAACAGGAGGAGACCATTCATCCTCTCGAGCCTGTTACATTAGGAACAGAAGGAGGCCATTCAGCCCCCTCAAGCCTGTTACGTTGGGAACAGGAGGAGGAAATTCAGCCCCTCGAGCCTGTTACACAGGAACAGGAGGAGCTACATTCAGCCCCTCGAGCCTGTTACATAGGAACAAGAGGAGCTCCATTCAGCCCCTCGAGCCTGTTACATTCAGAACAGGAGGAGGCCATTCAGCTCCCTCGAGCCTGTTACTTTAGGAACAAGAAGAGGCCATTCAGCCACACGAGCCTCTGAAACAGGAACAGGAGGAGGCCATGCAGCCCCTCGAGCCTGTTACACAGGAACAGGATGAGGCCATTCAGCCCCTCAAGCCTGTTACATTAGGAACAGGAGGAGGCCATTCAGCCTCTTGAGCCTGTTACACAGGAACAGGAGGAGGCCATTCAGCCCCTCGAGCCTGTTACATTAGGAACAGGAGGAGGCCATTCAGCCCCTCGAGCCTGTTACACAGGAACAGGAGGAGGCCATTCAGCCCCTCGAGACTGTTGTACAGGAACAGGAGGTGGCCATGCAGCCCCTCGAGCCTGTTACATTAGGAACAGGAGGAGGCCATTCAGCCCCTCGAACCTGTTATATTATGAACAGGAGGAGACCATGCAGACCCTCGAGCTTGTTACATTAGGAACAGGAGGATACCATTCAGCCCCTCGAGGCTGTTACATTAGGAATAGGAGGAGGCCATTCAGCCCCTCGAGACTGTTGTACAGGAACAGGAGGTGGCCATGCAGCCCCTCGAGCCTGTTACATTAGGAACAGGAGGAGGCCATTCAGCCCCTCGAACCTGTTATATTATGAACAGGAGGAGACCATGCAGACCCTCGAGCTTGTTACATTAGGAACAGGAGGATACCATTCAGCCCCTCGAGGCTGTTATATTAGGAACAGGAGGAGGCCATTCAGGCCCTCGAACCTGTTACATTAGGAACAGGAGGAGGCCCAGTCAGCCCCTCGAGGCTGTTATATTAGGAACAGGAGGCCATTCAGCCCCTCGAACCTGTTACATTAGGAACAGGAGGAGGCCATTCAGCCCCTCGAGCCTGTTACATTAGGAACAGGAGGAAGCTATTCAGCTGTTCGAGCCTGTTAAATGAACAACAGGAGGAGGCCATTTTAACCCTCGAACCTGTTACACAGGAAAAGGATGAGGCTATTCAGCCCCTCGAGCCTGTTACATTAGCAACAAGAGGAGGCCATTCAGCCCCTCGAGCATTACATTAGGAACAGGAGGAGGCCATTCAGCCCCTCGAGCCAGTTACCATTGGAACAGGAGGAGACCATTCAGACCCTCAAGCCTGTGACATGAGGAGCAGAAGGAGACTATTCAGCCCCTCGAGCCTGTTACATCGCAACAGGAGGAGGCCATTCCGCCCCTCGAGCCTGTTACCTCAGGAAAAGAAGGAGGCCATTCAGCCCCTCGAGCCTGTTTAAAAGGAACAGGATAAGGCCATGCAGCCCCTCGAGCCTATTACATTAGGGACAGGATCAGGCCATGCAGCCCCTCGAGCCTGTTACATTAGGAATAGGAGGAGGCCATTCAGCCCCTCGAGACTGTTATATTATCAACAGGCGGAAGCCATTCAGCCCCTCAACCAGTTACAGAGGAACAGGAGGAGGCCATTCAGCCCCTCGAGCCTTTTATACAGAAACAGGAGGAGACCATGCAGCCCCTCGAGCTTGTTACATTAGGAACAGGAGGATACCGTTCAGCCCCTCGAGGCTGTTATAATAGGAACAGAAGGAGGCCATTCAGCCCCTCGAGCCTATTACATTAGGAACAGGAGGAGGCCCATTCAGCCCCTCGAGCCTGTTATACAGGAACAGGAGGAGGCCCATTGAGCCCCACGAGCCTGTTATACAGGAACAGGAGGAGGCCATTCAGCCCCTCAAGCCTGTTATATTAGGAACAGGAGGAGGCCATTCAGCCCCTCAAGCCTGTTACACAGGAACAAGAGAAGGCCATTCAGCCCCTCGAGCCTGTTACATTAGGAACAGGATCAGGCCATTCAGCCCCTTGAGCCAGTTACAGAGGAACAGGAGGAGGCCATTCAGCCCCTCGAGTCTGTTGCACAGAACAGGGTCAGGCCATTCAGCCCCTCGAGCCAGTTACATAGGAACAGGAGGAGGCCACTCAGCCCTTCAAGCCTGTTACACAGGAGTAGGAGGAGGCCATTCTGCCCCTCGAGCCTGTTACGCAGGAAAAGGTGGAGGCTATTCAACCCCTCGAGCCTTTTACATTAGCAACAAGAGGAGGCCATTCAGCCCCTCGAGCCTTACATTAGGAACAGGAGGAGGCCATTCATCCCCTCGAGCCAGTTACCATTGGAACAGGAGGAGACCATTCAGGCCCTCAAGCCTGTTACATTAGGAGCAGAAGGAGACTATTCAGCCCATCGAGCCTGTTACATCGCAACAGGAGGAGGCCATTCCGCCCCTCAAGCCTGTTACCTCAGGAAAAGGAGGAGGCCATTCAGCCCCTCGAGCCTGTTTCATAGGAACAGGATAAGACTAGCAGCCCCTCGAGTCTGTTACATTAGGGACAGGATCAGTCCATTCAGCCCCTCGAGCCTGTTACATTAGGAACAGGAGGAGGCCATTCCGCCCCTCGAGCCTTTTATACAGAAACAGGAGGAGACCATGCAGCCCCTCCAGCCTGTTACATTTGGAACAGGAGGAGGCCCATTCAGCCCCTCGAGCCTGTTACATTAGGAACAGGAGGAGGCCATTCAGCCCCTCGAGCCTGTTACATTTGGAACAGGAGGAGGCCCATTCAGCCCCTCGAGCCTGTTATACAGGAACAGGAGGTGGACATGCAGCCCCTCGAGCCTGTTACATTAGGAATAGGAAGAGGCCATTCAGCCCCTCGAGCCTGTTACATTATCAACAGGCGGAAGCCGTTCAGCCCCTCAACCAGTTACAGAGGAACAGGAGGAGGCCATTCAGCCCCTCGAGCCTTTTATACAGAAACAGGAGGAGACCATGCAGCCCCTCCAGCCTGTTACATTTGGAACAGGAGGAGGCCCATTAAGCCCCTCGTGCCTGTTACATTAGGAACAGGAGGAGGCCATTCAGCCCCTCGAGCCTGTTGCACAGGAACAAGAGGAGGCCATTCAGCCCCTCGACCTTGTTACATTAGGAACAGCAGGATGCCATTCAGCCTCTCGAGCCTTTTACATTAGGAACAGAAGGAGGCCATTCAGCACTCGAGCCTATTACATAGGAACAGGAGGAGGCCATTCAGCCCCTCGAGCCTGTTACATAGGAACAGGAGGAGGCCATTCAGCCCCTCGGGCCTGTTATATTAGGAACAGGAGGAGGCCATTCAGCCCCTCAAGCCTGTTACACAGGAACAAGAGAAGGCCATTCAGCCCCTCGAGCCTGTTACATTAGGAACAGGAGGAGGCCATTCAGCCCCTCGAGCCTGTTACATAGGAACAGGAGGAGGCCATTCAGCCCCTCGAGCCTATTACATAGGAACAGGAGGAGGCCATTCAGCCCCTCGAGCCTGTTATATTAGGAACAGGAGGAGGCCATTCAGCCCCTCAAGCCTGTTACACAGGAACAAGAGAAGGCCATTCAGCCCCTCGAGCTGTTACATTAGGAACAGGAGGAGGCCATTCAGCCCCTCGAGCCTGTTACATTAGGAACAGGAGGAAGCTATTCAGCTGTTCGAGCCTGTTACATGAACAACAGGAGGAGGCCATTCTGCCCCTCGAACCTGTTACACAGGAAAAGGAGGAGGCTATTCAGTCCCTCGAGCCTGTTACATTAGCAACAAGAGGAGGCCATTCAGCCCCTCGAGCATTACATTAGGAACAGGATGAGGCCATTCAGCCGCTCAAGCCTGTTACATTAGGAACAGGAGGAGGCCATTCAGCCCCTCGAACCTGTTATATTATGAACAGGAGGAGACCATGCAGACCCTCGAGCTTGTTACATTAGGAACAGGAGGATACCATTCAGCCCCTCGAGGCTGTTACATTAGGAATAGGAGGAGGCCATTCAGCCCCTCGAGACTGTTGTACAGGAACAGGAGGTGGCCATGCAGCCCCTCGAGCCTGTTACATTAGGAACAGGAGGAGGCCATTCAGCCCCTTGAACCTGTTATATTATGAACAGGAGGAGACCATGCAGACCCTCGAGCTTGTTACATTAGGAACAGGAGGATACCATTCAGCCCCTCGAGGCTGTTATATTAGGAACAGGAGGAGGCCATTCAGGCCCTCGAACCTGTTACATTAGGAACAGGAGGAGGCCCAGTCAGCCCCTCGAGGCTGTTATATTAGGAACAGGAGGAGGCCATTCAGCCCCTCGAACCTGTTACATTAGGAACAGGAGGAGGCCATTCAGCCCCTCGAGCCTGTTACATTAGGAACAGGAGGAAGCTATTCAGCTGTTCGAGCCTGTTAAATGAACAACAGGAGGAGGCCATTTTAACCCTCGAACCTGTTACACAGGAAAAGGATGAGGCTATTCAGCCCCTCGAGCCTGTTACATTAGCAACAAGAGGAGGCCATTCAGCCCCTCGAGCATTACATTAGGAACAGGAGGAGGCCATTCAGCCCCTCGAGCCAGTTACCATTGGAACAGGAGGAGACCATTCAGACCCTCAAGCCTGTGACATGAGGAGCAGAAGGAGACTATTCAGCCCCTCGAGCCTGTTACATCGCAACAGGAGGAGGCCATTCCGCCCCTCGAGCCTGTTACCTCAGGAAAAGAAGGAGGCCATTCAGCCCCTCGAGCCTGTTTAAAAGGAACAGGATAAGGCCATGCAGCCCCTCGAGCCTGTTACATTAGGGACAGGATCAGGCCATGCAGCCCCTCGAGCCTGATACATTAGGAATAGGAGGAGGCCATTCAGCCCCTCGAGACTGTTTATACAGAAACAGGAGGAGACCATGCAGCCCCTCGAGCCTGTGACATTAGGACCAGGATCAGGCCATTCAGCCGCTCGAGCCTGTTACATTCGGAACAGGATGAGATAATGCAGCCCCTCGAGCCTGTTCCACAGGACCAGGAGAAGGCTATTCAGCCCCTCGAGCCTGTTACATTTGGAAAAGGAGGAGGCCATTCAACCCCTCGAGCTGGTTACATTAAGAACAGGAGGAGGCCATTCAGCCCTTCGAGCCTGTTGCACAGGAACAAGAGGAGGCCATTCAGCCCCTCGACCTTGTTACATTAGGAACAGCAGGATGCCATTCAGCCTCTCGAGCCTTTTACATTAGGAACAGTAGGAGGCCATTCAGCACTCGAGCCTATTACATAGGAACAGGAGGAGGCCATTCAGCCCCTCGAGCCTGTTACATTCGGAACAGGAGGAGGACATTCCGCCCACTCAAGGCTGTTACATTAGGAACAGGAGGAGGCCTTTCAGTTCCTCGAGCCTCTTATACAGGAACAGGAGGAGGCCATTCAGCCCCTTGAGCCTGTTACATTTGGAACAGGAGGAGGCCATTCAGCCCCTCGAACCTGTTACATTAGGAACAGGAGGAGGACCAGTCAGCCCCTCGAGCCTGTTATACAGGAACAGGAGGTGGCCATGCAGCCCCTCGAGCCTGTTACATTAGGAACAGGAGGATGCCATTCAGCCCCATGAGCCTGTTATATTAGGAACAGGAGGAGGCCATTCAGCCCCTCGAGCCTGTTACACAGGAACAAGAGAAGGCCATTCAGCCCCTCGAGCCTGTTACATTAGGAACAGGAGGAGGCCATTCAGCCCCTCAAGCCTGTTACATTAGGAACAGGAGGAAGCTATTCAGCTGTTCGAGCCTGTTACATGAACAACAGGAGGAGGCCATTCAGCCCCTCGAACCTGTTACATTAGGAACAGGAGGAGGACCAGTCAGCCCCTCGAGCCTGTTATACAGGAACAGGAGGTGGCCATGCAGCCCCTCGAGCCTGTTACATTAGGAACAGGAGGATGCCATTCAGCCCCATGAGCCTGTTATATTAGGAACAGGAGGAGGCCATTCAGCCCCTCGAGCCTGTTACACAGGAAAAGGAGGAGGCTATTCAGCCCCTCGAGCCTGTTACATTAGCAATAAGAGGAGGCCATTCAGCCCCTCGAGCATTACATTAGGAACAGGAGGAGGCCATTCAGCCCCTCGACCCTGTCACACAGGAATAGGAGGAGGCCATTCAGCCCCTCAAACCTGTTACATTAGGAACAGGAGGAGGCCATTCAGCTCCTCGATCCTGTTACATTAGGAACAGGATCAGACCATTCAGCCACTTGAGCCAGTTACAGAGGAACAGGAGGAGGCCATTCAGCCCCTCGAGTCTGTTGCACAGAACAGGGTCAGGCCATTCAGCCCCTCGAGCCAGTTACATAGGAACAGGAGGAGGCCACTCAGCCCTTCAAGCCTGTTACACAGGAGTAGGAGGAGGCCATTCTGCCCCTCGAGCCTGTTACGCATGAAAAGGTGGAGGCTATTCAACCCCTCGAGCCTTTTACATTAGCAACAAGAGGATGCCATTCAGCCCCTCGAGCCTTACATTAGGAACAGGAGGAGGCCATTCATCCCCTCGAGCCAGTTACCATTGGAACAGGAGGAGACCATTCAGGCCCTCAAGCCTGTTACATTAGGAGCAGAAGGAGACTATTCAGCCCCTCGAGCCTGTTACATCGCAACAGGAGGAGGCCATTCCGCCCCTCAAGCCTGTTACCTCAGGAAAAGGAGGAGGCCATTCAGCCCCTCGAGCCTGTTTCATAGGAACAGGATAAGACTAGCAGCCCCTCGAGTCTGTTACATTAGGGACAGGATCAGTCCATTCAGCCCCTCGAGCCTGTTACATTAGGAACAGGAGGAGGCCATTCAGCCCCTCGAACCTGTTACATTAGGAACAGGAGGAGGCCCAGTCAGCCCTTCGAGCCTGTTATACAGGAACAGGAGGTGGCCATGCAGCCCCTCGAGCCTGTTACATTAGGAACAGGAGGATGCCATTCAGTCCCTCGAGCCTGTTATATTAGGAACAGGAGGAGGCCATTCAGCCCCTCGAGCCTGTTATACAGGAACAGGAGGTGGCCATGCAGCCCCTCGAGCCTGTTACATTAGGAACAGGAGGAGGCCATTCAGCCCCTCGAGCCTTTTATACAGAAACAGGAGGAGACCATGCAGCCCCTCGAGCCTGTTACATTAGGAACAGGAGGAGGCCATTCAGCCCCTCGAACCTGTTATATTATGAACAGGAGGAGACCATGCAGCCCCTCGAGCTTGTTACATTAGGAACAGGAGGATACCGTTCAGCCCCTCGAGGCTGTTATAATAGGAACAGAAGGAGGCCATTCAGCCCCTCGAGCCTATTACATTAGGAACAGGAGGAGGCCATTCAGCCCCTCGAGCCTTTTATACAGAAACAGGAGGAGACCATGCAGCCCCTCCAGCCTGTTACATTTGGAACAGGAGGAGGCCCATTAAGCCCCTCGAGCCTGTTACATTAGGAACAGGAGGAGGCCATTCAGCCCCTCGAGCCTGTTGCACAGGAACAAGAGGAGGCCATTCAGCCCCTCGACCTTGTTACATTAGGAACAGCAGGATGCCATTCAGCCTCTCGAGCCTTTTACATTAGGAACAGTAGGAGGCCATTCAGCACTCGAGCCTATTACATAGGAACAGGAGGAGGCCATTCAGCCCCTCGAGCCTGTTACATTCAGAACAGGAGGAGGCCATTCAGCCCCCTCAAGGCTGTTACATTAGGAACAGGAGGTGGCCTTTCAGTTCCTCGAGCCTCTTATACAGGAACAGGAGGAGGCCATTCAGCCCCTTGAGCCTGTTATATTATGAACAGGAGGAGACCATGCAGCCCCTCGAGCTTGTTACATTAGGAACAGGAGGATACCGTTCAGCCCCTCGAGGCTGTTATAATAGGAACAGAAGGAGGCCATTCAGCCCCTCGAGCCTATTACATTAGGAACAGGAGGAGGCCATTCAGCCCCTCGAGCCTTTTATACAGAAACAGGAGGAGACCATGCAGCCCCTCCAGCCTGTTACATTTGGAACAGGAGGAGGCCCATTAAGCCCCTCGAGCCTGTTACATTAGGAACAGGAGGAGGCCATTCAGCCCCTCGAGCCTGTTGCACAGGAACAAGAGGAGGCCATTCAGCCCCTCGACCTTGTTACATTAGGAACAGCAAGATGCCATTCAGCCTCTCGAGCCTTTTACATTAGGAACAGAAGGAGGCCATTCAGCACTCGAGCCTATTACATAGGAACAGGAGGAGGCCATTCAGCCCCTCGAGCCTGTTACATAGGAACAGGAGGAGGCCATTCAGCCCCTCGAGCCTGTTATATTAGGAACAGGAGGAGGCCATTCAGCCCCTCAAGCCTGTTACACAGGAACAAGAGAAGGCCATTCAGCCCCTCGAGCCTGTTACATTAGGAACAGGAGGAGGCCATTCAGCCCCTCGAGCCTGTTACATAGGAACAGGAGGAGGCCATTCAGCCCCTCGAGCCTATTACATAGGAACAGGAGGAGGCCATTCAGCCCCTCGAGCCTGTTATATTAGGAACAGGAGGAGGCCATTCAGCCCCTCAAGCCTGTTACATTAGGAACAGGAGGAGGCCTTTCAGTTCCTCGAGCCTCTTATACAGGAACAGGAGGAGGCCATTCAGCCCCTTGAGCCTGTTACATTTGGAACAGGAGACGATTCAGCACCTCGAGCCTGTTACATTAGGAACAGGAGGAGGCCATTCAGCCCCTCGAACCTGTTACATTAGGAACAGGAGGAGGCCCAGTCAGCCACTCGAGCCTGTTATACAGGAACAGGAGGTGGCCATGCAGCCCCTCGAGCCTGTTATACAGGAACAGGAGGTGGCCATGCAGCCCCTCGAGCCTGTTACACAGGAACAGGAGGAGGCCATTCAGCCTCTCGAGCCTGTTATACAGGAACAGGAGGTGGCCATGCAGCCCCTCGAGCCTGTTACATTAGGAATAGGAGGAGGCCATTCAGCCCCTCGAGCCTGTTATATTATCAACAGGCGGAAGCCGTTCAGCCCCTCGAGCCTGTTACATTAGGAACAGGAGGATACCGTTCAGCCCCTCGAGGCTGTTATAATAGGAACAGAAGGAGGCCATTCAGCCCCTCGAGCCTATTACATTAGGAACAGGAGGAGGCCCATTCAGCCCCACGAGCCTGTTTTCAGGAACAGGAGGAGGCCCATTGAGCCCCACGAGCCTGTTTTCAGGAACAGGAGGAGGCCATTCAGCCCCTCGAGCCTGTTATATTAGGAACAGGAGGAGGCCATTCAGCCCCTCAAGCCTGTTACACAGGAACAAGAGAAGGCCATTCAGCCCCTCGAGCCTGTTACATTAGGAACAGGAGGAGGCCATTCAGCTCCTCGATCCTGTTACATTAGGAACAGGATCAGGCCATTCAGCCCCTTGAGCCAGTTACAGAGGAACAGGAGGAGGCCATTCAGCCCCTCGAGTCTGTTGCACAGAACAGGGTCAGGCCATTCAGCCCCTCGAGCCAGTTACATAGGAACAGGAGGAGGCCACTCAGCCCTTCAAGCCTGTTAGACAGGAGTAGGAGGAGGCCATTCTGCCCCTCGAGCCTGTTACGCAGGAAAAGGTGGAGGCTATTCAACCCCTCGAGCCTTTTACATTAGCAACAAGAGGAGGCCATTCAGCCCCTCGAGCCTTACATTAGGAACAGGAGGAGGCCATTCATTCCCTCGAGCCAGTTACCATTGGAACAGGAGAAGACCATTCAGGCCCTCAAGCCTGTTACATTAGGAGCAGAAGGAGACTATTCAGTCCCTCGAGCCTGTTACATCGTAACAGGAGGAGGCCATTCCGCCCCTCAAGCCTGTTACCTCAGGAAAAGGAGGAGGCCATTCAGCCCCTCGAGCCTGTTTCATAGGAACAGGATAAGACTAGCAGCCCCTCGAGTCTGTTACATTAGGGACAGGATCAGTCCATTCAGCCCCTCGAGTCTGTTACATTAGGGACAGGATCAGTCCATTCAGCCCCTCGAGCCTGTTACATTAGGAACAGGAGGAGTCCACGCAGCCCCTCGAGCCTGTTATATTATCAACAGGCGGAAGCCGTTCAGCCCCTCAACCAGTTACAGAGGAACAGGAGGAGGCCATTCAGCCCCTCAACCAGTTACAGAGGAACAGGAGGAGACCATTCAGCCCCTCGAGCCTTTTATACAGAAACAGGAGGAGACCATGCAGCCCCTCGAGCCTGTTACATTTGGAACAGGAGGAGGCCCATTAAGCCCCTCGAGCCTGTTACATTAGGAACAGGAGGAGGCCATTCAGCCCCTCGACCTTGTTACATTAGGAACAGCAGGATGCCATTCAGCCTCTCGAGCCTTTTACATTAGGAACAGTAGGAGGCCATTCAGCACTCGAGCCTATTACATAGGAACAGGAGGAGGCCATTCAGTCCCTCGAGCCTGTTACATTCGGAACAGGAGGAGGCCATTCAGCCCCCTCAAGGCTGTTACATTAGGAACAGGAGGTGGCCTTTCAGTTCCTCGAGCCTCTTATACAGGAACAGGAGGAGGCCATTCAGCCCCTTGAGCCTGTTATATTATGAACAGAAGGAGGCCATTCAGCCCCTCGAGCCTATTACATTAGGAACAGGAGGAGGCCATTCAGCCCCTCGAGCCTTTTATACAGAAACAGGAGGAGACCATGCAGCCCCTCCAGCCTGTTACATTTGGAACAGGAGGAGGCCCATTAAGCCCCTCGAGCCTGTTACATTAGGAACAGGAGGAGACAATGCAGCCCCTCCAGCCTGTTACATTTGGAACAGGAGGAGGCCATTCAGCCTCTCGAGCCTTTTACATTAGGAACAGTAGGAGGCCATTCAGCCCCTCGACCTTGTTACATTAGGAACAGCAGGATGCCATTCAGCCTCTCGAGCCTTTTACATTAGGAACAGTAGGAGGCCATTCAGCACTTGAGCCTATTACATAGGAACAGGAGGAGGCCCATTCAGCCCCTCGAGCCTGTTATACAGGAACAGGAGGAGGCCCATTGAACCCCACGAGCCTGTTATACAGGAACAGGAGGAGGCCATTCAGCCCCTCGAGCCTGTTATATTAGGAACAGGAGGAGGCCATTCAGCCCCTCAAGCCTGTTACACAGGAACAAGAGAAGGCCATTCAGCCCCTCGAGCCTGTTACATTAGGAACAGGAGGAGGCCATTCAGCCCCTCGAGCCTGTTACATTAGGAACAGGAGGAAGCTATTCAGCTGTTCGAGCCTGTTACATGAACAACAGGAGGAGGCCATTCTGCCCCTCGAACCTGTTACACAGGAAAATGAGGAGGCTATTCAGTCCCTCGAGCCTGTTACATTAGCAACAAGAGGAGGCCATTCAGCCCCTCGAGCATTACATTAGGAACAGGATGAGGCCATTCAGCCCCTCAAGCCTGTTACATTAGGAACAGGAGGAGGCCATTCAGCCACTCGAGCCTGTTACACAGGAACAGGAGGAGGCCATTCAGCCCCTCGAGACTGTTGTACAGGAACAGGAGGAGGCCATTCAGCCCCTCGAACCTGTTATATTATGAACAGGAGGAGACCATGCAGCCCCTCGAGCTTGTTACATTAGGAACAGGAGGATACCGTTCAGCCCCTCGAGGCTGTTATAATAGGAACAGAAGGAGCCCATTCAGCCCCTCGAGCCTATTACATTAGGAACAGGAGGAGGCCCATTAAGCCCCACGAGCCTGTTATACAGGAACAGGAGGAGGCCATTCAGCCCCTCGAGCCTGTTATATTAGGAACAGGAGGAGGCCATTCAGCCCCTCAAGCCTGTTACATAGGAACAAGAGAAGGCCATTCAGCCCCTCGAGCCTGTTACATTAGGAACAGGAGGAGGCCATTCAGCCCCTCGAGCCTGTTAAATTAGGAACAGGAGGAAGCTATTCAGCTGTTCGAGCCTGTTACATGAACAACAGGAGGAGGCCATTCTGCCCCTCGAACCTGTTACACAGGAAAAGGAGGAGGCTATTCAGTCCTTCGAGCCTGTGACATTAGCAACAAGAGGAGGCCATTCAGCCCCTCGGGTATTACATTAGGCATAGGTGGAGGCCATTCAGCCCCTCGAGCTAGTTACCATTGGAACAGGAGGAGGCCATTCAGGCCCTCAAGCCTGTGACATTAGGAACAGGAGGAAGCCATTCAGCTCCTCGAGCCTGTTACATGAGCAACAGGAGGAGGCCATTCATCCCCTCAAGCCTGTTACACAGGAACAGGAGGAGACCAATCAGCCCCTCGACCCTGTGACACAGGAACAGGAGGAGGCCAATGAACCCCTCAAACCAGTTACATTAGGAACAGGACAAGGCCATTCAGCCCCTCAAATCCATTACATTAGGAATAGGAGGAGGCCATTCAGCTCCTCAAAACTGTTACATTAGGAACAAGAGGAGGCCATTCAGCCCCTCAAATCCATTACATTAGGAATAGGAGGAGGCCATTCAGCTCCTCAAAACAGTTACATTAGGAACACAAGGAGGCCATTCAGCCCCTCGACCCTGTCACACAGGAACAGGAGGAGGCCATTCAGCTCCTCGATCCTGTTACATTAGGAACAGGAGGAGGCCATTCAGCCCCTCGAGTCTGTTACACAGAACAGGATCAGGCCATTCAGCCCCTCGAGCCAGTTACATAGGAACAGGAGGACGCCACTCAGCCCCTCAAGCCTGTTACACAGGAGTAGGAGGAGGCCATTCTGCCCCTCGAGCCTGTTACATTAGGAACAGGAGGAGGCCATTCAGCCCCTCGAGCCTGTTACATTAGGAACAGGAGGAAGCTATTCAGCTGTTCGAGCCTGTTACATGAACAACAGGAGGAGGCCATTCTGCCCCTCGAACCTGTTACACAGGAAAAGGAAGAGGCTATTCAGTCCCTCGAGCCTGTGACATTAGCAACAAGAGGAGGCCATTCAGCCCCTCGAGTATTACATTAGGCATAGGAGGAGGCCATTCAGCCCCTCGAGCTAGTTACCATTGGAACAGGAGGAGGCCATTCAGGCCCTCAAGTCTGTGACATTAGGAACAGGAGGAAGCCATTCAGCTCCTCGAGCCTGTTACATGAGCAACAGGAGGAGGCCATTCATCCCCTCAAGCCTGTTACACAGGAACAGGAGGAGACCATTCAGCCCCTCGACCCTGTGACACAGGAACAGGAGGAGGCCATTGAACCCCTCAAACCGGTTACATTAGGAACAGGACAAGGCCATTCAGCCCCTCAAATCCATTACATTAGGAATAGGAGGAGGCCATTTAGCTCCTCAAAACTGTTACATTAGGAACAAGAGGAGGCCATTCAGCCCCTCAAATCCATTACATTAGGAATAGGAGGAGGCCATTCAGCTCCTCAAAACTGTTACATTAGGAACACAAGGAGGCCATTCAGCCCCTCGACCCTGTCACACAGGAACAGGAGGAGGCCATTCAGCCCCTCAAACCTGTTACATTAGGAACAGGAGGAGGCCATTCAGCTCCTCGATCCTGTTACATTAGGAACAGGAGGAGGCCATTCAGCCCCTCGAGTCTGTTACACAGAACAGGATCAGGCCATTCAGCCCCTTGAGCCAGTTACATAGGAACAGGAGGAGGCCACTCAGCCCCTCAAGCCTGTTACACAGGAGTAGGAGGAGGCCATTCTGCCCCTCGAGCCTGTTACAAAGGAAAAGGAGGAGGCTATTCAGCCCCTCGAGCCTGTTACATGAGCAACAAGAGGAGGCCATTCAGCCCCTCGAGCCTGTTACATTAAGAACAGAAGGAAGCTATTCAGCTGTTCGGGCCTGTTACATGAACAACAGGAGGAGGCCATTTAGCCCCTCGAACCTGTTACATTAGGGACAGGATCAGGCCATTCAGCCCTTCGAGCCTGTTACACAGGAACAGGAGGAGTCCATGCAGCCACTCGAGCCTGTTACATTAGGAATAGGAGGAGGCCATTCAACCCCTCGAGCCTGTTATATTATCAACAGGCGGAAGCCATTCAGCCCCTCAACCAGTTACAGAGGAACAGGAGGAGGCCATTCAGCCCCTCGAGCCTTTTATAAGAAACAGGAGGAGACCATGCAGCCCCGCGAGCCTGTTACATTAGGACCAGGATCAGGCCATTCAGCCCCTCGAGCCTGTTACATTCGGAACAGGAGGAGATAATGCAGCCCCTCGAGCCTGTTCCACAGGACCAGGAGGAGGCTATTCAGCCCCTCGAGCCTGTTAGATTTGGAAAAGAAGGAGGCCATTCAACCCCTCGAGCTGGTTACATTAAGAACAGGAGGAGGCCATTCAGCCCCTCGAGCCTGTTACACAGAACAGGATCAGGCCATTCAGCCCCTTGACCAGTTACATAGGAACAGGATCAGGCCATTCAGCCCCTCGAACCTGTTACATTAGGAACAGGAGGAGTCCACGCAGCCCCTCGAGCCTGTTACATTAGGAATAGGAGGAGGCCATTCAGCCCCTCGAGCCTGTTATATTATGAACAGGAGGAGACCATGCAGCCCCTCGAGCTTGTTACATTAGGAACAGGAGGATACCATTCAGCCCCTCGAGACTGTTATAATAGGAACAGAAGGAGGCCATTCAGCCCCTCGAGCCTATTACATTAGGAACAGGAGGAGGCCCATTCAGCCCCTCGAGCCTGTTATACAGGAACAGGAGGTGGCCATGCAGCCCCTCGAGCCTGTTAAATTAGGAACAGGAGGAGGCCATTCAGCCCTTCGAACCTGTTACATTTGGAACAGGAGGAGGCCCATTCAGCCCCTCGAGCCTGTTATACAGGAACAGGAGGTGGCCATGCAGCCCCTCGAGCCTGTTACATTAGGAACAGGAGGAGGCCATTCAGCCCCTCGAACCTGTTATATTATGAACAGGAGGAGACGATGCAGCCCCTCTAGCTTGTTACATTAGGAACAGGAGGATATCATTCAGCCCCTCGAGGCTGTTATATTAGGAACAGAAGGAGGCCATTCAGCCCCTCGAGCCTATTACATTAGGAACAGGAGGAGGCCCATTCAGCCCCTCGAGCCTGTTATACAGGAACAGGAGGTGGCCATGCAGCCCCTCGAGCCTGTTATATTAGGAACAGGAGGAGGCCATTCAGCCCCTCGAGCCTGTTACACAGGAACAAGAGAAGGCCATTCAGCCCCTCGAGCCTGTTACATTAGGAACAGGAGGAGGCCATTCAGCCCCTCGAGCCTGTTACATTAGGAACAGGAGGAAGCTATTCAGCTGTTCGAGCCTGTTACATGAACAACAGGAGGAGGCCATTCTGCCCCTCGAACCTGTTACACAGGAAAAGGAGGAGGCTATTCAGCCCCTCGAGCCTGTTACATTAGTAACAAGAGGAGGCCATTCAGCCCCTCGAGCATTACATTAGGAACAGGAGGAGGCCATTCAGCCCCTCGAGCCAGTTACCATTGGAACAGGAGGAGGCCATTCAGGCCCTCAAGCCTGTGACATTAGGAACAGGAGGAAGCCATTCAGCTCCTCGAGCCTGTTACATGAGCAACAGGAGGAGGCCATTCATCCCCTCAAATCCATTACATTAGGAATAGGAGGAGGCCATTCAGCTCCTCAAAACTGTTACATTAGGAACAAGAGGAGGCCATTCAGCCCCTCGAGCCTGTTACATTAGGAACACAAGGAGGCCATTCAACCCCTCGACCCTGTCACACAGGAACAGGAGGAGGCCATTCAGCCCCTCAAACCTGTTACATTAGGAACAGGAGGAGGCCATTCAGCTCCTCGATCCTGTTACATTAGGAACAGGAGGAGGCCATTCAGCCCCTCGAGTCTGTTACACAGAACAGGATCAGGCCATTCAGCCCCTTGAGCCAGTTACATAGGAACAGGAGGAGGCCATTCAGCCCCTCGAGTCTGTTACACAGAACAGGATCAGGCCATTCAGCCCCTCGAGCCAGTTACATAGGAACAGGAGGAGGCCACTCAGCCCCTCAAGCCTGTTATATTATCAACAGGCGGAAGCCATTCAGCACCTCAACCAGTTACAGAGGAACAGGAGGAGGCCATTCAGCCCCTCGAGCCTTTTATACAGAAACAGGAGGAGACCATGCAGCCCCGCGAGCCTGTTACATTAGGACCAGGATCAGGCCATTCAGCCCCTCGAGCCAGTTACATTTGGAAAAGGAGGAGGCCATTCAACCCCTCGAGCTGGTTACATTAAGAACAGGAGGAGGCCATTCAGCCCCTCGAGCCTGTTACACAGAACAGGATCAGGCCATTCAGCCCCTTGAGCCAGTTACATAGGAACAGGAGGATGCCATTCAGCCCCTCGAGTCTGTTACACAGAACAGGATCAGGCCATTCAGCCCCTCGAGCCAGTTACACAAGGAACAGGAGGAGGCCACTCAGCCCCTCAAGCCTGTTACACAGGAGTAGGAGGAGGCCATTCTGCCCCTCGAGCCTGTTACACAGGAAAAGGTGGAGGCTATTCAACCCCTCGAGCCTTTTACATTAGCAACAAGAGGAGGCCATTCAGCCCCTCGAGCCTTACATTAGGAACAGGAGGAGGCCATTCATCCCCTCGAGCCAGTTACCATTGGAACAGGAGGAGACCATTCAGGCCCTCAAGCCTGTTACATTAGGAGCAGAAGGAGACTATTCAGCCCCTCGAGCCTGTTACATCGCAACAGGAGGAGGCCATTCCGCCCCTCAAGCCTGTTACCTCAGGAAAAGGAGGAGGCCATTCAGCCCCTCGAGCCTGTTTCATAGGAACAGGATAAGGCTAGCAGCCCCTCGAGCCTGTTACATTAGGGACAGGATCAGTCCATTCAGCCCCTCGAACCTGTTACATTAGGAACAGGAGGATTCCACGCAGCCCCTCGAGCCTGTTACATTAGGAATAGGAGGAGGCCATTCAGCCCCTCGAGCCTGTTATATTATCAACAGGCGGAAGCCGTTCAGCCCCTCAATCAGTTACAGAGGAACAGGAGGAGGCCATTCAGCCCCTCGAGCCTTTTATACAGAAACAGGAGGAGACCATGCAGCCCCTCGAGCCTGTTTCATAGGAACGGGATCAGGCAATTCAGCCCCTCGAGCCTGTTATATTATCAACAGGCGGAAGCCATTCAGCCCCTCAATCAGTTACAGAGGAACAGGAGGAGGCCATTCAGCCCCTCGAGCCTTTTATACAGAAACAGGAGACCATGCAACCCCTCGAGCCTGTTACATTAGGACCAGGCTCAGGCCATTCAGACCCTCGAGCCTGTTACATTCAGAACAGGAGGAGATAATGCAGCCCCTCGAGCCTGTTCCACAGGACCAGGAGGAGGCTATTCAGCCCCTCGAGCCTGTTAAACAGGAACAGGAGGAGGCCATGCAGCCCCTCGAGCCTGTTACATTAGGAACAGGAGGAGGCCATTCAGCCCCTCAAACCTGTTATATTATGAGCAGGAGGATACCATTCAGCCCCTCGAGGCTGTTACATTAGGAAGAGGAGGAGGCCCAGTCAGCCCCTCGAGCCTGTTATACAGGAACAGGAGGCGGCCATTCAGCCCCTCGAGCCTGTTATATTAGGAACAGGAGGAGGCCATTCAGCCCCTTGAGCCTGTTACACAGGAACAAGAGAAGGCCATTCAGCCCCTCGAGCCTGTTACATTAGGAACAGGAGGAGGCCATTCAGCCCCTCGAGCCTGTTACATTAGGAACAGGAGGAAGCTATTCAGCTGTTCGAGCCTGTTACATGAACAACAGGAGGAGGCTATTCTGCCCCTCGAACCTGTTACACAAGAAAAGGAGGAGGCTATTCAGCCCCTCGAGCCTGTTACATTCAAGAGGAGGCCATTCAGCCCCTCGAGCATTACATTAGGAACAGGAGGAGGCCATTCAGCCCCTCGAGCCATTTACCATTGGATTAGGAGGAAGCCATTCAGGCCCTCAAGCCTGTGACATTAGGAACAGGTGGAAGCCATTCAGCTCCTCGAGCCTGTTACATGAGCAACAGGAGGAGGCCATTCATCCCCTCAAGCCTGTTACACAGGAACAGGAGGAGACCATTCAGCCCCTCGACCCTGTGACACAGGAATAGGAGAAGGCCATTGAACCCCTCAAACCGGTTACATTAGGAACAGGACAAGGCCATTCAGCCCCTTAAATCCATTACATTAGGAATAGGAGGAGGCCATTCAGCCCCTCGAGCCTGTTAAATTAGGAACAGGAGGAGGACATTCAGCTCCTCATTCCTGTTACATTAGGAACAGGAGGAGGCCATTCAGCCCCTCGAGCCTGTTCCATAGGAACGGGATCAGGCAATTCAGCCCCTCGAGCCTGTTATATTATCAACAGGCGGAAGCCATTCAGCCCCTCAACCAGTTACAGAGGAACAGGAGGAGGCCATTCAGCCCCTCGAGCCTTTTATACAGAAACAGGAGACCATGCAACCCCTCGAGCCTGTTACATTAGGACCAGGCTCAGGCCATTCAGCCCCTCGAGCCTGTTACATTCAGAACAGGAGGAGATAATGCAGCCCCTCGAGCCTGTTCCACAGGACCAGGAGGAGGCTATTCAGCCCCTCGAGCCTGTTACATTAAGAACAGGAGGAGGCCATTCAGCCCCTCAAACTTGTTACATTAGGAACAGGAGGAGGCCATTCAGCTCCTCGAGCCTCTTATACAGGAACAGGAGGAGGCCATTCAGCCCCTTGAGCCTGTTACATTTGGAACAGGAGGAGGCCCATTCAGCCCCTCGAGCCTGTTATACAGGAACAGGAGGTGGCCATTCAGCCCCTCGAGCCTGTTACATTAGGAACAAGAGGAGACCATGCAGCCCCTCGAGGCTGTTATATTAGGAACAGGAGGAGGCCATTCATTCCCTCGAGCCTGTTACATTAGGAACAGGAGGAGACCCATTCAGCCCCTCGAGCCTGTTACATTAGGAACAGGAGGAGGCCCATTCAGCCCCTCGAGCCTGTTACATTAGGAACAGGAGGAGGCCCATTCAGCCCCTCGAGCCTGTTACATTAGGAACACGAGGAGGCCCATTCAGCCCCTCGAGCCTGTTACATTAGGAACAGGAGGAGGCCATTCAGCCCCTCGAACCTGTTATATTATGAACAGGAGGAGACCATACAGCCCCTCGAGCTTGTTACATTAGGAACAGGAGGATACCATTCAGCCCCTCGAG
This sequence comes from Pristiophorus japonicus, assembly GCF_044704955.1. Lineage (NCBI taxonomy): Eukaryota > Metazoa > Chordata > Chondrichthyes > Pristiophoridae > Pristiophorus > Pristiophorus japonicus. Next base: position 11,492,588 of record NC_092006.1, read on the forward strand.
GCTGTTATATTACGAACAGGAGGAGGCCATTCAGCCCCTCGAGCCTGTTACATTAGGAACAGGAGGAGGCCCAGTCAGCCCCTCGAGCCTGTTATACAGGAACAGGAGGTGGCCATGCAGCCCCTCGAGCCTGTTAAAATAGGAACAGGAGGATGCCATTCAGCCCCTCGAGCATGTTATATTAGGAACAGGAGGAGGCCATTCAGCCCCTCGAGCCTGTTACACAGGAACAAGAGAAGGCCATTCAGCCCCTCGAGCCTGTTACATTAGGAACAGGAGGAGGCCATTCAGCCCCTCGAGCCTGTTACATTAAGAACAGGAGGAAGCTATTCAGCTGTTCGGGTTTGTTACAGGAACAACAGGAGGAGGCCATTCAGCCCCTCGAGCCGGTTACACAGAAACAGGAGGAGACCATGCAGCTTCTCGAGCCTGTTACATTAGGACCAGGATCAGGCCATTCAGCCCCTCGAGCCTGTTACATTTGGAACAGGAGGAGATAATGCAGCCCCTCGAGCCTGTTACACAGGACCAGGAGGAGGCTATTCAGCCCCTCGAGCCTGTTACATTTGGAAAAGGAGGAGGCCATTCAACCCCTCGAGCTGGTTACATTAAGAACAGGAGGAGGCCATTCAGCCCCTCGAGCCTGTTCCACAGGAACAGAAGGAGGCCATTCAGCCCCTCGAACTTGTTACATTAGGAACAGCAGGAGGCCATTCAGCCCCTCGAGTCTGTTACACAGAACAGGATCAGGCCATTCAGCCCCTCGAGCCAGTTACATAGGAACAGGAGGAGGCCACTCAGCCCCTCAAGCCTGTTACACAGGAGTAGGAGGAGGCCATTCTGCCCTTCGAGCCTGTTACACAGGAAAAGGTGGAGGCTATTCAGCCCCTCGAGCCTGTCACATTAGTAACAAGAGGAGGCCATTCATCCCCTCGAGCCAGTTACCATTGGAACAGGAGGAGACCATTCAGGCCCTCAGGCCTGTTACATTAGGAGCAGAAGGAGACTATACAGCCCCTCGAGCCTGTTACATCGCAACAGGAGGAGGCCATTCCGCCCCTCGAGGTTGTTACCTCAGGAAAAGGAGGAGGCCATTCAGCCCCTCGAGCCTGTTTCATAGGAACAGGATAAGGCCATGCAGCCCCTCGAGCCTGTTACATTAGGGACAGGAGAGGCCATTCAGCCCCTCGAGCCTGTTACATTAGGAATAGGAGGAGGCCATTCAGCCCCTCGAGCCTGTTATATTATCAATAGGCGGAAGCCATTCAGCCCCTCAACCAGTTACAGAGGAACAGGAGGAGGCCATTCAGCCCCTCGAGCCTGTTACATTAGGGACAGGATCAGGCCATTCAGCCCCGCGAGCCTTTTATACAGAAACAGGAGGAGACCATGCAGCCCCTCGAGCCTGTTACATAAGGACCAGGATCAGGCCATTCAGCCCCTCGAGCCTTTTATATTAGGAACAGAAGGAGGCCATTCAGCACTCGAGCCTGTTACATAGGAACAGGAGGAGGCCATTCAGCCCCTCGAGCCTGTTACATTAGCAACAGGAGTAGGCTATTCAGCCCCTCGAGCCTCTTATACAGGAACAGGAGGAGGCCATTCGGCCCCCTCAAGCCTGTTACATTAGGAACAGGAGGAGGCCATTCAATCCCTCGAGCCTGTTACATTTGGAACAGGAGGAGGCCATTCAGCCCCCTCAAGCCTGTTACATTAGGAACAGGAGGAGGCCATTCAGCCCCTCGAGCCTCTTATACAGGAACAGGAGGAGGCCATTCAGCCCCTTGAGCCTGTTACATTAGGAACAGGAGGAGGCCATTCAGCCCCTCGAGCCTGTTACATTTGGAACAGGAGGAGGCCCATTCTGCCCCTCGAGCCAGTTATACAGGAACAGGAGGTGGCCATGCAGCCCCTCGAGCCTGTTACATTAGGAACAGGAGGAGGCCATTCAGCCCCTCAAACCTGTTATATTATGAACAGGAGGAGACCATGCAGCCCCTCGAGCTTGTTACATTAGGAGCAGGAGGATACCATTCAGCCCCTTGAGGCTGTTATATTAGGAACAGGAGGAGGCCATTCAGCCCCTCGAGTCTGTTACATTACGAACAGGAGGAGGCCTAGTCAGCCCCTCGAGCCGGTGACATTAGGAACAGGAGGAGGCCATTCAGCTCCTCGAGCCTGTTACATTACGAACAGGAGGAGGCCGAGTCAGCCCCTCGAGCCTGTTATATTAGGAACAAGAGAAGGCCATTCAGCCCCTCGAGCCTGTTACATTAGGAACAGGAGGAGGCCTAGTCAGCTCCTCGAGCCTGTTACATTAGGAACAGGAGAAAGCTATTCAGCTCTTCGAGCCTGTTATATTAGGAACAGGAGGAGGCCATTCAGCTCCTCGAGCCTGTTACATTAGGAACAGGAGAAAGCTATTCAGCTCTTCGAGCCTGTTACATGAACAACAGGAGGAGACCATTCTGCCCCTCGAACCTGTTACACAGGAAAAGGAGGAGGCTATTCAGCATCTCGAGCCTGTTACACAGGAACAAGAGGAGGCCATTCAGCCCCTCGTGCATTACATTAGGAACAGGAGGAGGCCATTCAGGCCCTCAAGCCTGTGACATTAGGAACAGGTGGAAGCCATTCAGCTCCTCGAGCCTGTTACATGAGCAACAGGAGGAGGCCATTCATCCCATCAAGCCTGTTACACAGGAACAGGAGGAGATTATTCAGCCCCTCGACCCAGTGACACAGGAACAGGAGGAGCCCATTGAACCCATCAAACCGGTTACATTAGGAACAGGACAAGGCCATTCAGCCCCTCAAATCCATTACATTAGGAATAGGAGGAGGCCATTCAGCTCCTCAAAACTGTTACATTAGGAACAAGAGGAGGCCATTCAGCCCCTCGAGCCTGTTACATTAGGAACACAAGGAGGCCATTCAGCCCCTCGACCCTGTCACACAGGAACAGGAGGACGCCATTCAGCCCCTCAAACCTGTTACATTAGGAACAGGAGGAGGCCATTCAGCCTCTCGAGTCTGTTACACAGAACAGGATCAGGCCATTCAGCCCCTCGAGCCAGTTACATAGGAACAGGAGGAGGCCACTCAGCCCCTCAAGCCTGTTACACAGGAGTAGGAGAAGGCCATTCTGCCCCTCGAGCCTGTTACACAGGAAAAGGAGGAGGCTATTCAGCCCCTCGAGCCTGTTACATTAGCAACAAGAGGAGGCCATTCAGCCCCTCGAGACTTACATTAGGAACAGGAGGAGGCCATTCAGCCCCTCGAGCCTGTTCTATTATCAACAGGCGGAAGCCATTTAGCCCCTCAACCAGTTACAGAGTAACAGGAGGAGGCCATTCAGCCCCTCGAGCCTTTTATACAGAAACAGGAGGAGACCATGCAACCCCTCGAGCCTGTTACATTAGGACCAGGATCAGGCCATTCAGCCCCTCGAGCCTGTTACATTCGGAACAGGAGGAGGCCATTCAGCCCCTCGAACTTGTTACATTAGGAACAGCAGGAGGCCATTCAGCCTCTCGAGCCTTTTACATTAGGAATAGAAGGAGGCCATTCAGCACTCGAGCCTGTTACATAGGAACAGGAGGAGGCCATTCTGCCCCTCGAGCCTGTTACACAGGAAAAGGAGGAGGCTATTCAGCCCCTCGAGTCTGTTACATTAGCAACAAGAGGAGGCCATTCAGCCCCTCGTGCATTACATTAGGAACAGGAGGAGGCCATTCAGGCCCTCAAGCCTGTGACATTAGGAACAGGTGGAAGCCATTCAGCTCCTCGAGCCTGTTACATGAGCAACAGGAGGAGGCCATTCATCCCATCAAGCCTGTTACACAGGAACAGGAGGAGACCATTCAGCCCCTCGACCCTGTGACACAGGAACAGGAGGAGGCCATTGACCGCTCAAACCGGTTACATTAGGAACAGGACAAGACCATTCAGTCCCTCAAATCCATTACATTAGAAATAGGAGGAGGCCATTCAGCTCCTCAAAACTGTTACATTAGGAACAAGAGGAGGCCATTCAGCCCCTCGAGCCTGTTACATTCGGAACACAAGGAGGTCATTCAGCCCCTCGACCCTGTCACACAGGAACAGGAGCAGGCCATTCAGCCCCTCAAACCTGTTACATTAGGAACAGGAGGAGGCCATTCAGCTCTTCGATCCTGTTACATTAGGAACAGGAGGAGGCCATTCAGCCCCTCGAGTCTGTTACACAGAACAGGATCAGGCCATTCAGCCCCTCGAGCCAGTTACATAGGAACAGGAGGAGGCCACTCAGCCCCTCAAGCCTGTTACACAGGAGTAGGAGGAGGCCATTCTGCCCCTCGAGCCTGTTACATTAGCAACAAGAGGAGGCCATTCAGCCCCTCGAGACATACATTAGGAACAGGAGGAGGCCATTCAGCCCCTCGAGCCTGTTCTATTATCAACAGGCGGAAGCCATTTAGCCCCTCAACCAGTTACAGAGTAACAGGAGGAGGCCATTCAGCCCCTCGAGCCTTTTATACAGAAACAGGAGGAGACCATGCAGCCCCTCGAGCCTGTTACATTAGGACCAGGATCAGGCCATTCAGCCCCTCGAGCCTGTTACATTCGGAACAGGAGGAGGCCATTCAGCCCCTCGAACTTGTTACATTAGGAACAGCAGGAGGCCATTCAGCCTCTCGAGCCTTTTACATTAGGAATAGAAGGAGGCCATTCAGCACTCGAGCCTGTTACACAGGAACAGGAGGAGGCCATTAAGCCCCTCGAGTCTCTTATACAGGAACAGGAGGAGGCCATTCAGCCCCTTGAACCTTGTTACATTAGGAACAGGAGGAGGCCTTTCAGCCCCTCGAGCCTGTTACATTCGGAACAGGAGGAGGCCATTAAGCCCCTCGAGTCTCTTATACAGGAACAGGAGGAGGCCATTCAGCCCCTTGAATCTTGTTACATTAGGAACAGGAGGAGGCCATTCAGCCCCTCGAGCCTGTTACATTTGGAACAGGAGGAGGCCATTCAGCCCCTCGAGCCTGTTACATTCGGAACAGGAGGAGGCCATTAAGCCCCTCGAGTCTCTTATACAGGAACAGGAGGAGGCCATTCAGCCCCTTGAATCTTGTTACATTAGCAACAGGAGGAGGCCATTCAGCCCCTCGAGCCTGTTATATTTGGAACAGGAGGATGCCATTCAGCCCCTCGAGCCTATTATATTAGGAACAGGAGGAGGCCATTCAGCCCCTCGAGCCTGTTACATTAGAAACAGGAGGCCATTCAGCCCCTCAAGCCTGTTACATTAGGAACAGGAGGAAGCTATTCAGCTCTTCGAGCCTGTTACATCAGGAACAGCAGGAGGCCATTCAGTCCCTCGAGCCTGTTACATTAGGAACAGCAGGAGGCCATTCAGCCTCTCGAGCCTGTTACAGTAGGAGCAGGAGGCCGTTCAACCCCTCGAGCCTGTTACACAGGAACAGGAGGAGACCATTCAGCCCCTTGACCCTGTGACAGAGGAACAGGAGGAGGCCATTCAGCCCCTCGAGCCTGTTACATTAGAAACAGGAGGCCATTCAGCCCCTCGAGCCTGTTACATTAGGAACAGGAGGAAGCTATTCAGCTCTTCGAGCCTGTTACATGACCAACAGGAGTAGGCCATTCATCCCCTCGAGCCTGTTACACAGGAACAGGAGGAGGCCATTAAGCCCCTCGAGTCTCTTATACAGGAACAGGAGGAGGCCATTCAACCCCTCAAACCCATTACATTAAGAACAGGAGAAGGCCATTCAGCCCCTCAAACCCATTACATTAGGAATAGGAGGAGGCCATTCAGCCCCTCGAGCCTTTTACATTAGGAACAGGAGGAGGCCATTCAGCTCCTCAAAACTGTTACATTAGGAACAGGAGGAGGCCATTCAGCCCCTCGAGCCTGTTACATTAGGAACAGGAGGAGGCCATTCAGCTCCTCAAAACTGTTACATTAGGAACAGGAGGAGGCCATTCAGCCCCTCGAGCCTGTTACACAGGAGTAGGAGGAGGCCATTCTGCCCCTCGAGCCTGTTACACAGGAAAAGGAGGAGGCTATTCAGCCCCTCGAGTCTGTTACATTAGCAACAGGAGGAAGCCTTTCAGGCCCTCAAGACTGTGACATTAGGAACAGGAGGAAGCCATTCAGCTCCTCGAGCCTGTTACATGAGCAACAGGAGGAGGCCATTCAGCCCCTCGACCCTGTGACACAGGAACAGGAGGAGGCCATTCAACCCCTCGAGCCAGTTACCATTGGAACAGGAGGAGACCATTCAGGCCCTCAAGCCTGTTACATTAGGAACAGGAGAAGGCCATTCAGCCCCTCAAATCCATTACATTAGGAACAGGAGGAAGCCATTCAGCCCCTCGAGCCTGTTACATCGCAACAGGAGGAGGCCATTCCGCCCCTCGAGCCTGTTACCTCAGGAAAAGGAGGAGGCCATTCAGCCCCTCGAGCCTGTTTCATATGAACAGGAGGAGGCCATTCAGCCCCTCAAGCCTGTTACACAGGAACAGGAAGAGGCCATTCAACCCCTCAAACCCGTTACATTAGGAACAGGAGAAGGCCATTCAGCTCCTCAAAACTGTTACATTAGGAACAGGAGGAAGCCATTCAGCCCCTCGAGCCTGTTGTATTTGGAACAGGATCAGACCATTCAGCCCCTCGAGCCTGTTATACAGGAACAGGAAGAGCCCATTCAGCCCCTCGAGCATTTTAGACAGGAACAGGAGGAGACCATGCAGCACCTCGAGCCTGTTACACACGAACAGGAGGAGGACATTCAGCCACTCGAGCATGTTACATTAGGAACAGGAGGCCATTAAGTCCCTCAAGCCTGTTACACAGAAACAAGAGGTGGCCATTCAGACCCTCGAGCCTCTTATACAGGAACAGGAGGAGGCCATGCAGCCCCTCGAGCCTGTTACATTAGGAACAGGAGGAGGCTATTCAGCCCATCAAGCCTGTTACATTAGGAACAGGAGGAGGCCATTCAGCCCCTCAAACCTGTTACATTAGGAAAAGGAGAAGGCCATTCAGCCCCTCGAGCCTGTTACATTAAGAACAGGACAGAAGCCATTCAGCCCCTCGAGCCTTACATTAGGAACAGGAAGAGGGCATTCAACCCCTCGAGCCTGTTACATTCGGAACAGGAAGAGGCCATTCAGTCCCTCGAGTCTGTTACACAGAACAGGATCAGGCCATTCAGCCCCTTGAGCCAGTTACATAGGAACAGGAGGAAGCCATTCAGCCCCACGAGTCTGTTACACAGAACAGGATCAGGCCATTCAGCCCCTCGAGCCAGTTACATAGGAACAGGAGGAAGCCATTCAGCCCCTCAAGCCTGTTACACAGGAGTAGGAGGAGGCCATTCTGCCCCTCGAGCCTGTTACACATGAAAAGGAGGAGGCTATTCAGCCCCTCGTGCCATACATTAGGAACAGGAGGAGGCCATTCAGCCCCTCGAGCCATACATTAGGAACAGGAGGAGGCCATTCAGCCCCTCGAACCAGTTACCATTGGAACAGGAGGAGACCATTCAGGCCCTCAAGCCTGTTACATTAGGAACAGAAGGAGGCTATTCAGCCCCTCGAGCCTGTTACATCGCAACAGGAGGAGGCCATTCCGCCCCTCGAGCCTGTTACCTCAGGAAAAGGTGGATGCCATTCAGCCCCTCGAGCCTGTTTCATAGGAACAGGATAAAGCAATGCAGCCCCTCGAGCCTGTTACATTAGGGACAGGATCAGGCCATTCAGCCCCTCGAGCCTGTTACACACGAACAGGAGGAGGACATTCAGCCACTCGAGCCTGTTACATTAGGAACAGGAGGCCATTAAGTCCATCAAGCCTGTTACACAGGAACAAGAGGAGGCCATTCAGCTCCTCAAAACTGTTACATTAGGAACAGGAGGAGGCCATTCAGCCCCTCGAGCCTGTTACACAGGAGTAGGAGGAGGCCATTCTGCCCCTCGAGCCTGTTACACAGGAAAAGGAGGAGGCTTTTCAGCCCCTCGAGTCTGTTACATTAGCAACAAGAGGAGGCCATTCAGCCCCTCGAGCCTGTTAGATTAGGAACAGGAGGAGGCCATTCAGCTCCTCAAAACTGTTACATTAGCAACAGGAGGAGGCCATTCAGCCCCTCGAGACAGTTACCATTGGAACAGGAGGAAGCCTTTCAGGCCCTCAAGCCTGTGACATTAGGAACAGGAGGAAGCGATTCAGCTCCTCGAGCCTGTTACATGAGCAACAGGAGGAGGCCATTCAGCCCCTCGACCCTGTGACACAGGAACAGGAGGAGGCCATTCAACCCCTCGAGCCAGTTACCATTGGAACAGGAGGAGACCATTCAGGCCCTCAAGCCTGTTACATTAGGAACAGGAGAAGGCCATTCAGCCCCTCAAATCCATTACATTAGGAACAGGAGGAAGCCATTCAGCCCCTCGAGCCTGTTACATCGCAACAGGAGGAGGCCATTCCGCCCCTCGAGCCTGTTACCTCAGGAAAAGGAGGAGGCCATTCAGCCCCTCGAGCCTGTTTCATATGAACAGGAGGAGGCCATTCAGACCCTCAAGCCTGTTACACAGGAACAGGAAGAGGCCATTCAACCCCTCAAACCCGTTACATTAGGAACAGGAGAAGGCCATTCAGCTCCTCAAAACTGTTACATTAGGAACAGGAGGAAGCCATTCAGCCCCTCGAGCCTGTTGTATTTGGAACAGAATCAGACCATTCAGCCCCTCGAGCGTGTTATACAGGAACAGGAAGAGCCCATTCAGCCCCTCGAGCCTTTTAGACAGGAACAGGAGGAGACCATGCAGCACCTCGAGCCTGTTACACACGAACAGGAGGAGGACATTCAGCCACTCGAGCATGTTACATTAGGAACAGGAGGCCATTAAGTCCCTCAAGCCTGTTACACAGAAACAAGAGGTGGCCATTCAGACCCTCGAGCCTCTTATACAGGAATAGGAGGAGGCCATGCAGCCCCTCGAGCCTGTTACATTAGGAACAGGAGGAGGCTATTCAGCCCATCAAGCCTGTTACATTAGGAACAGGAGGAGGCCATTCAGCCCCTCAAACCTGTTACATTAGGAAAAGGAGAAGGCCATTCAGCCCCTCGAGCCTGTTACATTAAGAACAGGACAGAAGCCATTCAGCCCCTCGAGCCTTACATTAGGAACAGCAAGAGGGCATTCAGCCCCTCGAGCCTGTTACATTCGGAACAGGAAGAGGCCATTCAGCCCCTCGAGTCTGTTACACAGAACAGGATCAGGCCATTCAGCCCCTTGAGCCAGTTACATAGGAACAGGAGGAAGCCATTCAGCCCCACGAGTCTGTTACACAGAACAGGATCAGGACATTCAGCCCCTCGAGCCAGTTACATAGGAACAGGAGGAGGCCATTCAGCCCCTCAAGCCTGTTACACAGGAGTAGGAGGAGGCCATTCTGCCCCTCGAGCCTGTTACACATGAAAAGGAAGAGGCTATTCAGCCCCTCGTGCCATACATTAGGAACAGGAGGAGGCCATTCAGCCCCTCGAGCCATACATTAGGAACAGGAGGAGGCCATTCAGCCCCTCGAACCAGTTACCATTGGAACAGGAGGAGACCATTCAGGCCCTCAAGCCTGTTACATTAGGAACAGAAGGAGGCTATTCAGCCCCTCGAGCCTGTTACATCGCAACAGGAGGAGGCCATTCCGCCCCTCGAGCCTGTTACCTCAGGAAAAGGTGGATGCCATTCAGCCCCTCGAGCCTGTTTCATAGGAACAGGATAAAGCAATGCAGCCCCTCGAGCCTGTTACATTAGGGACAGGATCAGGCCATTCAGCCCCTCGAGCCTGTTACACACGAACAGGAGGAGGACATTCAGCCACTCGAGCCTGTTACATTAGGAATAGGAGGCCATTAAGTCCATCAAGCCTGTTACACAGGAACTAGAGGAGGCCATTCAGCCCCTCGAGCCTCTTATACAGGAACAGGAGGAGACCATTCAGTCCCTTGAGCCTGTTACATTATGAACAGGAGCATGCCATTCAGACCCTCGAGCCTGTTACATTAGAAACAGGAGGATGCCATTCAGTCCCTCGAGCCTGTTACATTAAGAACAGGAGGAGGCCATTCAGCCCCTCGAGCCTGTTACACAGGAACAGGAGGAGACCATTCAGCCCCTCAAACCCGTTACATTAGGAACAGGAGGAGGCCATTCAGCCCCTCAAACCCATTACATTAGGAACAGGAGGAGACCATTCAGCCCCTCAAAACTGTTACATTAGGAACAGGAGGAGGCCATTCAGCCCCCTGAGCCTGTTACATTTGGAACAGGAGGAGGCCATTCAGCCCCTCGAGCCTCTTATACAGGAACAGGAGGAGACCATGCAGCCCCTCGAGCCTGTTACATTAGGAACAGGAAGAGACCATGCAGCCCCTCGAGCCTGTTACACAGGAACAGGAAGAGGGCATTCAGCCCCTCGAGCCTGATACATTAGGACCAGGCTCAGGCCATTCAGCCCCTCGAGCCTGTTACATTCAGAACAGGAGGAGATAATGCAGCCCCTCGAGCCTGTTCCACAGGACCAGGAGGAGGCTATTCAGCCCCTCGAGCCTGTTACATTAAGAACAGGAGGAGGCCATTCAGCCCCTCGAGCCTGTTACATTAAGAACAGGAGGAGGCCATTCAGCCCCTCAAACTTGTTACATTTGGAACAGGAGAAGGCCATTCAGCCCCCTCAAGCCGTTACATTAGGAACAGGAGGAGGCCATTCAGCCCCTCGAGCCTCTTATACAGGAACAGGAGGAGGCCATTCAGCCCCTTGAGCCTGTTACATTTGGAACAGGAGGAGGCCATTCAGCCCCCTCAAGCCTGTTACATTAGGAACAGGAGGAGGCCATTCAGCCCCTTGAGCCTCTTATACAGGAACAGGAGGAGGCCATTCAGCCCCTTGAGCCTGTTACATTAGGAACAGGAGGAGGCCATTGAACCCCTCAAACCGGTTACATTAGGAACAGGACAAGGCCATTCAGCCCCTCAAATCCATTACATTAGGAATAGGAGTAGGCCATTCAGCTTCTCAAAACTGTTACATTAGGAACAAGAGGAGGCCATTCAGCCCCTCGAGCCTGTTACATTAGGAACACAAGGAGGCCATTCAGCCCCTCGACCCTGTCACACAGGAACAGGAGGAGGCCATTCAGCCCCTCAAGCCTGTTACATTAGGAACAGGAGGAGGCCATTCAGCTCCTCGATCCTGTTACATTAGGAACAGGAGGAGGCCATTCAGCCCCTCGAGTCTGTTACACAGAACAGGATCAGGCCATTCAGCCCCTTCGAGCCAGTTACATAGGAACAGGAGGAGGCCACTCAGCCCCTCAAGCCTGTTACACAGGAGTAGGAGGAGGCCATTCTGCCCCTCGAGCCTGTTACACAGGAAAAGGAGGAGGCTATTCAGCCCCTCGAGCCTGTTACATTAGCAACAAGAGGAGGCCATTCAGCCCCTCGAGACTTACATTAGGAACAGGAGGAGGCCATTCAGCCCCTCGAGCCTGTTCTATTATCAACAGGCGGAAGCCATTTAGCCCCTCAACCAGTTACAGAGTAACAGGAGGAGGCCATTCAGCCCCTCGAGCCTTTTATACAGAAACAGGAGGAGACCATGCAGCCCCTCGAGCCTGTTACATTAGGACCAGGATCAGGCCATTCAGCCCCTCGAGCCTGTTACATTCGGAACAGGAGGAGGCCATTCAGCCCCTCGAGCCTTTTACATTAGGAATAGAAGGAGGCCATTCAGCACTCGAGCCTGTTACATCGGAACAGGAGGAGGCCATTAAGCCCCTCGAGTCTCTTATACAGGAACAGGAGGAGGCCATTCAGCCCCTTGAATCTTGTTACATTAGGAACAGGAGGAGGCCATTCAGCCCCTCGAGCCTGTTACATTTGGAACAGGAGGAGGCCATTCAGCCCCTCGAGCCTCTTATACAGGAACAGGAGGAGACCATGCAGCCCCTCGAACCTGTTGCATTAGGAACAGGTGGAGGCCCATTCAGCCCCTTGAGCCTGTTACATTAGGAACAGGAAGAGGCCCATTCAGCCCCTCGAACCTGTTGCATTAGGAACAGAAGGAGGCCATTCAGCCCCTCGAGCCTTACGTTAGGAACAGGAGGAGGCCATTCAGCCCCTCGAGCCTGTTGCATTAGGAACAGAAGGAGGCCATTCAGCCCCTCGAGCCTTACATTAGGAGCAGGAGGAGGCCATTCAGCCCCTCGAGCCAATTACCACAGGAATAGGAGGAGGCCATTCAGCCCCTCAAGCCTGTTACATAGCAACAGGATTAGGCCATTCCGCCCTTCGAGCCTGTTACATTAGGAACAGGAGGAGGCAATCAGCCCCTTGAGCCTGTTACGTTAGGGACAGGATCAGGCCATTTAGCCCCTCGAGCCTGTTACATTAGGAACAGAAGGAGGCCATTCAGCCCCTCGAGCCTGTTACATTATCAACAGGCGGAAGCCATTCAGCCCCTCAACCAGTTTCACAGGAACAGGAGGAGTCCATTCAGCCCCTCGAGCCTTTTATAGAGGAACAGTAGGAGACCATGCAGCCCCTTGAGCCTGTTACATTAGGACCAGGATCAGGCCATTCAGCCCCTCGAGCCTGTTACATTAGGAATAAGAGGAGGCCATTCAGCCCCTCGAGCCTGTTCCGCCATTTATTTAGTTCACAGCTCTGTGTCTTAACTCCATCTACCCGCCTTGGTCCCGTATCCCTTACTCAACAAAAATCTATCCATCTCAGTTTTGAAACTTTCATTTGAACGGCCTCAGCAGCTTCTGTGGGGAGAGAGTTGCAGATTCCCACGGCCCTTTGTGTAAAGAATTGTTTCCTGACATCACCCCTGAACGGCCTGGCTCTAATTTTAAGTTGAGGCCCCCCTTGTTCTGGACTCACCCCCACCAGAGGGAATAGTTCCTCTCGATCCACCCGATTTAATCCCTCAATGATCGTAAACACCTCGATCAGATCGTCCCCTCAATCTTCGACACTCGAGGGAACACAAGCTTTTTGTAATTTGAAATGAATACTGTTCCCTTAGGCTATCAGTGCAGCAAGTGATCAGGAAGGCCAATGGAATCTTGGCCTTTATTGCAAAGGGGATGGAGTATAAAAGCAGGGAAGTCTTGCTACAGTTATACAGGGTATTGGTGAGGCCACACCTGGAGTACTGCGTGCAGTTTTGGTCTCCATATTTATAAAAGGAGTAAAGTCCTGTTCCCTCAGTACAGATTCACACGAGGCATGTCGTGAAGTCAAGGTCACTCTGGACCTGCACCTTTATTTCACAGCTCTGGAATGCTGCACTTGCCTGAGACCTGTCCTTATATACCTGTCTCTTGCAAGTGCACTCCTGGTGGTAAGATATGCTGGTGGTTACAGGTCATATCTTATTACAGTCAGGTATAGCATGTTAGGATACAGTTATATATAATAATGTAAGATACATGACATCACCCTCCCCCAAGGTCTTATTGTCTTTATAGGTTCAGTCTCTCAGGTGGTCTACGCTCTCACGTGGAGCATCTGAGTTGTGGTTCAGTTGTTTGCCTTGGTGTCTGTTTTTCTTTGGGTATGGTTGCTGGTATCTCGCCTGGGCTGTCTGTTTCGATTGGTGTGATTGTTGTTGACTCGCCTGGGCTGTCTGTTGGGATTGCCCTTTCCTCAGGTTGTTCCCTCTGTCTGTCCACCAGGTGTGGTGCGAGTTCCACATTGTAGTCTGCCTCTGGTTCCGTAGTGTTGTTGGTAAATCTGCTTTTGACTTGGTCTACATGCCTCCGGCAGGTTTTGCCATTGCCCATTTGTACTACCAGTAGCCTGTTTCCTTCCTTGCCCGTTACTGCCCCTGCAAGCCATTTGGGACCCCTGCCATAGTTTAGTACAAACACTTTGTCCTCTATCTCATTCCATCTCCCCCTCGAATTTCTGTAATGGTACTCAGTCGGCTTACGGTGCTTTGCCTCAACGATTTCGTGCATGTCTGGGAGGATTAATGAGAGCCTTGTTTTTAAAGTCCTTTTCATCAACAGTTGTGCGGGGGGATCCCAGTCAGTGAGTGCGGACGAGATCTGTATGCCAGTAGCAGTAGTGACAGGCGACCCTGCAGCGTGGGACCTTGGATTTTAAGCATGCCTTGTTTAATGATTTGCACTTGCTCTCTCCGCCTGGCCGTTGGAGGCTGGCTTGAATGGTGCCGTCTTGAAGTGATTTATGCAGTGGTCAATTATAAAGTCTTGGAATTCTGCGCTGGTGAAGCACGGACCGTTGTCACTGACCAATATGTCAGGGATTCCGTGCGTTGCAAACATGGTTGCGAGGCTCTCCACAGTGGTGGAGGTTGTGCTCGAGTTTAAAATGGTGCATTCGATCCACTTTGAAAATGCATCAACAACTACGAGGAACATTTTGCCCATGAATGGGCCCGCATAGTCTACGTGCACCCGCGACCACGGTTTGCTAGGCCAGGGCCAGGGGCTCAGTGGAGCCTCCCTTGGGGCATTGCTGAGTTGGGCACAAATGGTGCACCTTCGGACGCAGAGCTCCAAGTCCGCATCAATACCAGGCCACCAGACGTGGGATCTGGCTATGGCCTTCATGAGAACGATCCCCGGGTGCTCGCGGTGGAGCTCCCGACAAATGCCTCTCTGCCTCGCAGAGGCATGACTACTCGGCTGCCCCACATCAGGCAGTCTGCTTGTAGTGATAGCTCATGCATGTGCCTGTGAAAGGGTTTTAATTCCTCGGGGCAGGCATCGCGAGCCTCTGCCCAGTCACCGGTTAGGACACATCTTTTTACTAAGGATAACGTGGGGTCGCTGGCCGTCCAGGCTCTGATTTGGCGAGCCGTCATGGGCGAACCTGTGGACTCAAAGGCATTGATTGCCATGACTATCTCACAGTCCTGTTCGTCAGATCCTTCCGTGGTCGCCAGGGGTAGCCTGCTGAGCGCGTCGGCACAGTTGTCTGTGCCTGGTCTGTGCCTTATGGTATAGTCGTAGGACGCCAGCATGAGTGCCCACAGTTGAATTCGCGCCGAGGCATTGGCGTTTATTGCCTTGCTCTCGGATAGGAGGGACGTGAGGGGCTTGTGGTCGATTTCTAACGCGAACTTGGCCCCGAAAAGGTATTGGTGCATCTTTTTGACACCGTACATGCACGCGAGCGACTCCTTCTTTGCCATCCGTACCCGCGCTCCGCCCGCGAAAGTGACCTGGAGGCATAAGCTATGGTTTGTAATTTGCCCGCACTATTGACATGTTGCAAAACGCACCCGACCCCATACACTGACGCATCGCATGTGAGAACTAGTTTTTTACCTGGGTCAAAGAAAGTCAAAACACTGTTGGAACACAGAAGGTTGCGTGCCTTATTGAAGGCGCGTTCCTGGGCGTCCCCCCAAAACCAATCGCACCCCTTCCTGAGTAGCACGTGGAGAGGCTCCAGCAGCGTGCTTAAGTTCTGCATAAAGTTCCCAAAGTAATTGAGTAGCCCGAGAAAGGCGCGCAGTTCTGAGACATTCCGGGCCCTGGGTGCCAGGCGAATTGCTTCTGTTTTGGACTCTGTTGGGCGGATTCCATCAGTGACAATCCTTCTGCCTAAAAATTCAACCTCGGGTGAGAGAAACAGGCACTTGGATTTCTTGACTCGTAGGCCTACCCGATCCAACCGCTTTAGTACTTCCTCCAAATTACGGAGATGGGAGTCGGTGTCCCTGCCCATGATAAGTATGTCGTCTTGAAATACAACCGTCCCCGGGATGGACTTGAGCAGACTCTCCATGTTGCGCTGGAATATGGCAGCTGCCGGCCTGATGCCGAATGGGCATCGATTGTACATGAAAAGGCCTCGATGTGTGTTGATGGTGGTGAGTAGCTTGGATTCCTCGGTCAATTCTTGCGTCATATATGCAGATGTGAGGTCTAATTTTGAGAAAAGTTTACCTCCAGCCAATGTGGCAAATAAGTCCTCCGCTCTGGGCAGCGGGTACTGGTCCTGTAGGGAGACTCTGTTTATGGTAGATTTGTAGTCCCCACAGATTCGTACGGAGCCATCAGGCTTCATGACTGGGACGATGGGACTTGCCCAGTCGCTAAGTTCCACAGATGATATAATGCCTTCCCACAGAAGCCTGTCTAGTTCGTGTTCAATCTTTTCCCTCATCACATAGGGTACAGCTCTGGCCTTGTGATGGACCGGTCTAGCATCCTGTGTGATGTAGATTTTGACTTTGGCCCCTTTGAAAGTGCCCACACCTGGTTGAAAGAGATGTTCAAATCGCTTTATAGGATCGTTGAGCCGGAGGTCCGTTCCTCTAATGACATGGCATGGACATCATCCCATTTCCAGTTTAGTTTTGCCAGCCAGCTTCTCCCCAGCAGTGCGGGGGGGTCTCCGGGGACAATCCACAGGGGAAGTCGGTTCACTGTCCCTTTGTGTGTGACAGAGAGCATGTCGCTGCCGAGGACTGGTACGATTTCTTTGGTATAGGTCCTTATTGTGGTGTCGACCCTTGTGAATTTTGGTCTGTCTCTTTTATGCGGCCACAGTTGTTCAAATTGTTGAGCGCCCATGAGAGATTGACTCGCTCCCGTATCCAGCCCCATGTTGACAGATATCCCGTTGAGTAGGACCCTCATCATTATAGGAGGCGTCCTGTTGTAGGAGCAGCGGCCATTGATCGTGTTGACCCGCTGTACATCGGTGTCCCGGGTACTGTCCCCACCATCTTCTGGTCCGCTTTCCGACCCATCCGATTCGTATACCAGCCGAGCTGCCGTTTTTTTGCACATGTGGGCCAAATGCCCTGTATATTCACAATTTCTGCAAACAGCCTGCTGAAATCGACATCCCCTTGCCGAGTGCCCACCCCCACACCTCCAGCACAGACCTGTTCTATTGTTCAAAGTGTTCCCAAAGAATGAGCTGCGTCTGGCTGATCTCTCTTGAGCTTCTCTCAGTTTGTAGTTGATTGCTCGCATCGTGGGTTGATGAGGTGTGAACGGCCGTTCCTGTGGCCCTTGATGGCTTCTGCCTGCTGTCGAGAGCCTGCTCTCCCGGTTTTGTCTGTGTGTGGGGGTAGCAGCTTGTTTAGTGCTGTGAATTTCTTGTTCCGATATTTCGTTAGTTGTCGTACCTGCATTGTAAATCAACCTCGTTTCTTCTTCCCCTACCAAGAATGTCAGTGCAACCAGTGCTGCTGCCTCTAAGGTCAGGTTCTTGGTCTCTATGAGCTTTCGGAATATGCCTGCGTGGCCTATTCCTTCAATGAAAAAGTCTCTCAGCATTTCTCTCCTCAGTTCATTGGAGAACTCACATAAACTAGCCAACCTCCGAAGTTCCGCCACAAAGTCGGGTATGCTCTGGCCCACACAGCGTCTGTAATTGTAGAACCTGTGTCTGGCCATGTGTAGGCTGCTCGCTGGCTTCAGGTGGTCCCTTACCAGTGTGCTCAATTCTTCAAACGACTTGCTTGCTGTTTTCTCGGGTGCCAACAGATCCTTCATTAAAGCGTATGTTTTCGAGCCACAGCTGGTGAAGAGATGGGCTCTTCTCTTGTCTGCCTTATCGTCGCCTAACCAGTCTTTGGTTACAAAGCTTTGCTGGAGCCTTTCTATAAAGTGCTCCCAATTGTCTCCCGCATTGCACTTTTCATCTGTTCCTTTGTTTGCCATTCTGTGGATTCTGTAATCCCGTAACTCGTCGCCACTGTAAAGTCCTGTCCCCTCAGTACAGATTCACACGAGGCATGTAGTGAAGTCAAGGTCACTCTGGACCTGCACCTTTATTTCACAGCTCTGGAATGCTGCACTTGCCTGAGACCTGTCCTTATATACCTGTCTCTTGCAAGTGCACCCCTGGTGGTAAGGTATGCTGGTGGTTACAGGTCATATCTTATTACAGTCATGTATAGCATGTTAGGATACAGTTATATATAATAATGTAAGATACATGACAAAAGGATATATTTGCTTTGGAGGCAGTTCAGAGAAGGTTCACTAGGTTGACTCCGGGGATGAGGGGGTTGACTTATGAGGAAAGGTTGAGTAGGTTGGGCCTCTACTCATTGGAATTCAGAAGAATGAGAGGTGATCTTATGGAAACGTATAAGATTATGAGGGGGCTTGACAAGGTGGATGCAGAGAGGATGTTTCCACTGATGGGGGAGACTAGAACTAGGGGGCATGATCTTAGAATTAGGGGCCGCCCATTTAAAACTGAGATGAGGAGGAATTTCTTCTCTCAGAGGGTTGTAAATCTGTGGAATTCGCTGCCTCAGAGAGCTGTGGAAGCTGGGACATGGAATAAATTTAAGTAGACTGTTTCTTAAATAGACTGTTTCTTAAACGATAAGGGAATAAGGGGTTATGGGGAGTGGGCAGGGAAGTGGAGCTGAGTCCATGATCGGATCAGCCATGATCATATTAAATGGCGGAGCAGACTCGAGGGGCCGTGTGGCCGACTCCTGCTCCTATTTCTTATGTTCTTAAATCACTAGGGTCATTTGAGAACCAAATGGATACTGGAATGGGGGTAAGTGTAGGGTTGTTCTGGATGGGCATTTGTCCTCCTCTCCCCACCCCACCCCCTGCTCTCACCCCTCCATCTCTCAGTACCTGCCAGATCGTGTGCCCCTGCCCACTCCAGCCCAGTTCCTGCCACGATGGGCCGAATGGCCACCCTCCTCTATAACTGTCCATCATCTCAGCTGCCCCGTGTCCTAACTCACACCGAGTCCCGCTCACCCATCACCCCCTGTGCTTGCTGACCCCGTGTCCTAACTCGTACCGAGTCCCGCTCACCCATCACCCCCTGTGCTCGCTGCCCCCGTGTCCTAACTCGCACAGAGTCCCGCTCACCCATCACCCCCTGTGCTCGCTGCCCCCGTGTCCCAACTCGCACCGAGTCCCGCTCACCCATCACCCCCTGTGCTCGCTGCCCCCGTGTCCTAACTCGCACCGAGTCCCGCTCACCCATTACCCCCTGTGCTCGCTGACTGACATTGGCCCCCGATTAAGCAACACCTCAATTTCAAAATTCCCATATTTGTTTTCAAATCCTTCCATGGCCTCGCTGCCTCCCTATCTCTGTAACCTCCTCCAGCCCCTACACCCCTCCCTATCTCTGTAATCTCCTCCAGCCCCTACACCCCTCCCTATCTCTGTAACCTCCTCCAGTCCCACAATCCCCCGAGATCTCTGCGCTCCTCTATTTCTGCCCTCTTGACCATCCCTGATTATAATCGCTCCACCATCGGTGGCCGTGCCTTCAGCTGCCTGGGCCCCAAGCTCTGGAACTCCCTCCCTAAACCTCTCCGCCTCTCTCTCCTCCTTCAATACGCTCTTTAAAACCCACTCTTTCACCAAGCTTTTGGTCACCTGCCCTAATTTCTACTTGTGCGGCTCGGTGTCAGTTTTATCGCATCATACTCCTGTGAAGCATCTTGGGACGTTTCACTACCTTAAAGGCGCTTTATAAATCCAAGTTGTTATTGTGATCGGCTCTGGACATGACAAGAAGGAATTCTGCCAAACTCGGGAATTCCCATCCACGTCCACGAGGGGGCGACAAATCGCAGAATGGTCCCGAGGGATGAGGGACTTCAGTGACGGGGAGAGACTGGAGAAGCCGGGGTTGTTCTCCTCAGAGCAGAGAAGGTTAAGGGGGAGATTTAATCGAAGGGTTCACTATCACGAGGGGTTTTGAGGAGTAAATCAGGAGAGATTTCCCAGGGGCAGGAGGGTCGGTAACCAGGAGGACACAGATTTAAGGCAGTTGGCAGAAGAACCAGAGGCGACATGAGGAAAAACTTTTTTATGCAGCGAGTGGGTAGGATCTGGGGCCCTCCGACAGTGCGGCACTCCCTCAGCACCGCCCCTCCGACAGTGTGGCACTCCCTCAGCACCGCCCCTCCGACAGTGCAGCACTTCCTCAGCACCACCCCTCCAACAGTGCGGCGCTCCCTCAGTACTGCCCCTCCGACTGCGCGGCGCTCCCTCAGTACTGCTCCTCCGACAGTGCAGCACTCCCTCAGTACTGCCCCTCCGACAGTGCGGCGCTCCCTCAGTACCGCCCTTCCGACAGCGCGGCGCTCCCTCAGTACCGCCCCTCCGACAGTGCGGTGCTCCCTCAGTACTGCCCCTCCGACAGTGCGGCGCTCCCTCAGTACCGCACTGGGAGTGTCAGCCTGGATTATGGGCTCAGGTTTCTGGAGTGGGACTTGAACCCACGACCTTCTGAAATAATTCATTTTTTTACGATACCCATTTTCCCCCTTCCTCCTCTGGTGGTGTCCAAGTTGTGCCCATAATGGCATGGACACTGCCCATTGGGGTCCTCATGGGGTGCACTTTCCCTGAACCCTGTATGTGTTAGTAATGGTGTGGGCTCAAGGAATTTCAGTCCTTATGGTGGCACTCCCTCTATAGATCTCCCTGATGGAGGGACTCCCTCTATAGATCTCCCTGATGGAGGGACTCCCTCTATTGATCTCCCTGATGGAGGGACTCCCTCTATAGATCTCCCTGATGGAGGGACTCCCTCTATTGATCTCCCTGATGGAGGGACTCCCTCTATAGATCTCCCTGATGGAGGGACTCCCTCTATAGATCTCCCTGATGGAGGGACTCCCTCTATTGATCTCCCTGATGGAGGGACTCCCTCTATAGATCTCCCTGATGGAGGGACTCCCTCTTTAGATCTCCCTGATGGAGGGACTCCCTCTTTAGATCTCCCTGATGGAGGGACTCCCTCTATAGATCTCCCTGATGGAGGGATTCCCTCTATAGATGCTCCCTGATGGAGGGACTCCCTCTATAGATCTTCCTGATGGAGGGACTCCCTCTGTAGATGCTCTGCGATGGTAGGACACCCTCTATAGTTGCTCCCTGACGTTTCTGGTGTACATTATCGGGACATTGCAGTGACTTCGGCAGTTGGCGAGAGGTGGGAGCAGCATTGGAGCGGCCTATAAAAGGCCCAGCGGGAGCGCGAGAGTCAGCGGCAGTTGGCGAGAGGCGGGAGCAGTGTCGGAGCGGCCTATAAAGGCCCAGCGGGAGCTCGAGAGTCAGCGGCAGTTGGCGAGAGGCGGGAGCAGTGTCGGAGCGGCCTATAAAAGGCCCAGCGGGAGCTCGAGAGTCAGCGGCAGTTGGT
This sequence comes from Pristiophorus japonicus, assembly GCF_044704955.1. Classification (NCBI taxonomy): domain Eukaryota; kingdom Metazoa; phylum Chordata; class Chondrichthyes; family Pristiophoridae; genus Pristiophorus; species Pristiophorus japonicus. The sequence continues at coordinate 11,513,792 of NC_092006.1, forward strand.
GAGAGGTGGGAGCAGTGTCGGAGTGGCCTATAAAGGCCCAGCGGGAGCTCGAGAGTCAGCGGCAGTTGGTGAGAGGTGGGAGCAGTGTCGGAGAGGCCTATAAAGGCCCAGCGGGAGCTCGAGAGTCAGCGGCAGTTGGTGAGAGGCGGGAGCAGTGTCGGAGAGGCCTATAAAGGCGAACCGGTGCAGCTACAGCGGGAGAGAAAGCAAAAAAGAAGTAGAAAGGAATCAAAAGGTGACGTCACAGCCAATGGGGTAAGTGATCGGCTGGTGATTGGTGAGTAGCTTTTCTTTTTATTTTTATATCAGTAAGACAACTGTAACATTGTTATTACCAATTTAAGGGTATCTAAGGGTTAAGGCATGGCAGGAGAGATCGGTCACGTGATATGCTCCTCCTGTGCTATGTGGGAACTCAGGGACGCTTCCGGTGTCCCTGACGACTACATGTGTAAGAAGTGTATCCGCCTCCATCTCCTGATGGACCGCGTTGCGGAATTGGAGCTGAGGGTGGATTCACTCTGGAGCATCCACGATGCTGAGAATGACATAAGTGGCACGTGTAGTGAGTTGGTCTTACCGCATGAGTAGGATCCACAGCCAGCTAGGGAATGGAAGACCAGCAGGAAGAGTAGTACAAAGAAGGTAGTGCAGGGGTCCCATCTGGTCATCCCCCTGCAAAACAGATACACTGTTTTGAGTACTGTTGAGGGAGATGACTCATTAGGGGAGAGCAACAGCAGCCAAGTTCATGGCACCGTGGCTGGCTCTGTTGTACAGGAGGGCATAAAAAAGAGTGGGAGAGCGATAGTGATAGGGGATTCAATCATAAGGGGAATAGATAGGCGTTTCTGCGGCCGCAATCGAGAGTCCAGGATGGTATGTTGTCTCCCTGGTGCAAGGGTCAAGGATGTCTACGAGCGAGTGCAGGACATTCTGAAAAGGGAGGGAGAACAGCCAGTTGTCGTGGTGCACATTGGTACCAACGACATAGGTAAAAAAAAAGGGATAAGGTCCTACGAGACGAATTTAAGGAGCTAGGAGTTAAATTAAAAAGTAGGACCTCAAAAGTAGTAATCTCGGGATTGCTACCAGTGCCACGTGCTAGTCAGAGTAGGAATCGCAGGATAGCACAGATGAATACGTGGCTTGAGCAGTGGTGCAGCAGGGAGGGATTCAAATTCCTGGGGCATTGGAACCGGTTCTGGGGGAGGTGGGACCAGTACAAACTGGACGGTCTGCACTTGGGCAGGATCGGAACCAATGTCCTAGGGGGAGTGTTTGCTAGTGCTGTTGGGGAGGAGTTAAACTAATATGGCAGGGGGTGGGAACCAATACAGGGAGACAGAGGGAAACAAAAAGGAGACAAAAACAAAAGACAGAAAAGAGATGAGTAAAAGTGGAGGGCAGAGAAACCAAAGGCAAGAAACAAAAAGGGCCACTGAATATAAAAGGGCTGCAGGAGGGGTCAAAACTAAAAATCATGGTTTAAAAACTAGGATGAAAACACTCTACCTAAATGCACGCAGCATTAGAAATAAAGTAAATGAGTTGACGGCACAAATCATTACAAATGGGTATGATTTGGTGGCCATTACAGAGACATGGTTGCAAGGTGGCCAGGAATGGGAATTAAACGTACAGGGGTATCTGACGATTCGGAAAGATAGGCAGGAAGGGAAGGGAGGTGGGGTAGCTCTGTTAATAAGGGATGATATCAGGGCAGTTGTGAGGGATGATATTGGCTCCAATGAACAAAATGTTGAATCATTGTGGGTGGAGATTAGAGATAGTAAGGGGAAAAAGTCACTGGTCGGTGTAGTTTATAGGCCCCCAAATAATAACTTCATGGTGGGGCGGGCAATACTCAAGGGAATAATGGAGGCATGTGAAAAAGGAACGGCAGTAGTTATGGGGGATTTTAACCTACATATCGATTGGTCAAATCAAATTACAGGGGGTAGCCTGGAGGAGGAATTCATAGAATGCATACGGGATTGTTTCTTAGAACAGTATGTAACAGAGCCTACAAGGGATCAAGCCATTTTGGATCTGGTCCTGTGTAACGAGACAGGAAAAATAAACGATCTCCTCGTAAAAGATCCTCTCGGAATGAGTGATCACAATATGGTTGAATTTGTAATACAGATTGAGGATGAGGAAGTTGTGTCAGAAACGAGAGTACTATGCTTAAACAAAGGGGACTACAGTGGGATGAGGGCAGAGTTGGCTAAAGTAGACTGGAAACAAGGACTAAACGGTGGCACAATTGAGGAACAGTGGAGGACTTTTAAGGAGCTCTTTCATAATGCGCAACAAAAATATATTCCAGTGAAAAAGAAGGGCGGCAAGAGAAGAGATAACCAGCCGTGGATAACCAAGGAAATAAAGGAAAGTATCAAATCAAAGACCAATGCGTATAAGGTGGCCAAGGTTAGTGGGAAACTAGAGGATTGGGAAGATTTTAAGCAACAGCAAAGAATGACTAAAAAAGCAATAAAGAAAGGGAAGATAGATTACGAAGGTAAACTTGCGCAAAACATAAAAACAGATAGTAAAAGCTTTTACAGATATATAAAACGGAAAAGAGTGACTAAAGGAAATGTTGGTCCCTTAGAAGATGAAAAGGGGGATTTAATAATGGGAAATGTGGAAATGGCTGAGACCTTAAACAATTAATTTGCTTCCGTCTTCACAGTGGAAGACACAAAAACCATGCCAAAAATTGCTGGTCATAGGAATGTGGGAAGGGAGGACCTTGAGATGATCACTATCACTAGGGAGGTAGTGCTGGACAGACTAATGGGATTGAAGGTAGACAAGTCCCCTGGTCCTGATGAAATGCATCCCAGGGTATTAAAAGAGATGGCGGAAGTTATAGCAGATGCATTTGTTACAATCTACCAAAATTCTCTGGACTCTGGGGAGGTACCAGCAGATTGGAGAGCAGCTAATGTAACGCCTCTGTTTAAAAAAGGGGGCAGGCAAAAGGCAGGTAACTATAGGCTGGTTAGTTTAACATCTGTAGTGGGAAAAATGCTTGAAACTATCATTAAGGAAGAAATAGCCGGACATCTGGATAGGAATAGTGCAATCAAGCAGACGCAGCATGGATTCATGAAAGGGAAATCATGTTTAACTAACTTACTGGAATTCTTTGAGGATATAACGAGCATGGTGGATAGAGGTGTACCGATGGATGTGGTGTATTTAGATTTCCAAAAGTCATTCGATAAGGTGCCACACAAAAGGTTACTGCAGAAGATAAAGGTACGCGGAGTCAGAAGAAATGTATTAGCATGGATAGAGAATTGGCTGGCGAACAGAAAGCAGAGAGTCGGGATAAATGGGTTCTTTTCCGGTTGGAAGTCAGTGGTTAGTGGTGTGCCACAGGGATCAGTGCTGGGACAACAACTGTTTACAATATACATACATGACCTAGAGGAGGGGACAGAGTGTAGTGCAACAAAATTTGCAGATGACACTAAGATTAGTGGGAAAGCGGGTTGTGTAGAGGACTCAGAGAGGCTACAAGGAGATTTGGATAGGTTAAGCGAATGGGCTAAGGTTTGGCAGATGGAATACAATGTCGGAAAGTGTGAGGTCATCCACCTTGGGGAAAAAAACAGTAAAAGGGAATATTATTTGAATGGGGAGAAATTACAACATGCTGTGGTGCAGAGGGACCTGGGGATCCTTGTGCATGAATCCCAAAAGGTTAGTTTGCAGGTGCAGCAGGTAATCAGGAAGGCAAATGGAATATTGGCCTTCATTGCGAAAAGGATGGAGTACAAAAGCAGGGAGGTCCTGCTGCAACTGTATAAGGTATTGGTGAGGCCGTACCTGGAGTACTGCGTGCAGTTTTGGTCACCTTACTTAAGGAAGGATATACTAGCTTTGGAAGGGGTACAGAGACGATTCACTAGGCTGATTCGAGAAATGAGGGGGTTAACTTATGATGATAGATTGAGTAGACTGGGTCTTTACTCGTTGGAGTTCAGAAGGATGAGGGGTGATCTTATAGAAACATTTAAAATCATGAAAGGGATAGACAAGATAGAGGCAGAGAGGTTGTTTCCATTGGTCGGGGAGACTAGAACTAGGGGGCACAGCCTCAAAATACGGAAGAGCCAATTTAAAACCGAGTTGAGAAAAAATTTCTTCTCCCAGAGGGTTGTGAATCTGTGGAATTCGCTGCCCAAGGAAATGGTTGAGGCTAGCTCATTGAATGTATTCAAGTCAAAGATAGATAGATTTTTAACCAATAAGGGAATTAAGGGTTACGGGGAGCGGGCGGGTAAGTGGAGCTGAGTCCACGACCAGATCAGCCATGATCTTATTGAATGGCGGAGCAGGCTCGAGGGGCTAGATGGCCTACTCCTGTTCCTAATTCTTATGTTCTTATGTTCTTATGTTCTTCGGAGTATGCAAATGATGGAATGTCGGTGCGTTGATCTCTCTGCAGCTCTGGAGGCCATTGTGACACCACCCGGCTTCCTGTCCAATTGCCGCCGGCGAAACGGGTCACATGCACAGCAGCCGCATTGTGATGTCACGGGCCAGTCCCTGCAGACGGACAGAGCCCCAGTCAGGTGACCATGCTCACCAGGAGCAGTGATTGGCTGCGGCTGCTGGTGAAGGGGGTTGGCCTCTAACGCGGGATATTACTATTGGCGGGGAAACCGAGGTGAAAGGTCAAGCCCAGCCGTACAGGACGCCATCGAGGAGCGACAGGAGGAGCGGAGACGAGAAGGTGAATCACGACGAGTAGGAATGCCACATGTTGGGGCCAGCCCAGAGCAGTGTCATCCCTGACCATATCATAAGAACTAGGAGCAGGAGTTGGCCATTCGGCCCCTCGAGCCTGCTCCGCCATTCAATGAGATCATGGCTGATCTTCTACCTCAACTCCACTTTCCTGCCCGATCTCCATATCCTCGATTCCCTTCATATCCAAAAATCTATCGATCTGTCTTGAATATACTCAACGACTGAGCCTCCACAGCCCTCTGGGGCAGAGAAATCCAAAGATTCACCACCCTCTGAGTGAAGAAATTCATAAGAAATAGGAACAGGAGTGGGCTATATGGCCCCTCGAGCCTGCTCCGCCATTCAATACGTTCATGGCTGATCTGATCATGGACTCAGCTCCACTTCCCTGCCCGCATCCCATAACCCCTTATCATTTAAGAAACTGTCTATTTCTGTATTAAATTTATTCAATGTCCCAGCTTCCACAGCTCTCTGAGACAGCGAATTCCACAGATTTACACCCCTCTGAGAGAAGAAATTCCTCCTCATCTCTGTCTTAAATGGGCGGCCCCTCATTCTAAGATCATGCCCCCTAGTTCTAGTCTCCCCCATCAGTGGAAACATCCTCTCTGCATCCACCTTGTCAAGCCCCCTCATAATCTTATACGTTTCGATAAGATCACCTCTCATTCTTCTGAATTCCAAATGAGTAGAGGCCCAACCTACTCAAGCTTTCCTCATAAGTCAACCCCCTCAACCCCGGAATCAACCGAGTGAACCTTCTCTGAACTGCCTCCTCATCTCAGTCCTAAATGGCCGACCCCTTATCCTGAGACTGTGACCCCCCCCTGGTTCTAGACTCCCCAGCCCGGGGGGAAACACCCTCCCTGCATCTACCCTGTCAAACCGTGTAAGAATTTTGTAAGTTTCAATGAGATCACCTCTCATTCTTCTAAACTCTGGAGAATATCGGCCTAATCTGCTCAATCTCTCAGAGGCGAGGGCCCAGGGGCAGCATGGGCCCAGCCCACACTGTGCGATATGTGAGCGCACTAGGCCCGTGCAGCAGAGCTGGTCTCCAGTCGCCCTGGTTAACCCTTGCCCCTGGACCAAGACCTCGCTCTGTCAAGCCCGTGTGGTGGCTGGTGTGCAACGGCCACCCCACGTTAAATAAATCCACCCACAGGCATCTTCCACCCTTCAGGATGTAGTTCAGGACCTGGAATATTAGGTCCTTCATTGAAACACCTGTGAACTCATCCCTTTTTGGCGTGGAAGCAAGTCATCCTCGTTTCGAGGGACCGCCCATGATGATGATGGGCACCGGATAAATTGGCATTGGTTGGCACTGCACTAGGGTCTCTGGGCTTGCGTTGGTGGGCAATGGGGGCACCATGCAAAGAGGATTGCCATGGGGGTCGCCGAGGGAGTTGCATATTGCGTACCACTATTATACTGAAGTCAACTGGCTGGAGGCCAGTAGGTATGAGGTGCCTCTCGCTCCCCCCCGCCCTCCTCCCGGTCCTGTCTGCCACAGGGTGAGGCAGAGGCTTCCGAAACCACACCGCCTCTGTTCCATTCACCGGCAACTGATAATGGAATCTCAGAACATCACTGCACAGGAGGATCCCATTGGGCCCATGGAGCCCGTGCTGTGCCGGCTCTGTGACAGAGCGATCCAATCAGTCCCACTCGCCCCTGCTCTTTCCCCACAGCCCGGCACATTTCCCCCCTTCCAGTATTTACCCAATTCCCCCGTTTGAAAGTCCCGATTAAATGTGCTCCCACCGCCCTTTCAGGCAGCGCGTTCCCGATCACAACAACTCGCTGCGTAAAAAAACATTCTCCTCATCGCCCCCTCAGAAGGTTGTTGGTTCGAGTCCCACTCCACGGAATTGGGCACATAAATCCAGGCCGACACTCCCAGTGCCAGTACTGAGGGAGCGCGCACTGTCGGAGGGGCAGTATCGAGGGAGTGCCACACTGTCGGAGGAGCAGTATTGAGGGAACGTCGCACTGTCGGAGGGACAGTACTGAGGGAGCGCTGCACTGTCGGAGCGGCAGTACTGAGGGAGCGCCGCACTGTCGGAGGGGCAGTATTGAGGGAGTGCCGCACTGTCAGAGGGGCAGTATTGAGGGAGCGCCGCACTGTCGGAGGAGCAGTATTGAGGGAGTGCCGCACTGTCGGAGGGGCAGTATTGAGGGAGCGCCGCACTGTCGGAGGGGCAGTATTGAGGGAGCATCGCACTGTCGGAGGGGCGGTACTGAGGGAGTGCCGCACTGTCGGAGGGCAGTACTGAGGGAGCGCCGCACTGTCGGAGGGGCAGTACTGAGGGAGCGCCGCACTGTCGGAGGGGCAGTACTGAGGGAGCGCCGCACTGTCAGAGGGGCAGTACTGAGGGAGCGCCGCACTGTCGGAGGTGCCGTCTTTCAGATAAGACATTAAACCCAGGTCCCATCTGCTCTCTCGGGTGGATGTAAAAGATCCCATGGCCACTATTGGAAGAAGAGCAGGGGGAGTTCTCCCCGGAGTGCTGGGCCCAATATTTATTCCTCAATCAACATCACTAAAACAGATGATCTGGGTCATTATCACATCGGTGTGTGTGGGAGCTTGCTGTGCGCAGATTGGCTGCTGCGTTTCCCACATTATAACAGCGACTATACTCCAAAAGTATAACATTGGCTGTAAAACGCTTTGAGATGTCCGAATGGTTATGAAAGGCGCTATATAAATGCAAGTCTTTCTTTCTGGCTCTTTTGCCGATTTCTTATCTTCAATCTGCGTCCTTTTTGGTTACCGACCCACCTGCCACAGGAAACAGTTTCTCCCGATCTCCCTTCAAAATCACGAGGGGTCTGGACAGAGTAGAGAGAGAGAAACTGTTCCCATTGGTGGAAGGGTCGAGAACCAGCGGACACAGATTGAAGGTGATTGGCAGAAGAACCAAAGGCAACATGAGAAAAAAAAACTTTTTACACAGCGAGTGGTCAGGATCTGGAATGCGCTGCCTGAGAGGGTGGGGGAGACAGACTCAATCGTGGCTTTCAAAAGGGAGTTGGTTAAGTACCTGAAGGAAAAGAATTTGCCAGGACACGGGGAAAGAACATAAGAAATAGGAGCAGGAGTCGGCCATACGGCCCCTCGAGCCTGCTCCGCCATTCAATATCATGGCTGATCTGATCATGGACTCAGCTCCACTTCCCCGCCCGCTCCCCATAACCCTTGACTCCCTTATCGCTCAAAAGTCTGTCTATCTCCTCCTGAAATATATTCACTGACCCAGCCTCCACAGCTCTCTGGGGCAGTGAATTCCACAGATTTACAACCCTCAGAGAGAAGAAATTCATCCTCACCTCAGTTTTAAATGGGCGGGCCCTTATTCTGAAACTAAGCCCCCCTAGTTCTAGATTTCCCCACAAGGGGAAACATCCTCTCTGCACCTATCCTGTCCAGCCCCCTCAGAACCTTATACGTTTCAATAAGATCACCTCTCATTCTGCTAAGTTCCAATGAGTACAGGCCCAACCTACTCAACCTTTCCTCATCTCAGGAATCAATCGAGTGAACATTCTCTGAACTGCCTCCAATGAGTATAGGCTCCAATGAAAGGGCGGGGGAAGTGGGACTAGCTGAGGTGCTCTTGCAAGAGAGCCAGCACGGGGCTCAAGGGGCCGAATGGCCTCCTTCTGTGCTGTAGCATTTGCCCCTCCAAAACTCGGCTGCCCCGTGTCCTAATCCGAGTCCCGCTCACCCATCACCCCCTGTGCTCACTGCCCCGTGTCCTAACTCGCACCGAGTCCCGCTCACCCATCACCCCCTGTGCTCACTGTCCCGTGTCCTAACTCACACCGAGTCCCGCTCACCCATCACCCCCTGTGCTCGCTGCCCCGTGTCCTAACTCGCAACGAGTCCCGCTCACCCATTACCCCCTGTGCTCACTGCCTCGTGTCCTAACTCGCACCGAGTCCCGCTCACCCATCACCCCCTGTGCTCGCTGCCCTGTATCCTAACTCGCACCGAGTCCCGCTCACCCATCACCCTCTGTGCTCTCTGCCTCGTGTCCTAACTCGCACTGAGTCCCACTCACCCATCACCTTCTGTGCTCACTGACCCACATTGGCTCCCAGTTAAGCAACCCCTCGATTTCAAAATTCTCATCCTTGTTTACAAATTCCTCCATGGCCTCGCCCCTCCCTATCTCTGTAATCGCCTCCAATCCTACACCCCTCCCTATCTCTGTAACCTCCTCCAGCCCCTACACCTTCCATATCTCTGTAACCTCCTCCAGCCCTTACACCCCTCCCTAACTCTGTAACCTCCTCCAGCCCCTACACCCCTCCCTATCTCTGTAACCTCCTCCAGGCCGTACACCCCTCCCTATCTCTGTAACCCTCTCCAGCCCCTACACCCCTCCCTATCTCTGTAACCTCCTCCAGCCCCTACACCCTTCCCTATCTCTGTAATCTCCTCCAGCCACTACACTCCTCCCTATCTCTGAAACCTCCTCCAGCCCCAACACCCCTCCCTATCTCTGTAACCTACTCCATCCCGACACCCCTCCCTATCACTGTAACCTCCTCCAGCCATTATACTCCTCCCTATCTCTGTAACCTCCTCCAGCCCCTACACCCCCCCCTATCTCTATAACCTCCTCCAGCCCCTACACCCCTCCCTATCTCTGTAACCTTCTCCAGCCCCACAACCCCCTGAGATGTCTGCGCTCCTCCAATTCTGCCCTCTTGAGCATCCCTGATTATAATTGCTCCACCATCGGAGGCCGTGCCTTCAGCTGCCTGGGTCCCAAGCTCTGGAACTCCCTCCCTAAACCTCTCCTCTTCTCTCCCTCTCTGTCCTTCTTCAAGACGCTCCTTAAAACCTCCCTCTTTTGGGTCACCTGTCCCAATATCTCCTTATGCAGCCTGGTGTCAAATTTATCTGTTAATTCTTCTGTGAAGCTCCTTGGGCCGTTTTACTACGTTAACGGCGCTTGTAAGGGGATAAAAAACAGTCACTAGAGTGGAGACAGACCGAGGGTCACGAATGGAGATACTGAAGGTAGTGAATTGATCCAACATGTAAAATGGTCCAAATGGTCCAAAGGGGATGGAGTATAAAAGCAGGGAAGACTTGCTCCAGTTATACAGGGTATTGGTGAGGCCACACCTGGAGTACTGCGTGCAGTTTTGGTTTCCATATTTACGAAAGGATACACTTGCTTTGGAGGCAGTTCAGAGAAGGTTCACTCGGTGGATTCTGGAGATGAGAGGGTTGACTTATGAGGAAAGGTTGAGTAGGTTTGGCCTCTACTCATTGGAATTCAGAAGAATGAGAGGTGATCTTATCTAAACGTGTAAGATTATGAGGGGGCTTGACAAGGTGGATGCAGAGAGGATGTTTCCACCGATGGGGGAGACTAGAACTAGGGGGCATAATCTTAGAATAAGGGGCCGCCCATTTAAAACTGAGATGAGGAGGAATTTCTTCTCTCAGAGGGTTGTAAATCTGTGGAATTCGCTGCCTCAGAGAGCTGTAGAAGCTGGGACATTGAATAAATTTAATACAGAAATAGACAGTTTCTTAAACGATAAGGGGATAAGGGGGCGGGCAGGGAAGTGGAGCTGAGTCCATGATCGGATCAGCCACGATCTTATTGAATGGCGGAGCAGGCTCGAGGGGCCGAATGGCTGACTCCTGCTCCTATTTCTTATGTTCTTATTAAGAGGGCTTATTAGTATTAGGAGATTCTGAGGAATCAGGAGTTCTTCTGTCTTATGGTATGGATTGTAATATTGACCGATTGTGTAAAACTCGCTTATGTATGTAAAGCACGCTCATACACTCGCTTACATTGGGTTAAGAGGGAAGCAGCAATGGCTGATGGTTAATGAACCACCCATTGGATTAACCTTAGTACAGACTCATGGAAGCGCACATATTCAGTACAGAACAAGGACAGTAAAGTGTTTGGGAACACAGATGAAAGCAGCAGGGGAACCGGATGGTATTGACGGGTAGTTTTGACTTGAGTTCTTGGGAGAGGGGTAAGGAGGCACCACCCTGGGGATACAAAGTTAATCAACACGTCATGAGGAACTGAGGCAAAGTTCCAGTCTGAGCAGTAGGCCAATCGGTGGTTTTGTAGGAGGGTCGCACACCTCGAAAAACTGTATAATTGTCATTGTAAAACCTCTGATCGGGGAAGTGGTCATTAGAACCTACCCGAGCATGTTCGAATAAAAACCGGTTAACCAATTCCTTGGTCGCTATACAATACGGGCGGGCGGGTGTCAATTCTTTACATCAGGGATTCCACCTTGAGGAAGAGAAGTCTTCTTTCTAGCCCCAATGGTGCTATATAAATGCAAGTTGTTGTTGTAACCATTCTATGATTCTGTTATTATTAATATCTCATTCGATTCTTCAACAGTGACCGTAGAAATGAGTTGGATTCGGAAGGCTTGGTTTGTCTTGAGTCTGGCTGTTGCTGTTCGGGCCGTGACCGCAGATGGGACCATGGAGAGGGACCAGGAGGAGGCCGCCTCCTGCACGCCCCCGGACAGCGCGCGGGCGGAGGGGCACAAGCCGTGGCGGAACCCCCGCCTGCCCGCCACCCTGCGGCCCATCAACTACGAGGTGCAGCTGTGGCCGTGGCTCTTCGCGGAGGGCGGCTCGGGCCTTTTCCTCTTCCACGGGCGCTCGCAGGTCACCTTCCACTGCCTCAACCGCACCAACGTCCTGGTGCTCCACACCAAGGGGCTCAACTTCACCAAGCCGGTCCGGGTGAGCCGGGCCGACAACTCCAGCGTCGCCGTCCGCCGCTCCTGGGAGGAGCGGGACAACGAGTACCTGGTGCTGATCCTCCGGAGCCACCTGCAGAAGGGCAAGGTCTACACCCTGCACACCGCCTTCTGTGGCCAGCTCGCCGATGACCTGGCAGGCTTCTACCGCTGCCAGTACGAGGAGGACGGGAAGAACAAGTAAGCGCGGGGAATGCCCCGTCGAATCCTTCCTCGCACGATGCGGGCCTTGTAAAAATGGGCGCGGTTATTTGCACTAACAAAATGGCCGATTGGCTCCGCGTTATCACTTGACCTGATTGCTTTAAGGAAGGATACACTTGCATTGGTGAGACCACACCCTGGAGTACTGCGTACAGTTTATGGTCTCCAACCGGTATTCTCTTCTGAGTACCAGTGAGTGGGGAGGGGGGGGGGTTGCTAGTGATGTTGGGGTGGGTTTAAACTAGCTTGGCAGGGGGATGGGAACCTGAAAACAGATTCAGCAGGGAGAGGAGTAAAGCTGGAATTAGAAAGCAAAAATAAAGAAAGCGAGTTTGAAGGAGAGAGGAAACAAGCAGGAAAAAAGGGTGAAAAAAAACAAATTTAAAGGCACTTTTTCTAAATGCACATAGCATTTGCAACAAAATAGAGGAGTTGACAGCACAAATTGAGACAAATGGGTATGATCTGATAGCCATTGCAGAGACGTGGTTGCAAGGTGACCAGGATTGGGAATTAAATATTCAGGGGTATTTGACAATCCGGAAGGACAGACAGAAAGGAAAAGGAGGTGGGGTAGCTCTATTGCTAAAGGATGGAATCACTGCAATAGTGAGAAACGATATTGGCTCAAATGATCAGGATGTTGAAACAATTTGGTGGAGATAAGGAATAATAAGGGGAAAAAGTCACTGGTGGGCGTAGTCTATAGGTCCCCTAACAGTAGCAACTCTGTTGGTCGGAACATAAACCAGGAAATAGTTGGGGCTTGTAAAAAGGGAACAGCAATAATCATGGGTGATTTTAACCTCTATATTGATTGGACCAATCAAATTGGTCAGGGTAGCCTTGAGGAAGAGTTCATAGAGTGCATAAGGGACGGGTTCCTTGAGCAGTACGTAACAGAACCAACCAGGGGGCAGGCTATCTTAGATCTGGTCCTGTGTAATGAGACAGGATTAATAAACAATCTCCTAGTAAAGGATCCCCTTGGAATGAGTGATCTTATCATGGTTGAATTTCAAATTCAGATGGAGGGTGAGAAAGTTGGATCACTAACCAGCGTACTGAGCTTAAATAAAGGAGACTATGAGGGCTGAGTTGGCTAAAGTGGACTGGGGAAATAGATTAAAGTGTCGGACGGTTGATGAACAGTGGTGTATATTTAAGGAGATATTTCACAACTCTCAAGAAAAATATTTTCCAGTGAGGAGGAAATGGAGTAAGAGAAAAGATAGCCATCCGTGGCTAACTAAAGAAATAAAGGACAGTATCCAATTAAAAACAAGGCATACAAAGTGGCCAAAACTAGTGGGAGAACAGAAGATTGGGAAGCTTTTAAAAGCCAGCAAAGGATGACCAAAAAAATAATTAAGAAAGGGAAGATAGACAATGTAAACTAGCACAAAATATAAAAACAGAGAGCAAGAGTTTCTATAGGTATATAAAAATGAAAAGAGTGGCTAAAGTAAATGTTGGTCCCTTAGAGGATGAGACCAGGGAATTAGTAATGGGGAACATGGAGGTGGCAGAAACTCTGAACAAATATTTTGTATCGATCTTTACGGTAGAGGACACTAACAATATTCCAACAATGGATAGTCAAGGGGCTATAGGTGGGGAGGAACTTAACACAATCACAATCACTAAGGAGGTGGTACTCAGTAAGATAATGGGACTAAAGGTGGATAAATCTCCTGGACCTGATGGCTTGCATCCTAGGGTCTTAAGAGAAGTAGCGGCAGGGATAGTGGATGCATTGGTTGTAATTTACCAAAATTTCCTGGATTCTGGGGAGGTCCCAGCAGATTGGAAAACTGCAAATGTAACGCCCCTATTTAAAAAAGGAGGCAGACAAAAAGCAGGAAACTATAGACCAGTTAGCCTAACATCTGTGGTTCAGAAGATGTTGGAGTCCACTATTAAAGAAGCAGTAGCAGGACATTTGGAGAAGCAAAATTCGGTCAGGCAGAGTCAGCATGGATTTATGAAGAGGAAGTCATGCTTGACAAATTGGCTGGAATTCTTTGAGGATGCAATGAACAGGGTGGATAAAGGGGAACCAGTGGATGTGGTGTATTTGGACTTCCAGAAGGCATTTGACAAGGTTACTGCACAAGATAAAAGTTCACGGGGTTGGGGGTAATAAAAGTTCACGGGGTTGGAGGATTGGCTAACGAACAGAAAACAGAGAGTCGGGATAAATGGTTCATTCTCGGGTTGGAAATCAGTAACCAGTGGGGTGCCGCAGGGATCAGTGCTGGGACCCCAACTATTTACAATCTATATTAACGACTTGGAGGAAGGAACCGAGTGTAACGTAGCCAAGTTTGCTGACGATCAAAGATAGGAGTAAAAGCAATGTGTGAGGAGGGAACAAAATATCTGCAAAAGGACATGGACAGGCTAAGTGAGTGGGCAAAAATTTGGCAGATGGAGTATAATGTTGAAAAACATAGAAAATAGGTGCAGGAGTAGGCCATTCAGCCCTTCGGGCCTGCACCACCATTCAATAAGATCATGGCTGATCATTCACCTCAGTACCCCATTCCTGATTTCTCTCCATACCCCCTTGATCCCTTTAGCCATAAGGGCCACATCTAACTCCCTTTTCAATATATGCAACGGACTGGTCTCAACAACTTTCTGTGGTAGAGAATTCCACAGGTTCACAATTCTCTGAGTGAAGAAGTTTCTCCTCATCTCGGTCCTAAATGGCTTACCCCTTATCCTTAGACTGTGACCCCTGGTTCTGGACTTCCCCAACATCAGGAACATTCTTCCTGCATCTAACCTGTCCAGTCCCGTCAGAATTTTATATGTTTCTATGAGATCCCCTCTCCTTCTTCTAAATTCCAGTGAATATAAGCCTAGTCAATCCAGTCTCTCCTCATATGTCAGTCCTGCCATCCCTGGAATCAGTCTGGTGAACCTTCGCTGCACTCCCTCAACAGCAAGAACGTCCTTCCTCAGATTAGGAGACCAAAACTGAACACAATACTCCAGGTGAGGCCTCACCAAGGCCCTGTACAACTGCAGTAAGACCTCCCTGCTCTTATACTCAAATCCTCTCGCTATGAAGGCCAACATGCCATTTGCCTTCTTCATCAGCTGCTGTACCTGCATGCCAACTTTCAATGACTAATGTACCATGACACCCAGGTCTCGTTGCACCTCCCCTTTTCCTAATCTGTCATCATTTAGAGGGCATGCACTTTAGCAGAAAAAAATCAAAGAGCAGGTTATTAATTAAATGGAGAAAGATTGCAAAGTGCTGCAGTACAGCGGGACCTGGGGGTACTTGTGCATGAAACACAAAAGGTTAGTATGCAGGTACAGCAAGTTCTCAGGAAGGCCAATGGAATCTTGGCCTTTATTGCAAAGGGGTTGGAGTAGAAAAGCAGGGAAGTCTTGCTACAGTTATACAGGGTATTGGTGAGGCCACACCTGGAATACTGCGTGCAGTTTTGGTTTCCATATTTACGAAAGGATATACTTGCTTTGGAGGCAGTTCAGAGAAGGTTCACTAGGTTGATTCCGGAGATGAGGAGGTTGACTTATGAGGAAAGGTTGAGTAGGTTGGGCCTCTATTCATTGGAATTCAGAAGAATGAGAGGTGATCTTATTGAAATGTATAAGATTATGAGGGGGCTTGACAAGGTGGATGCAGAGAGGATGTTTCCACTGATGGGGGAGACTAGAACTAGGGGGCATGGTCTTAGAATAAGGGGCCGCCCATTTAAAACTGAGATGAGGAGGAATTTCTTCTCTCAGAGGGTTGTGGATCTGTGGAATTCGCTGCCTCAGAGAGCTGTGGAAGCTGGGACATTGAATAAATTTAACATAGCTAGGTGATTTGAGTATAGGAGCAGGGAGGTCTTACTGCAATTGTACAGGGCCTTGGTGAGGCCTCACCTGGAATATTGTGTTCAGTTTTGGTCTCCTAATCTGAGGAAGGATGTTCTTGCTATTGAGGGAGTGCAGCGAAGGTTCAGCAGACTGATTCCAGGGATGGCTGGACTGTCATATGAGGAGAGACTGGATCAATTGGGCCTTTATACACTGGAGTTTAGAAGGGTGAGAGGGGATCTCATAGAAACGTATAAGATTCTGACGGGACGGGACAGGTTAGCTGCGGGAAGAATGTTCCCGATGTTGGGGAAGTCCAGAACCAGGGGACACAGTCTTAGGATAAGGGGTTGGCCATTTAGGACTGAGATGAGGAGAAACTTCTTCACTCAGAGTTATTAACCTGTGGAATTCCCTGCCGCAGAGAGTTGTTGATGCCAGTTCATTGGATGTATTCAAGAGGGAGTTAGATATGACCCTTACGGCTAAAGGGATCAAGGGGTTATGGAGAGAAAGCAGGAAAGGGGTACTGAGGTGAATAATCAGCCATGATCTTATTGAATGGTGGTGCAGGTTCGAAGGGCCAAATGGCCTACTCCTGCACCTATTTTCTATGTTTCTATGTTAAGACAGAAATAGACAGTTTCTTAAATGATAAGGGAATAAAGGGTTATGGGGAGCGGGCAGGGAAGTGGAGCTGAGTCCATGATCGGGTCAGCCATGATCATATTGAATGGCGGAGCAGGCTTGAGGGGCAGTATGGCCTACTCCTGGTCCTATTTCTTATGTTCTTATATATACTTGCATTGGGAGACCACAGCTGGGGTACTGCATGCAGTTTTGGTCTCCTTATTTAAGAAAGGATATACTTGCATTGGAGGCAGTTCAGAGAAGGTTCACCAGGTTGCTTCCGGAGATGAGGGGGTTGACTTACATAGAAACATAGAAAATAGGAGCAGGAGTCGGCCATTCGAGTCTGCAACGCCATTCAATATGATCATGGCTGATCCTCTATCTCAACACCATATTCCCGCTTTCTCCCCATACCCCTTGATGACTTTTGTGTCTAGAAATCTATCTATCTCACTCTTAAATATATTCAGTGACTTGGCCTCCACAGCCTTCTGTGGTAGAGAATTCCACAGGTTCACCACCCGCTGAGTGAAAACATTTCTCCTCATCTCGGTCCTAAATTTCCTACCCTGTATCCTGAGACTGTGACCCCTTGTTCTAGACTTCCCAGCCCCGGGGGAAACATCCTCCCCGCATCCAGTCTGTCCAACCCCGTCAGAATTTTATACGTTTCAATGAGATCCCCTCTCATTCTTCTAAACCCCAGTGAATACAGGCCCAGTCGACCCAATCTCTCCTCATACGACAGTCCTGCCATCCCAGGAATTAGTCTGGTGAACCTTCACTGCACCTTATGAGGAAAGGTTGAGTAGGTTGGGCCTATACACATTGGAGTTCAGAAGAATTAGAGGTGATCTTATTGAAACTTATAAGATAATGAGGGGGCTCAACAAGGTGGATGCAGAGAGGATGTTTCCACTGACAGGGGAAACGAAAACAAGGGGACATAGTCTCAGTATAAGGGTCCGCCCATTTAAAACTGAGATGAGGAGAAATTTCTTCTCTGAGGGTTGTAAATCTGTGGAATTCTCTGCCCCAGAGAGCTGTGGAGGCTGGGTCACTGAATATATTTAAGATGGAGATAGGCAGATTTTTGAGCGATAAGAGAGTAAAGGGTTATGGGGTGTGGGCGGGGAAGTGAACCTGAGTCCATGATCAGATCAGCCAAGATCGTATTAAATGCCGGAGCAGCCTCAAGGGGTCGAATGGCTGACTCCGGCTCCTATTTCTTATGTCCCCTTGGAGGATAAGCCACACTCTGAAGTTTCGCTGGAATGTGTAACTGGAACCGCCCAGTCCCAGGTTCTGACTGACTTTGCAAAGTGCAATTCGATCCATTCTGACTTCAGAAGCCACAAAGGATAAATCTCGAACAACCCAGCAAAAGCCTCCCAAGCTCCAGCCAAAGTCCTTTACCCCAGCACAAGTGCATGGCCTCAACCTCCTCCCCCCACACCCCACCCCGCCCCCCCTCACGCCATAGATGGGGCATTGTGTGCGGATTGTTAACAGGTTTATTGAATATGAAGTGAATAGTGACAGTGTCGTGACTTCTGGATTTCATCTACTTCAACGCACGCACTGAGGTTTCCGAGGAATCAGGTGCGGGTATAAAAGGTGGTTGGAAGAATGTGATCTGTCTTCCCTGAGCTCCCTTCCTCCCCTTCGATCCTCTCTCTCTCTCCTCCTCTGTCCCCATGTCCTTCTCCAACCCCACTGTGTCTCTCTCCGCACCACCGTGTCTCTCTCTCTCCCCCCGTGTCTCTCTCTCCCCCCGTGTCTCTCTCTCCCCCATGTCTCTCTCTCCCCCCCCGTCCCATGTCTTGCTCTCCACCCCCCATGTCTCTCTTTCTCCCCACCTCCCCGTGTCTCTCTCTCCCCTCTGTGTCTCTCTTCTCCCCCATGCCTCTCTCTCCCCCCCTCGTGTCTCTCTCTCTCCCCCCCCCCTGTGTTTTTCTCTCTCCCCCCATGTCTCTCTCTACCCGTCTCTCTCTCTTCTCTCTCTCCCCCCATGTCTCTCTTCCCCCCGCCATTTCTCTCTCTCTCCCCACCCATGTCTCTCTCTCTCCTCCCCCGCCCCTCGTGTCTCTCTACCCCCCGGCGTGTCTCTCTCTCCCCATGTCTCTCTCTCCCCCCCATGTCTCTCTCTCTCCCCATGTCTCTCTACCCCCCGTGTCTCTCTCTCCCCATGTCTCTCTCTCCCCATGCCTCTCTCTCCCCACCCCGTGTCTCTCTCTCTCCCCCCCCCGCCCCGTGTCTTGCTCTCTCCCCCCCATGTCTCTCTTTCTCCCCACCTCCCCGTGTCTCTCTCCCCTCCGTGGCTCTCTCTCTCCCCCCATGTCTCTCTCTCTCCCGCCGTGTCTCTCTCTACCAATGTCTCTCTCTCCCCATGTCTCTCTCTCCCCATGTCTCTCTCTCTCCCCCCAGCCCCGTGTCTTGCTCTCTCCCCCCCATGTCTCTCTTTCTCCCCACCTCCCCGTGTCTCTCTCCCCTCCGTGTCTCTCTCTCCCCTCCGTGTCTCTCTCTCTCCCCCGTGTCTCTCTCTCTCCCCCCATGTCTCTCTCTCTCCCCCCGTGTCTCTCTCTCCCCATGTCTCTCTCTCCCCATGCCTCTCTCCCCCCCCCCCTTGTCTCTCTCTCTCCCCCCCGCCCCGTGTCTTGCTCTCTCCCCCCCATGTCTCTCTTTCTCCCCACCTCCCCGTGTCTCTCTCCCCTCCGTGTCTCTCTCTCCCCCCATGTCTCTCTTTCTCCCCACCTCCCCGTGTCTCTCTCCCCTCCGTGTCTCTCTCTCTCCCCCATGCCTCTCTCTCCCCCCGCCGTGTCTCTCTCTCTCCCCACTGTGTTTTTCTCTCCCCCCATGTCTCTCTCTCTCTCTCTTCTTTCTCTCTCTCCTCCCATGTCTCTCTCTTCCCTCCACCACTTCTCTCTCTCTCCCCACCCATGTCTCTCTCTCTCCTTCCCCGCCCCCTGTGTCTCTCTACCAACCGGCGTGTCTCTCTCTCTCCACCCATGTCTCTCTCTCTCCCCCATGCCTCTCTCTCTCTCCCCCCATGTCTCGCTCTATCCCCCCATGTTTCTCTCTCTCCCCTCATGTCTCTCTCTCTCTCCCCCTCCCCCCATGTCTCTCTCTCTCTCTCCCCCCGACACCCCCACCTCCCGAATGATTCTCTCTCTCTCCCGCCACGCCTCTCTCTCTCCCCCTGCTGGGAGTGTATTATGGATCCCCAAACAGTGGGAGGGAGATCGAGGAGCAAATATGTAGGCAAATTGCTGTGAAGTCTAAAAGCCATCGGGTGATAATAGTAGAGGATTTTAACTATCCAAATATTGATTGGGACAAATTTAGTGTGAAGGGTATAGAGGATGCGGAATTCTTGAAATGCATTCAAGAGAACATTTTACTCAGTCTGTAGCAAACCCAACACAAGAGGAGGCGGTTTGGATTTAGTTTTGGGCAATGAAGCTGGGCAGGTTGAAGAAGTATTAGTGGGGGAGCATTTGGGTGCCAGTGAACATAATTCAGTCAGATTCAAGTTGGTTATGGATAAGGACAAGAATAGGCCTGGAATAAAAGTTCCAAATTGGGGAAATGCTAATTTTGTTGAGTTAAGGAGTGATTTGGCCACAGTGGACTGGAAACAGCTACTTGTGGATAAATCTGTGTCGGAACAGTGGGAGGCATTCAAGGAGGAGATCCGGAAGGCTCAGGCCAAACATGTGCCCTTAAAGAAAAAGGCTGGGAAAGATAATTCTAGAGCCCCCTGGATGTCTAGGGACTTACAGGGGAGGAATAAGAAAAAAAGGGACGCTTATGTCACATATCAACGGCTAAATACTTTATAATCTTTAGAGGAATATAGAAAGATAAGAGGTAAAATTAAAAAGGATATTCGGAATGCTAAGAGAAAGCACAAGACATTCTTGGCCAGTAAAATTAAGGAAAACCCTAAGATGTTCTATAAATATATTAAGAGTAAGAGGGTAATCTTTGTGTGAAGGCGGAAGATGTTGGTAGGGTTCTTAAAGAATATTTTGCATCTGTTTTCACAAAGGAATGAGGTAATGCAGATACTGCTATTGAGGAGGAGTGTGATATTCTGGATGAAATAAATATAGTGAGAGAAGAAGTGTTAAGGGGTTTAGCAGCTTTGAAAGTAGATAAGTCCCCAGGCCCGGATGAAATATATCCCAGGCTGTTGAGCGAAGTAAAAGAGGAAATAGCAGAGGCCTTGACCATCATTTTCCAGTCCTCTTTGGATCTGGGCATGGTGCCGGAGGATTGGAGGACTGCTAATGTAGTACCCCTGTTTAAGAAGGGAGAAAGGAATAGGCCGAGTAATTACAGGCCGATCAGCCTAACCTCAGTGGTGGGAAAATTATTGGAAAAAATCCTGAAATACAGGATAAATCTGCATTTGGATAGGCAAGGATTAATTAGGGACAGTCAGCACGGATTTGTTAAGGGAAGATCATGTTTGATTAACCTGATTGAATTTTTTGAGGAGGTAACCAAGAGGATCAATGAGGGTAGTGCGTCCAATGTAGTATATATGGACTTTAGCAAGGCTTTTGATAAGGTCCCGCATGGTAGACTGGTCATGAAGGTTAAAGCCCATGAGATCCAGGGCAAAGTGTCAAGTTGGATCCAAAATGGGCTTGGAGGTAGGAAGCAAAGGGTAATTATTGATGGATGTTTTTATGACTGGAAGAATGTTTCCAGTGGGTTCCGCAGGACTCAGTATTGGGATGCTTGCTTTTTGTGGTATATAATCAACGATTAGAGTTGAATATAGGGAGTATGATTAAGAAGATTGCAGACGACACTAAAATTGGCTGTGTGGTTGATAATGAAGAGGAAAGTCATGGGCTGCAGGAGGATATCAATCTGCTGGTCAGCTGGGCAGAGCAGTGGCAAATGGAATTTAATTCAGAGAAGTGTGAGGTGATGCACTTTGGGAGGGCTAATAAGGAAAGGGTATACACATTAAGCGGTAGGCCACTTAATAGTGTAGATGAACAAAGGGACCTTGGAGTGTTTGTCCACAGATCCCTGAAAGTAGCAGGCCAGGTGGATAAGGTGGTTAAGAAAGCATACGGAATGCTTGCCTTTATTGGCCAAGGCATAGAATATAAGAGCAGGGAGATTATGCTTAAATTGTATAATACTTTGGTTAGACCACAGCTGGAGTACCGCGTGCAGTTCTGGTCGCCGTGTGCAGGAAGAATGTTCCCGATGTTGAAGAAGTCCAGAACCAGGGGTCACAGTCTAAGGATAAGGGGGTAAGCCATTTAGGACCGAGATGAGAAGAAACTTCTTCACTCAGAGAGTTGTGAACCTGTGGAATTCTCTGCCACAGAAAGTTGTTGAGGCTAGTTCATTGGATATATTCAAAAGGGAGTTAGTTGTGGCCTTTATGGCTAAAGGGATCAAGGGGGTATGGAGAGAAAGCAGGAATGGGGTACTGAAGTTGCATGATCAGCCATGATCTTATTGAATGGTGGTGCAGGCTCGAAGGGCCGAATGGCCTACTCCTGCACCTATTTTCTGTGTTTCTGTTTGCTGGTGCCCCTCCCTACTCCCCATTTACTGGTGCCCTCCTCAAAATTAAACTGACCTTACAGCAATGGTCAGTTTAGACAATAAACCTAATTAAAAAGACACGCTTTAATTCATTGATAACAAGGTTCTGCAGAAGGAAACGTCTGAGACAACTAAATCACCACGTCCGCAATCAGCAACTCGCCGGAAAGACGAAGATCTTGCCCCGCAATTTGCAGTCAGCAGCGAAGCGCAGGCCTTCGCCAGCCGCCCAGAAGTAAGCTTCCCACAAAGATCTCCGGGTTTCTGTAGTGTTTCGAAGCACGAGTTGCTGGCACTGAATCACACAAAGTTCCCACCGGGCCCGAGAGGACGGATGCAGGGAGGATGTACTTGCCATAGAGGGAGTGCAACGAAGGTTCACCAGACTGATTCCTGGGATGGGGGGATTGTCCTATTGAGCAGACTAGACCTATATTCTCCAGAGTTTAGAAGAATGAGAGGTGATCTCATTGAGACATATAAAATTCTAACAGGGATTGACAGGGTAGATGCAGGGAGGGTGTTTCCCCCGGGCTGGGGAGTCTAGAACCAGGGGTCACACAGTCTCAGGATAAGGGCTCGGCCATTTAGGACTGGAATTCAAAAGAATGAGAGGTGATCTTATCGAAACGTATAAGATTATGAGGGGGGCTCGATAAGGTGGATGCAGAGAGGATGTTTCCACTGATGGGGGAGACTAGAACTAGGGGGCATGGTCTTAGAATAAGGGGCCGCCCATTTAAAACTAAGATGAGACATTTCTTCTCTCAGAGGGTTGTAAATCTGTGGAATTCGCTGCCTCAGAGAGCTGTGGAAGCTGGGACATTGAATAAATTTAAGACAGAAATAGACAGTTTCTTAACTAATAAGGGAATAAGGGGGCGGGCAGGGAAGTGGAGCTGAGTCCATGATCGGATCAGCCATGATCGTACTGAATTGCAGAGCAGGCTCGAGGGGCCTTATAGCCTACTCCTGCTCCTATTTCTTACGTTCCTATGATAGATATTTGGATATTAAGGGAATCGAGGGATCGTGCGGGAAAGTGGAGTTGAGGTCGAAGATTAGCCGCGATCTCATTGGATGACGGAGCAGGCTCGAGGGGCCGAATGGCCGACTCCTGCTCCTGTTTCTTATGTTCTTATTTTGTGCTCTTCGCTAGGTTTCTGGCCGTGACGATGATGCAGCCGACCGATGCACGGAAGGTGTTCCCATGTTTCGACGAACCAGCCTTGAAGGCGACCTTTGACCTGGCGGTGATTCACCTGCCTCAGCACACGGCCATCTCCAACATGCCCATTATCAGTAAGTCCCGCCGTACTGCGCCATCATCCCACCCTCCTCCCTCGTCGGCACTTATCTCTGACAGCTTCCACGTTCTAAGGGTGACCATGTCTGGGTGTCCCGCGTAACATCGCCTGTCTCCGCCCCCCGGCCTCAGCTCATCCGCTGCTGAAACCCTCATCCGTGCCTTTGTTACTGCCAAACTTGACCATTCCAACGCACTCCTGGCCGGCTTCCCACATTCTACCCGACGTAAACTACAGGTGATCCAAAACACGGCTGCCCCCGTGTCCTAACTCGCACCGAGACCCGCTCACCCATCACCCCCTGTGCTTGCTGCCCCGTGTCCTAACTCACACCAAGTCCCGCTCACCCATCACTCCCTGTGCTCGCTGCCCCCGTGTCCTAACTCGCAGAGTCCCGCTCACCCATCACCCCCTGTGCTCGCTGTCCCCGTGTCCTAACTCACACCGAGTCCCACTCACCCATCACCCCCTGTGCTCGCTGCCCCGTGTCCTAACTCGCACCAAGTCCCGCTCACCCATCACCCACTGTGCTCGCTGTCCCTGTGTCCTAACTCGCACCGAGTCCCACTCACCCATCACCCCCTGTGCTCACTGCCCCGTGTCCTAACTCGCACCGAATCCCACTCATCCATCACCTCGTGTTCACTGCCCCCGTGTCCTAACTCACACCGAGTCCCGCTCACCCATCACCCCCTGTGCTCCATGGCCTCGCCCCTCCCTATCTCTGTATCTTCTCCAGCCCCACGGCCCCCCCGAGATGTCTGCGCTCCTCCAATTGTGCCTTCTTGAGCATCCCTGATTATAATCGCTCTGCCATTGGTGGCCGTGCCTTCTGTTGCCTGGGCCCCAAGCTCTGGAACTCCCTCCCTAAACTTCTCCGTCTCTTTTCTCCTTCAAGATGCTCCTTAAAACCGACCTCTTTGACCAAGCTATTGGTCAGCAACACTAATTTCTACTTATGTGGCTCGGTGTCAGATTTTAATCTCATAACACTCTTGTGAAGCACCTTGGGACGTTTCACTACGTTAAATGCATGATATAAATACAGGTTGTTGTTGTTGTACATGTACAGGAGAGGACACTGAGACACACACACGGGTTGTACAGTACCAGACTGGAGTGAATCGTTCCACTTTCTCCTTTTTCCCCCTTCCTCTCCTCCTTCCCACGTTCCCGTGTCTCCCGCTCCCCTCCGCCCTTTCCCTTCATCTCCCTCCCCCCTCCTCCTTGCCCGCTAACCAACGAACACTCTCCGTTTCCCGCTCCAATCACAGAAAGGTCGCAGATGTGGGTGCTGGGACAGATGTGGATTATCACAACCTTCGATCGCACCTTGAAGATGTCCTCGTATCTCTTAGCCTGTGTCGTGTCCGAGTTCCAGTCCATCGAGGAGATATACAATGGAGTCAAGGTAACGGTTAACTAGCCTGCCGATGTTCGAAGAAAGAAAGACTTACATTTATATAGCGCCTTCCACGACCACCAGACGTCTCAAAGCGCTTTACAGCCAATGAAGTAGTTTTTGAAGTGTGCACACTGTTGTATTGTGGGAAACGCGGCCGCTCAATTTGTGCACAGCAAGCTCCCGCACACAGCAATGTGATAATGACCCGGATCATCTGTTTTAGTGATATTGGTTGAGGGATAAATATTGGCCCCAGGACACCGGGGAGAACTCCCCCTGCTCTTCTTCCAATAGTGGCCCCGGGATCTTTTACATCCACCCGAGAGGGCAGATGGGGCCTCGGTTTAACGTCTCATCCGAAAGACGGCACCTCCGACAGTACGGCACTCCCTCAGTACTGCCCCTCCGACAGTGTGGTGCTCACTCAGTACCACCCCTCCGACAGTGTGGCGCTCCCTCAGTACTGCCCCTCCGACAGTGCGGCGTTCACTCAGTACTGCCCCTCCGACAGTGCGGCGCTCCCTCAGTACCGCCCCTCCGACAGTGCGGCGTTCACTCAGTACTGCCCCTCCGACAGTGCGGCGCTCCCTCAGTACCGCCCCTCCGACAGTGCGGCGTTCACTCAGTACTGCCCCTCCGACAGTGCGGCGTTCACTCAGTACCGCCCCTCCGACAGTGCGGCGTTCACTCAGTACCGCCCCTCCGACAGTGCGGCGCTCCCTCAGTACTGCTCCTCTGACAGTGCGACGCTCTCTCAGTACTGGCCCTCCGACAGTGCGGCACTCCCTCAGTACTGCCCCTCTGACAGTGCGGCGCTCCCTCAGTACTGCTCCTCTGACAGTGCGACGCTCTCTCAGTACTGGCCCTCCGACAGTGCGGCGCTCCCTCAGTACCGCCCCTCCGACAGTGCGGCGTTCACTCAGTACCGCCCCTCCGACAGTGCGGCGCTCCCTCAGTACTGCTCCTCTGACAGTGCGACGCTCTCTCAGTACTGGCCCTCCAACAGTGCGGCGCTCCCTCAGTACTGCCCCTCCGACAGTGCGACGCTCTCTCAGTACTGGCCCTCCGACAGTGCGGCGCTCCCTCAGTACTGTCCCTCCGACAGTGCGACGCTCTCTCAGTACTGGCCCTCCGACAGTGCGGCGCTCCCTCAGTACTGCCCCTCCAACAGTGCGGCGCTCCCTCAGTACTGCCCCTCCGATAGTGCAGCGCTCCCTCAGTACTGCCCCTCCGACAGGCTGTAATGACTCAAGAGTCTGGTTACTGTAACCTCACTCAGGTGCAACCTGATCCATCTTTATTCCAGCCCAAGAGTGCCAGCGTGACAAAAACACCCAGCTTATAGACAGGTGACCAAGCACACATGCCACATGCATACAGCCCGATGGCCTCCGACCGCGGCGCCCTCTTGTGTCTGGTGACCCCCAAATAACAACATCCCCCTTTTAAAATCTTAACAACAGCCTTTTTACAAATTAAGGTGGTCTGGGGCTTTCCTCTCTCGAGGTGATCGTCTCAGTTCACCTTTGGCTCTGAGTCCGTTGAGACTGAGGGCTGAGTAGCCGATCTGATGGGAGTGGTCATGACCACATCAGAGACTGAAGGTTCAGAGTCAGTAATGTCAGCAGAGTCCTCTGCTGAGTGAACAATGGTTGGTTGGTCACTGACTGCATCTTCCTCACTCGGTTCCAGTTCATCCGTGTGCCGCAGTTTAACCTGCTCAAGGTGTTTCCTGCACGTTTGCCCATTCTTGAGCACGACAATAAACACTCTGTTACCCTCCTTGGCCGGCGATCCATTTTGGACCTTGACCATGGTTCAGTACATAAACCGGATCGTGACACGACAACACGATCATGACACCATTGCTGACTTTGACGTCTATTTTCAACACGATCATTCAAATCAGGATGAACAAGAGAAAGCCTGGTCTTGAGATTTCTCTTCATCAGTCGTTCAGCAGGAGGAACCCCCAGTAAGCGTATGAGGTCGTGACCTGTAACTGAGCAATATACGTGACAACCGTCTCTGCAGTGAGCCCTGAGTTACACGTTTCATACTTTGCTTGATCGTTTGAACTGCACGCTCTGCTTGACCATTCGAAGCAGGCTTGAATGGAGCTGATCTCACATGTCTGATGCCATTGAGTTTACGGTAACCAGACACCTGAGTCATTACCAGGTCTATGACGGATGATGTAATCATAGACAGACAATGTCAGCATCCACCTGTGAATGCGGGACGATGCATTGGTATTAATACATTTGTTTTCCACAAACAATGAAATGAGTGGCTTGTGATCCGTTTCTAGTTCAAAACGAAAACCAAACAAATACTGGTGCATTTTTTTTTACCCCATACACACAGGCCAAAGCTTCTTTCCCTACTATACTTCCAGCTCTTTCCGCTTCAGACAGACTTCTCGAAGCATATGCAACAGGTTGTAGCTTGCCCAATTCATTTGCTTGTTGGAGTACGCAGCTAACCCCATATGATGAAGCATCACAGGCCAATACAAGATGCTTACGCGGATTATAATGAACAAGCAACTTGTTTGAACATAGCAGATTCTTGGCTTTCTCAAAGGCTCTATCTTGAGACATACCCCAGACCCAGTTGTCGCCTTTTCTTAGTAACACATGCAGTGGCTCTAGTAAAGTGCTCAATCTGGGTAAGAAATGACCAAAGTAGTTGAGTAGACCCAGGAACGAACGCAGCTCTGTCACATTCTGAGGCCTGGGTGCATTTTTGATGGCCTTGGTTTTCGAATCAGTGGGCCTGATGTCATCAGCAGCAATCTTCCTCCCGAGGAATTCGACTTCAGGTGCCATGAATACACACTTCGAGCATTTCAGCCTGAGTCCCACTTTGTCCAGACGCTGTAGGACTTCTTCAAGATTGTTCAGCTGTTCGGCAGTGTTGCGACCTGTGACCAGAATGTCGTTTTGAAACACGACAGTTCTAGGAACGGACTTCAGTAAACTCTCCATATTCCTCTGAAATATGGCTGTAGCCGAACGAATCCCAAAAGGACACCTGTCCTTTATGGGTGTTGATGCAGGTGCGTTTCTTCGAAGTGTCGTCAAGCTCCTGGGTCATATAGGCTGACGTCAGATCCAGTTTCGTGAAAGACTTTTTACCAGCTAGCATGGCAAACAGGTCATCAGCCCTCGGTAACGGATACAGATCCTGTTTCGAAAATCGGTTAATCGTAACCTTGTTGTCTCCACAAATCCTGACTGTGCCATCACTGTTCAACACAGGAACAATGGGACTAGCCCACTCGTTAAACTCGACCGGTGATATGATCCCTTCACGCTGGAGTCTGTCAAGCTCAATTTCAATCTTCTCCCTCATCATGTATGGAACAGACTGAGCTTTGTGATAGACAAGCCTTGCATTGGAGTCCAGGTGAATCCCGTAAAATTACTAATGCCCGGTTCAAACAAAGAAAGAAACTTTTTCAATACTTGAGCACACGAAGTATCATTCACCGAGGACAACATCGTGACATCATTCCAGTTCAGCTTGATTTTCTTGAGCCGATTCCTGCCGAACAGCATTGGACCATTACCTGGGATGATCCATAATGGTAGCTCGTGAACCACACCGTCATATGACACCTCGATTGCTGCACTGCCGAGCACCGGTATGAGTTCCTTAGTGTAAGTACGCAACCTGGCATTGACTGGACTCAGCTTCGGTTTCACAGCCTTAGTGTCCCACAGCTTGTCGAATGTCCTTTGGCTCATTATCGACTGGCTCGCACCCGTGTCCAGCTCCATTGATACAGGCACGCCATTCAGCTTCACATGAACAACTATCGGCTGGCTCTTGCTCAGGAACGAATACAGTCCATTCACTTCCTCCTCGGATTGTGTATCCAGGCCATCACTGAACTGGTCCTCATCAACCACGTGGTGAGCCGCACCACGCTTGCTCCGTTGTGGACACATCCTTGTGAAGATGCCCCACTTTCGAACATCCATTGCATGAGTATTGTCTAAACCGACACTGATGAGGCCGATGATTGCCCCCACAACGCCAACAAAGTGAAATCTGGTTCAAAGCAGTTGGCGGGCTCTGAGCAGAGGCAGGTTTCGCCCAAGCGGCTCTGCCCGAAGATGACACCATCTTGTTTAAAGTACTTGCCGTGGAATTCCGACTCGTCGATAATATCTGCCTCAAATTATCATCCGTCGTCATGCATGCCTGGGCAGTTGCGATGGCCTTTTTCAAATCCAGCATCTCTGCAGCCAACAGCTTCCTGAGGATCGCAGCATGGCTGATGCCGATCACGAAGACATCACGCAGCATGTCTTCCAGCAAGTTCCCGAACTTACACGGCTCAGCAAGACGTCGCAGGTTGGCGACAAATCCCGACACGTCCTGGCCCTCAGCATGAGCATGCGTGTAGAAACAGTAGCGTGATATGATGATCCCCTCTTTTAACTTCAGATGGTTATGCATCAACGTACACAATTCCTCGGACCCTTTTTCCACCGGACGTACAGGCGAGAGAAGATTCTTCAGGAGACTGTAAATTTTCAGACCACAAAGGTGAGGAGAACTGTCCTGCGCTTAACTGCGTAGGCCACTGCCTCCATGCCGTTGGCCACAAAATACTGATCCAGGCGGTCAACAAAATCCGCCCAATCCTTGCCCTCCATGAATCTCTCCAGGATTCCAACAGTGCCCATTGTGCATGCGAAGGTTCTTAAATTACCTCGTCGCCAATTGTAATGACTCAAGAGTCTGGTTACAGTAAACTCACTCGGGTCCAACCTGATCGATCTTTATTCCAGCCCGAGAGTGCCAGCGTGACAAAGCCACCCAGGTTATATCCAGCTGACCAAGCACACATGCCACATGCGTACAGCCCGATGACCTCCGACCGCGGCACCCTCTGGTGTCTGGTGACCCCCAAGCATGAATACTTAACAGTGCCATTCCCTCAGTCCTGGCCCTCCAACAGGGCGGCGCTCCCTCAGTACTACCCCACCGACAGGGCAGCGCTCCCTCAGTAAGGCCCCTCCGGCAGTGCGGCGCTTCCTCAGTACTGCCCCTCCGACAGTGCGACGCTCCCTCAGTACTGCCCCTCCGACAGTGCGGCGCTCCCTCAGTACTGCCCCTCCGACAGTGCGACGCTCCCTCAGTACTGCCCCTCCGACAGTGCGGCTCTCCCTCAGTACTGCCCCTCCGACAGTGCGACGCTCCCTCATTACTGCCCCTCTGACAGTGCGACGCTCCCTCAGTACTGCCCCTCCGACAGTGCGGCACTCCCTCATTACTGCGCCTCTGACAGTGCAGCGCTCCCTCAGTACTGCCCCTCCGACAGTGCGACGCTCCCTCAGTACTGCCCCTCCGACAGTGCGGCACTCCCTCATTACTGCCCCTCCGACAGTGCAGCGCTCTTTCAGTACTGCCCCTCCGACAGTGCGGCGCTCCCTCAGTACTGCCCCTCCGACAGTGCGGCACTCCCTCATTACTGCCCCTCCGACAGTGCAGCGCTCCTTCAGTACTGCCCCTCCGACAGTGCGGCGCTCCCTCAGTACTGCCCCTCCAACAGTGCAGCGCTCCTTCAGTACTGCCCCTCCGACAGTGCGGCGCTCCCTCAGTACTGCCCCTCCAACAGTGCAGCGCTCCTTCAGTACTGCCCCTCCGACAGTGCGGCACTCCCTCATTACTGCCCCTCCGACAGTGCAGCGCTCCTTCAGTACTGCCCCTCCGACAGTGCGGCGCTCCCTCAGTACTGCCCCTCCGACAGTGCGGCACTCCCTCATTACTGCCCCTCCGACAGTGCAGCGCTCCCTCAGTACTGCCCCTCCGACAGTGCGGCGCTCCCTCAGTACTGCCCCTCCGACAGTGCGGCGCTCCCTCAGTACTGCCCCTCTGACAGTGCGGCACTCCCTCAGTACTGCCCCTCTGACAGTGCGGCGCTCCCTCAGTACTGCCCCTCTGACAGTGCGGCGCTCCCTCAGTACTGCCCCTCTGACAGTGCGGCGCTCCCTCAGTACTGCCCCTCTGACAGTGCGGCGCTCCCTCAGTACTGCCCCTCTGACAGTGCGGTGCTCCCTCAGTACTGCCCCTCCGACAGTGCGGCGCTCCCTCAGTACTGCCCCTCCGACAGTGCGGCGCTCCCTCAGTACTGCCCCTCCGACAGTGCGGCGCTCCCTCAGTACTGCCCCTCCGACAGTGCGGCCCTCCCTCAGTACTGCCCCTCCGACAGTGCGGCGCTCCCTCAGTACTGCCCCTCTGACAGTGCGGCACTCCCTCAGTATTGCCCCTCCGACAGTGCGGCGCTCCCTCAGTACTGCCCCTCCAACAGTGCGGCCCTCCCTCAGTACTGCCCCTCCGACAGTGCGGCGCTCCCTCAGTACTGCCCCTCCGACAGTGCGGCGCTCCCTCAGTACTGCCCCTCCGACAGTGCAGGGCTCCCTCAGTACTGCCCCTCCGACAGTGCGACGCTCCCTCAGTACTGCCCCTCCGACAGTGCGGCGCTCCCTCAGTACTGCCCCTCCGACAGTGCGGCGCTCCCTCAGTACTGCCCCTCCGACAGTGCGGCACTCTCTCAGTACTGCCCCTCCGACAGTGCGGCACTCCCTCAGTACTGCCCCTCCGACAGTGCGGCGCTCTCTCAGTACTGCCCCTCCGACAGTGCGGCACTCCCTCAGTACCGCCCCTCCGACAGTGCGGCACTCCCTCAGTACTGCCCCTCCGACAGTGCGGTGCTCCCTCAGTACCGCCCCTCCGACAGTGCGGCGCTCCCTCAGTACCGCCCCTCCGACAGTGCGGCACTCCCTCAGTACCGCCCCTCCGACAGTGCGGCACTCCCTCAGTACTGCCCCTCCGACAGTGCGGCGCTCTCTCAGTACTTCCCATTTAACTGGTATTTTCAACTTTTTTTCTCTTGTTTTAGATCAGGGTTTGGGGTCGTCAGCAGGCAATCAGTGCTGGACAAGGTGCCTATGCATTAAAGGCAGCCGGAAAACTTCTTGACTTTTATGAACAGAAATATAATATATACTTTCCACTGACAAAGATAGGTAAGTGCAAATCTCCGACATATTCTGTACAGCGAGATACCAGCAACTCAAGCGAACTCTGATTTCAGCGCCTGGGGGAATTGACATATTCAACAGTGGGGTGATTTTTACAAAGTAAAGCTCCCTCGACACTGTCCCATCAAACATTCCCAGGGCAGGTACAGCACAGGGTTAGATACAAAGTAAAGCTCCCTCGACACTGACCCATCAAACATTCCCAGGGCAGGTACAGCACAGGGTTAGATACAAAGTAAAGCTCCCTCGACACTGTCCCATCAAACACTCCCAGGGCAGGTACAGCACGGGGTTAGATACAAAGTAAAGCTCCCTCGACACTGTCCCATCAAACACTCCCAGGGCAGGTACAGCACGGGGTTAGATACAGAGTAAAGCTCCCTCTACACTGTCCCATCAAACATTCCCAGGGCAGGTACAGGGGGTTAGATACAGAGTAAAGCTCCCTCTACACTGTCCCATCAAACACTCACAGGGCAGGTACAGGGGGTTAGATACAGAGTAAAGCTCCCTCTACACTGTCCCATCAAACACTCCCAGGGCAGGTACAGCACAGGGTTAGATACAGAGTAAAGCTCCCTCTACACTGTCCCATCAAACACTCCCAGGGCAGGTACAGCGCGGGGTTAGATACAGAGTAAAGCTCCCTCTACACTGTCCCATCAAACACTCCCAGGGCAGGTACAGCACGGGGTTCGATACAGAGTAAAGCTCCCTCTACACTGTCCCATCAAACACTCCCAGGGCAGGTACAGCACGGGGTTAGATACAGAGTAAAGCTCCCTCTACACTGTCCCATCAAACACTCCCAGGGCAGGTACAGCACGGGGTTAGATATAGAGTAAAGCTCCCTCTACACTGTCCCATCAAACACTCCCAGAGCAGGTACAGGGGGTTAGATACAGAGTAAAGCTCCCTCTACACTGTCCCATCAAACACTCCCAGGGCAGGTACAGCACGGGGTTAGATATAGAGTAAAGCTCCCTCTACACTGTCCCATCAAACACTCCCAGGGCAGGTACAGGGGGTTAGATACAGAGTAAAGCTCCCTCTACACTGCCCCATCAAACACTCCCAGGGCAGGTACAGCACGGGGTTAGATACAGAGGTGGAGTGATCTGAATGAGGCGGGTTGGAAGAAGCGATCTCTAATCATATGTGGCAGGGTTGCTAACTCTTGGTTATCCCTCCGAGGGCTTCACATAAAAATAATTACTGTTAAAGTGCAGGGACTGTAGTTATGTCAGCCATTTTGCACACATTACAGCAATGCATTGAATACCACGTTAATGTTTTTTAGTGATGTTGATTGGCCCCAGGACACCGGGGAGAACTCCCCCTGCTCTGATTCGAAATAGTGACCGTGGGATCTTTTACTTCAACCTGAGAGAGCAGATGGGGCATCGGTTTAATGTCTCATTCAAAAGTCTGCCCCTCCGACAGTGCGGCGCTCCCTCAGTACCGCCCCTCCGACAGTGCGGCGCTCCCTCAGTGCAGCCCCTCCGACAGTGCGGCGCTCCCTCAGTACCGCCCCTCCAACAGTGCGCCGCTCCCTCAGTACCGCCCCCTCCGACAGTGCGGCGCTCCCTCAGTACTGCCCCTCCGACAGTGCGGCGCTCCCTCAGTACTGCCCCTCCGACAGTGCGGCGCTCCCTCAGTACTGCCCCTCCGACAGTGCGGCGCTTCCTCAGTACTGCCCCTCTGCACTGGGATTGTCGGCTTGGATTACGGGTTGAAATCGCGGGGTGGGTGAATTGGGGATTGTACCCTGGGCCTTGTGGATCAAAAGTGAGAGTGCGGGCGGGTGAGGCGGGCTGACACCGTGACTAACTGTTCCTTTTGGGCCCTCCTCAGACCTGGTCGCTGTGCCCTGTTTCGAGAGCGGGGGAATGGAGAATTGGGGCATGATCGTATTCAGGGAAACCAACCTTCTCTTTGACCCCGAGGAGAACACTGAGGGGAACAAGCTGACCATGCTATTGGTCATTGCCCACGAATTGACGCATCAGGTGGGTATGGACGCTCCCTGTCATGTGCTCGATGGCAGCTCCCGGGATTGGTGCAGGATAAGGCACAGTAATGTATGCACCTGCGCACATGCTCACAGGTTCATTGGGGCCTTGGCCTGGAGGGTGTTGCATGGGCAGTCATAGAAACATAGAAATTTACAGCGCATGAAACACAAAAGGATAGTATGCAGGTTCAGCAAGCGATCAGGAAGGCCAATGGTATCTTGGCCTTTATTGCAAAGGGGATTGAGTATAAAAGCAGGGAAGTCTTGCTACAGTTATACAGGGTATTGGTGAGGCCACACCTGGAATACTGCGTACAGTTTTGGTTTCCATATTTACGAAAGGATATACTTGCTTTGGAGGCAGTTCAGAGAAGGTTCACTAGGTTGATTCCGGAGATGAGGGGGTTGACTTATGGGGAAAGGTTGAGTAGGTTGGGCCTCTACTCATTGGAATTCAGAAGAATGAGAGGTGATCTTATCGAAATGTACAAGATCATGAGGGGGCTCGACAAGGTGGATGCAGAGAGGATGTTTCCACTGATGGGGGAGACTAGAACTAGGGGGCACGATCTTAGAATAAGCGAGCGCCCATTTAAAACTGAGATGAGGAGGAATTTCTTCTCTCAGAGGGTTGTAAATCTGTGGAATTCGCTGTCTCAGAGAGCTGTGGAAGCTGGATCATCGAATGAATTTAAGATAGATATAGACAGTTTCTTAAACGATCAGGGGATAAGGGATTATGGGGAGCGGGCAGGGAAGTGGAGCTGAGTCCATAATCAGATCAGCCATGATCTTATTGAATGGCGGAGCAGGCTCGAGGGGCCGTATGGCCTACTCCTGCTCCTATTTCTTATGTTCTTATTAGAACGAGGTAATTTCGGCCCATTGTGTCCGTGCCGGCCGACAAAGAGCCGCACGGCCCTCGGTCAGCAGCCCTGAAGGTTACATATAAACCTATGAGCAATGAACAATGGCGGAAAGGTAAAGAGCACCCAGGCCAACCAGTCCGCCCCACACAACTGCGACACCCCTTACACTGAAACATTCTACACTCCACCCCAACCAGAGCCATGTGATCTCCTGGGAGAGGGAAAAACCAGATAAAAACCCAGGCCAATTTAGGGAGAAAAAAATCTGGGAAAATTCCAGGCGATCGAAACTAGTCCAGGAGATCACCCTGGCCGTATTCGATTCCCTGCAGTACTTACCATTATATCTGCGCCGGCCAACAAAAGGTCATCCAGTCTAATCCCAATTACCAGCTCTAGGTCCCTAACCCTGCAGGTTACTGCACTTCAAGTGCCCATCCAGCCATCTCTTAAAAGTGGTGAGGGTTTTTGCATCCACCCCTCTTCCAGGCAGTGAGTTCCAGATCCCCACAACCCTCTGCTTCAAGAAGCCCCCCCCCTCAAATCCCCTCTAAACCTTCCACCAACCACCTTAAAACAATGCCCTCTCGTAATAGACCCCTCCACCAATGGAAATAGGCCCTTGCTATCCACTTTGTCTAATCTCTTGTTGGCTGGCGCAGATATGATGGTAAGTACTGCAGGGAATCGAAAACAGCCAGGGTGATCTCCTGGACTAGTTTCGATCGCCTGGATGGGTCGGAGAAGAATTTTCCCAGATTGTTTTCTCCCTAAATTGGCCGGGGTTTTTATCTGGTTTTTGCCTCTCCCAGGAGATCACATGGCTCCGGTTGGGGTGGAGTGTAGAATGTTTCAGTGTAAGGAGTGTCGCAGTTGTGTGGGACGGACTGGTTGGGCCGGGTGCTCTTTGCCTTTCCGCCATTGTTCATAGGTTTATATGTAACCTTCAGGGCTGCTGACCGAGGGCAGTGCGGCTCTTTGTCGGCGGCGCGGACACGATAGGCCGAAATGGCCTCCTTCTGCGCTGTAAATTTCTATGGGCCCAAATTTTCCCAACACCTTTTTTCGGCACACTTACCTTAAATGCATCGACTTTGCACACTGGAAATGGTGCCGAAACAAAGGGACCCATCCTGCCCGCTCTGCCGAGTCTCCAGTGTCCCTGCGTGGCGTAGCTAGTGAAGTAGTGGGATGGGGGGGGAGGGGGCGCGGAGCAACAGGCCAACAAAGAAAGCACTGCCGGCAGCTATGCGCATGCGCAGTAAAGTCTGCGCGCATGCGTAGTAAAGTCTACGCGCATGCTCCTCGCCCTAACAGCGTGTCCTGTGGGCTGTGAGCAGGGCCCGATGCTCGCAGCCCCTATCCCCAGCCGAAGGGATGCCACGATCTCGCGCACCCTATCCCCGGCCAAGTGGCCTTCTGCACCGGCTGGCGCGCTGAGTCCCCGGGCCGTTGTAGGACTTCAGTTTTATGTTTTATTCATTGATGGTTGTGCTTGAGAGTTTTGATTAAGGCGGAGGGGGGGCAGTGGGGGGGGACTTTAAAAAAAAAACTTGATTCTGGCATAAAGGTTGGACTTCTATTTTTTATTTGTTATTGATTGATTGCTTATTACTTGTTGTGCTTTGTTTAGTGCTTTGTAAGTAATGTACTAACCTGCGCCAAATTCTTAACTGCCCGCAATGTTTTTCACAGCTGGCGACATACGCTGACCTAAGTCGATTTGGAGTAAGTGTTAGCTGGCCAAAATGGCCTAAATGGCCAAAACTGGCGTAAGTGTCTGGGAACGCCCCCTTTTGAAAAAATAAAACTGAACTAAAAAAAAAATCGTACCTAACTGACTCACTCTGGAGCAAATTTTGGGGGGGGAAATGGCATTTTTTAACTTACACCAGAAAAAACAACTTACTCCAAAAAATTTGATGCAAGTCATGGCCAAAATTGGGCCCTATGTTTCTATGTTATCCAGTCTAATCCCAATTACCAGTGCAGTAAGTTTTTAAGTCGGTTCACGGACTCCCAGGCCGCCTGCAATTTCTGCAGTCTGGAGGAGTCCGCGTTCCATGTATAAAATAATAATAACCTGTGTTTATATAATGCCTTTAAAGTAGTAAAACATCCCAAGGCGCTTCACAGCAGCGTTACAGACAAACAGATCAGTTTGACACCGAGCCACAGAAGAAATTACGACAGATGACCCAAACCTCAAAGAGGTCGGTTTTAAGGAGCGTCTTAAAGGAGGAGAGAGAAGAGGAAAGGTTTAGGGAGGGAGTTCCAGAGCTTGGGGCCCAGGCAGCTGAAGGCACGGCCACCGATGGTTGAGCAGTTATAAAGAGGGATGTTCAAGAGGCCAGAATTTGAGGAGCGCAGAGATCTCGGGAGGTTGTGGGGCTGAAAAAGATTACAGAGATAGAGAGGGGTCTAGGAGCTGGAGGAGGTTACAGGGATAGGGAGGGGTGTAGGGGCTGGAGGAGGTTACAGGGATAGGAAGGGGTGTAGGGGCTGGAGGAGGTTACATGGATAGGGAGGGGGCGAGGGCCATGGAGGGATTTGTAAACAAGGATGAGAATTTTGAAATCGAGGTGTTGCTTAACCAGGAGCCAATGTAGGTCAGTGAGCATAGGGGGTGATGGGTGAGTGGGACTCGGTGCAAGTTAGGTCACGGGGCAGCGAGCACAGGGGGTGATGGGTGAGCAGGACTTGGTGCGAGTTAGGACACGGGGGCAGCGAGCACAGGGGGTGATGGGTGAGCGGGACTCGGTGCAAGTTAGGACACGGGGCAGCGAGCACAGGGGGTGATGGGTGAGCGGGACTCGGTGCGAGTTAGGACACGGGGGCAGCGAGCACAGGGGGTGATGGGTGAGCGGGACTCGGTGCAAGTTAGGACACGGGGCAGCGAGCACAGGGGGTGATGGGTGAGCGGGACTCGGTGCGAGTTAGGACACGGGGGCAGCGAGCACAGGGGGTGATGGGTGAGCGGGACTTGGTGCGAGTTAGGACACGGGGCAACGAGCACAGGGGGTGATGGGTGAGCAGGACTCGGTGCGAGTTAGGACACGGGGCAGCCGAGTTTTCGCTGACCTCAAATTTATGTAGGATAGAATGTGGCTGCCCAGCCAGGAGTGCGTTGGAATAGTCAAGTCTGGAGGTAACAAAGGCACGGATGAGGGTTTATATAAGATGTGTGAGGTTGCAGCCCCTCTTCCATTATTTGAAAGGGCTGCTCCTCGATTTCTGGTTGCTTTCTGTCCTGCTCTTCTGATCTTTGGGCGCCCGGTGTGGAAGGGAGCGGGCAGGTCGTGGGACTGCTCCTGGGCCTGGCCAAGGGGGCCATCAACCGGTCCAGGCTGCGGGCGGTCGAGGGGGCTGTTCAGCCCAACTGCTTGCCTCTCTTCCGCGATTATATCCGAGCCCGGGTGTCCCTGGAGATGGAGCACGTGGTGTCCACCGGTACGCTCGCGGCCTTCCGCGAGAGGTGGGCGCCGGGAGGGACTGGAGTGCATCATCACCCCCGGCAACCACATTCTAATTTGATTGGTTTAATGTTCCAATGTTTAATTTGTTAATTTGTCGGTTCTCGTGCCCCTTTACTAAGGGGGAGCTTGATTTAAAGTTTATTTTTAAATAGTTGTTGAGTTGGGAGTGGCTTAGCCAGTCACATGATGTTCACAAGACTCAATAAAACCCCAGCCAGTTGGGTTCGGGGCATCCACGATGGGGCAGGTGGTTGTGAGCCTGGTGGATGAACTGGTAATGTGTCGTGTGATTGTTAAACCTGTTGCTAATATACCAACTCGTTCTTAATAGTAAGGTGTTGCTGTGAATTCTTCAAAGAACCCATGAAGCAAATACATTACAGTGCTACACATGCCTGTTATTATTAAACATATACAAACACGCACTGTAATTCCAGCCATAGTACTTGCATTTCTATAGCGCCTTCCACCATCTCAGGACATCTCAAAGCGCTTTACAGCCAATGAAGTACGTTTGAAGTGTAGTAAATGTGGGAAGCATGGCAGCCATTTTGCGCACAGCAAGCTCCCACAAACAGCAATGCGATAATGACCCAGATCATCTGTTTTTTTGTAATGTTGACTGAGAGATAAATCTTGGCCCCAGGTTCCAAGGAAAATTCCCTCTGATCTTCTGTTAATAGTGGCCGTGGGATCTTTTACGTCCACCCGAGAGGGCAGATGGGGCCTCGGTTTAACATCTCATCCGTGAGATGGCACCTCCGACAGTGCGGCGCTCCCTCAGTACTGCCCCTCCGACAGTGCGGCGCTCCCTCAGTACTGCCCCACCGACAGTGCGGCACTCCCTCATTACTGCACCTCCGACAGTGCGGCACTCCCTCAGTACTGGTACTGGGAATTTTGACTGTGGGCTCAAATCTCTCGAGTGGGATTCGAACCCACAATCTTCTGAGTTTGAGTGCTACGACTGACACATGCGCTTAGTGTAAGGTGAACAAATCCAAACACAAGGCAGCACGGGGTTAGATACAGAGTAAAGCTCCCTCTACACTGTCCCCATCAAGCACTCCCAGGGCAGGTACAGCACGGGGTTAGATACAGAGTAAAGCTCCCTCTACGCTGTCCCATGAAACACTCCCAGGGCAGGTACAGCACGGAGTTAGATACAGAGTAAAGCTCCCTCTACGCTGTCCCATCAAACACTCCCAGGGCAGGTACAGCACGGGGTTAGATACAGAGTAAAGCTCCCTCTACACTGTCCCATCAAACACTCCCAGGGCAGGTACAGCACGGGGTTAGATACAGAGTAAATCTCCCTTTACACTGTCTCATCAAACACTCCCAGGGCAGATACAGCACGGAGTTAGATACAGAGTAAAGCTCCTGTTGCATATGTGGACTTGTATTTACTCTGTACAGCTACCAGAGGGCTCATCCCCTGAAGACCCAAGGGATCCCATAATCCCTCGGGAGCACAGGTATTTAAGGAGGCTTCACAGGTTGGAGAGGCACTCTGGAGACCTGCAATAAAAGACTAAGGTCACACTTTA
The DNA here is from genome assembly GCF_044704955.1 of Pristiophorus japonicus. Taxonomy (NCBI): domain Eukaryota; kingdom Metazoa; phylum Chordata; class Chondrichthyes; family Pristiophoridae; genus Pristiophorus; species Pristiophorus japonicus. The sequence continues at coordinate 11,553,290 of NC_092006.1, forward strand.
CTTTGTGCTCAAAGAGTTCAGTCTGACTCTTTCTCCATACACAACAACTGGCGACGAGATACAGATAGCGAATCCAAAGATGCAGAGAACAGTGGGCATCCTGGAGAAATTCTCGGAGGGAGATGATTGGGAAACTTTTGTGGAGCGACTCGACCAATACTTGGTGGCCGACGATCTAGATGGGGAAGAGAGCGCTGCCAAACGTAGAGCGATCCTTCTCACCGTCTGTGGGGCACCAACGTATGGCCTCATGAAGAATCTGCTCACTCCAGCGAAACCCACGGAGAAATCGTACGACGATTTGTGCACACTGGTCCGAGAGCATTTGAACCCGAAGGAAAGCGTTCTGATGGCGAGGTACCGGTTCTACACCTACAAAAGGTCTGAAGGCCAGGAAGTGGCGAGTTATGTCGCCGAGCTAAGACGCCTTGCAGGACATTGCGAATTTGAAGGACATTTGGAGCACATGCTCAGAGACTTTTTTGTACTTGGCATTGGCCACAAAACCATACTTCGCAAACCTTTGACTGTAGAGACCCCAACCTTGAGTAAGGCCATAGCGATAGCCCAGGCGTTCATTGCCACCAGTGACAATACGAAGCAAATCTCTCAGCACACAAGTGCTGCTACAAGTACTGTGAACAAAGTGATGTTATTTTTGAATCATAAAGTACAGGGCAGGTCACACATACCTGCAGCTACACGTCCGTAGATGTCTCAGAGTCCAACATCAAGGGTGATGAATGCAAGGCCATTAACACTTTGTTGGCACTGCGGGGGTGATCATCGATTCCATTCATGCTGATTCACAGGGTACATTTGCAAGGGCTGTGGAACAATGGGACACCTCCAACAAGTGTGCAGGCGAGCTGCAAAGCCTGTTAAACCTGCAAACCACCATGTTGCAGAGGAGGACAGATCCATGGAGGATCACAACGAACCAGAGCCTCAGACCGAGGAGGCAGAGGTACATGGGGTGCACACATTCACGACGAATTATTCCCCGATAATGCTGAATGTTGAACTAAATGGACTCCCGGTGTCAATGGAGCTGGACACGGGTGTCAGCCAGTCCATCATGAGCAAAAAGATTTTCAAAAGGTTGTGGTGCAACAGAGCCTCAAGGCTAGTCTTAACTCCAGTTCGCACGAGACTAAGAAGTTACATGAAAGAACTGATTCCTGTAATCGGCAGTGCTACCGTAAAGGTCTCCTACGATGGAGCGGTGCACAAGCTACCACTCTGGGTGGTACCGGGCGATGGTCCCACGCTGCTCGGCAGGAGCTAGCTGGGAAAGATACGCTGGAACTGGGACGACATCCGAGTGCTATCGCCCGCTGACGACACTTCGTGTGCCCAGGTCTTAAACAAATTTCCTTCTCTGTTCGAACCAAGCATTGGGAAATTCCAAGGAGCAAAAGTGCAGATCCAGCTAATTCCGGGAATGCGACCCATCCATCACAAGGCGAGAGCAGTACCGTACATGATGAAAGGGTAGAGATCGAGCTAGACCGGCTGCAAAGAGAAGGCATCATTTCCCCGATCGAGTTCAACAAGTGGGCCTGTCCTATTGTCCCTGTCCTCAAGGGAGACGGCACCGTCAGAATCTGTGGCGATTATGAAGTAACTATCAATCATTTCTCCCTGCAGTAGCAATACCCACTACCAAAGACCGACGACCTCTTTGCAACGCTGGCGGGAGGAAAGACGGTCACGAAGCTGGATCTGACCTCAGCCTACATGATGCAGGAACTGGAGGAATCGTCGAAGGCCCTCACCTGCATCAACACGCCCAAAGGTCTTTTTGTTTATAACAGATGTCCGTTTGGAATCCGATTGGCGGCGGCGATGTTCCAGAGAAACATGGAAAGCTTACTGAAGTTGGTCCCGCAAACCGTGGTCTTCCAGGATGACATCTTGGTCACAGGTCGGAACACAGTCAGCATCTGCAGAACCTGGAGGAGGTCCTTAGTCAACTCAACCACATGGGGCTCAGGTTAAAACGCTCGAAGTGCGTTTTCCTGGCACCTGAAGTGGAGCTGCTGGGAAGGAGGATTGCAGCGGACGGCATCAGGCCCACCAACGCGAAGACGGAGGCAATCGAGAATGCACCGAGGCCACAGAACGTGACGGAGCTGCGGTCGTTTCTGGGACTCCTGAACTACTTTGGTAACTTCTTACTGGGTCTCAGCACCCTGTTAGAACCATTACATGTCTTACTACGAAAAGGGGATAAATGGGTTTGGGTCAAAAACCAAGAAAATGCCTTTGTAAAAACGAGAAAATTGTTATGCTCAAACAAATTGCTTGTGTTGTATGATCCATGTAAGCGTTTGGTACTAGCATGTGATGCGTCGTCATATGGTGTCGGGTGTGTATTGCAACAAGCTAATGATTTCGGGAAATGGCAACCAGTTGCTTATGCATCCAGGAGTCTGTCTAAGGCTGAGAGAGCCGACAGCATGATTGAGAAAGAAGCGTTAGCGTGTGTCTATGGGGTAAAGAAAATGCATCAATACCTGTTTGGGCTAAAATTCGAATTGGAAATTGACCATAAGCCACTTATATCCCTGTTCTCTGAGAGTAAAGGGATAAATACCAACGCATCGGCCCGCATCCAGAGATGGGCGCTCACGTTGTCCGCATATAACTGCGCCATCCGCCACAGGCCAGGCACAGAAAACTGCGCCGATGCTCTCAGTAGGCTGCCATTGCCCACCACGGGGGTGGAAATGGCACAGCCCGCAGATCTAGCCATGGTTATGGAAGCATTTGAGAGTGAGCAATCACCCATCACTGCCCGGCAGATCAAAACCTGGACAAGTCAGGACCCCTTATTTTCTCCAGTCAAAAGCTGTGTGCTTCACGGGAGCTGGTCCAGTGTCCCAGTGGAAATGCAGGAAGAGATAAAGCCGTTCCAGCGGTGCAAAGATGAAATGTCTGTACAGGCAGACTGCCTTCTGTGGGGCAATCGAGTAGTGGTCCCCAAGAAGGGCAGAGACACCTTCATCAATGACCTCCACAGTACCCACCCAGGCATCGTAATGATGAAAGCGATAGCCAGATCCCACATGTGGTGGCTCGGTATCGATGTGGACTTAGAGTCCTGCGTTCACAGATTTAATACATGCTCGCAGTTAAGCAATGTACCCAGGGAGGCGCCGCTAAGTTTATGGTCTTGGCCCTCCAAACCGTGGTCGAGGGTACACGTCGACTATGCAGGCCCGTTCTTGGGTAAAATGTTCCTTGTGGTTGTAGACGCGTACTCCAAGTGGATTGAATGTGAGATAATGTCGGCTAGCATGTCCGCTGCCACTACTGAAAGCCTGCGGGCCATGTTTGCCACACACAGCCTACCCGATGTCCTGGTGAGCGACAACAGGCCATGTTTTACCAGTGCTGAGTTCAAAGAATTCATGACCCATAACGGGATCAAACATGTCACATCTGCCCCGTTTAAACCAGCATCCAATGGTCAGGCAGAGAGAGCAATGCAAACCATCAAGCAAGGCTTGAAGAGGGTAACTGAAGGCTCACTGCAGACTCGCCTATCCCGAGTCCTGCTTAGCTACCGCACGAGACCCCACTCACTCACTGGGATCCCACCTGCTGAACTGCTCATGAAAAGAGCACTTAAGACAAGGCTCTCATCAGTTCACCCTGATCTACATGAACAGATAGAGAGCAGGCGGCTTCAACAAAGTACATACCATGATAGTTCAAACGTGTCACACGAGATTGAAATCAATGATCCTGTATTTGTATTAAATTATGGACAAGGTTCCAAGTGGCTTCCCGGCACTGTCGTGGCCAAAGAGGGGAGCAGGGTGTTTCGGGTCAAACTTTCAAATGGACTCATTCACCGGAAACACTTGGACCAAATCAAACTCAGATTCACGGACTATCCTGAGCAACCCACCTTGGACCCTACCTTTTTTGATCCCCCAACATACACACCAGTGGCAACCGGCACCACGGTTGACCACGAAGCAGAACCCATCACCCACAGCAGCCCAGCAGGGCCCAACACACCAGGCAGCCCAGCAAGGCCCAACACACCAGGCAGCCCAGCAAGGCCCAACACACCAGGCAGCCCAGCAAGGCCAGCTGCACAGCAGCCCAGCGAGGACCCAACAAATGATTCAACAACACCAGCTTTCACACCGAGACGATCAACCAGGGCAAGAAGGGCCCCAGATCGACTCACATTGTAAATAGTTACACTATTGACTTTGGGGGGGTGGGGGGAGTGTTGTTGTATATGTGGACATGTATTTACTCTGTACAGCCACCAGAGGGCTCATCCCCTGGAGTCCCAAGGGATCCCATAATCCCTTGGGAGCACAGGTATTTAAGGAGGCTTCACAGGTTGGAGAGGCACTCTGGAGACCTGCAATAAAAGACTGTCACACTTTACTTTGAGCTCACAGTGTTCAGTCTGACTCTTTCTCCAAACACAACAGCTCCCTCTACACTGTTCCATCAAACACTCCCAGGGCAGGTACAGCACGGGGTTAGATACAGAGTAAAGCTCCCTCTACACTGTCCCATCAAACACTCGCGGGGCAGGTACAGCACGGGGTTAGATACAGAGTAAAGCTCCCTCTACGCTGTCCCATCAAACACTCGCTAATGGGCCAGTGGGACCAGTCTCCCAATCAGTCTGCTCTGGGAGCTGAGTTCTCAGAGGTGAAAGGTCAGTGCCGTCGATGAGGCAAGAAGCGTACTTTCCCAGGAGCCTTTTGGGCTGTGGCGGGTTGAAATGCTGAGTGCCGATTGGTCACGGAGAGCGTTGCGTGTTTTTTCTTGCAGTGGTTTGGGAACCTGGTGACGATGAGGTGGTGGAACGACCTGTGGCTGAACGAAGGACTCGCTACGTATTTTAGCTATGAGGGCACCAACTACATCAATCGTGAGTGGACCGTGGTAAGTACACCTCGGGTACGATGGGGGAGAAATTCGACCGGGCCTGAGTTGGGGCGTTCGCCCAAACAGAACTTCAATTTTCACACCTTGACAGAGTTTGCGCCCTCCGCCCAGAAATTGGTCAGAATCGCTTGAAGAGCTGACGGGGGCAGGGGACGATAACAAAAATTCCCGTGCTAAATTTAACCAAATTACTGCGCATGCGCGGATCCCGATTCCGATTCCGGGAAAAGCCAGGTCTCAAAGGAACAGTGTTGTATCATAGACAGTCTCTCGGAATCGAGGAAGACTTGCTTCCACTCTTAACACCAGTTCTCAGGTGGCTGAACAGCCCAATATGAGAGCCACAGTCCCTGTCACAGGTGGGACAGACAGTGGTTGAGGGAAGGGGAGGGTGGGACTGGTTTGCCGCAAGCTCCTTCCGCTGCCTGCACTTGGTTTCTGCACGCTCTCGGCGACGAGACTCGAGGTGCTCAGCGCCCTCCCGGATGCACTCCCTCCACTTAGGGCGGACTGGTCTTTGGCCCAGGGACTCCCAGGTGTCGGTGGGGATGCTGCACTTTATCAGGGAGGCTTTTAGGGTGACCCTTGTAACGTTTCCTCTGCCCACCTTTGGCTCGTTTGCCTGTGAAGGAGTTCCGAGTAGAGCGCTTGCTTTGGGAGTCTCATGTCTGGGGCATGCGGACAATGTGACCCTGCCCAGTGGAGCTGGTCGAGTGTGGTCAGTGCTTCGATGCTGGGGATGTTGGCCTGGTCGAGGACGCTAACGTTGGTGCGTCTGTCCTCCCAGGGGATTTGTAGGATCTTGCAGAGACATCATTGGTGGTATTTCTCCAGCGACTTGAGGTGTCTACTGTACTCAGTCCTGCCCCTCCGACAGCAGAGTGCGGCACTCTCTCTGTATTGGCACTGGGAGTGTCGTCCTGGATTATGGGCTCAAGTCCCTGGAGTGGACCGTGAACCCACGGCCTTCTGACTCAGAGGTGCGAAAGAGCTGCCCACTGAGCCACAGCTAACATCCTGCGGCCTAAGTGGCCTGATTGTCTCAGAGCCGCCCGGGGAGCGGGGTTGGGATAATCCTCTTGCCATTGTGCCGCCAGGATTCGGTCTTTGCCGGGAAAAGTCTGCGGTTCGCCCTCGCCTCGGATGCCTTGCCCAATTCCCACCCGCTGTCGCCAAGGGAACACGAGGTGACGACCAGCGACCTCGTGGGCCAGCTGTTCGACGACATCTCGTACGAAAAGGTGAGGGGGGCCGAGGTGAAAGGTCAAAGGTTCCACAGCACAGGGCCGCAAGGGTCAGGGGTGGTGGGGAGAAGGTGAGGCAAATCAAGAGGCAGTCGTCAGATGACATTAAACCTGGCTGGAGTGTGTGGGATTGGGGGAAGGGAAGGGTCGGGGGAGGGGATGGGGGTCGGGGGAAGGGGAGAGTCAGGGGAAGGGGGAAGAGACGGTTGGGGAAGGGAGGGGTAGGGGAGGGGTGGAGGGGAGGGGGAAGGGGGGGTCGGGGGAAGGGGAGGGGAGGGGGAAGGATCAGGGGAGAGAGGAGTCGAGGATCTATTGGGGGACCCAGATCATTGTGTTTTTCGTGATAATGGTTGAGTGGCCGTGGGATCTTTTACGTCCACCTGAGAGGGCAGGTGGGGGCTCAGTTTAACGTCTCATCCGAAAGATGGCACTCCCTCAGTACTGCCCCTCCGACAATGCGGCGCTCCCTCAGTACTGCCCCTCCGACAGTGCGGCGCTCCCTCAGTACCGCCTCTCCGACAGTGCGGCGCTCCCTCAGTACTGCCCCTCCGACAGTGCGGCGCTCCCTCAGTACCGCCTCTCCGACAGTGCGGCACTCCCTCAGTACCGCCCCTCCGACAGTGCGGCGCTCCCTCAGTACCGCCCCTCCGACAGTGCGGCGCTCCCTTAGTACTGGCACTGGGAGTGTCGGCCTGGATTTTGTGCTGAAGTCTCTGGAGTGGGGAGTTGAACCCATGACCTTCTGACTCTGAGGTCCGAGTGTGGCTCACCGAGCTTCATTCGCCGTAGCCCACTTGTTTCTCTTGTCTACCCACTGCCTGAGCCTTCAACTGATACCCTGTATCCTATCCAACAGGCCGCCTCGGTTCTTCGGATGATTTGCAACTTCCTGACAGAGAAGGTGTTCCTACAAGGACTCTTGGTAAGATAAAAAAAGCGCGTTGGTTTGATTCTGTCGGTTTCTCACAAGCCTAGCCGCTGCTGACCTAACACCGCACACTCTTACAGAGCTACCTGAGGGAATTCAGCTACAAGACAGTCAACTATGCTGACCTGCGCAATCACCTACAAATGGTAAGCTGGCACGAGCTTCACGAGGCACCCAGTCGATTCTCGTAGAATCATAGAAATTTATAGCACGGAAGGAGGCCCATTCGGCCCATTGTGTCCGTGCCGGCCGACGAAGAGCCACTCAGCCTAATCCCACTTTCCCGCTCTCGATCCGTAGCCCTGTAGGTTACAGCACTTCATAACATAAGAACATAAGAAATTGGAGCAGGAATAGGCCATAATGGCCCCACCATTTAATATGATCATGGCTGATCCGATCATGGACTCAGCTCCACTTCCCTGCCCGCCCCCTTATTCCCTTATCGTTTAAGAAACTGTCTATCTCTGCCTTAAATTTATTCAATGTCCCGGCTTCCACAGCTCTCTGAGGCAATTAATTCCACAGATTTACAACCCTCTGAGAGAAGAAATTCCTCCTTATCTCAGTTTTAAGTGGGCGGCCCCTTATTCTAAGATCATGCCCCCTAGTTCTAGTCCCCCCCATCAGTGGAAACATCTTCTCTGCATCCAACTTGTCAAGCCCCCTCATAATCTTATACATTTCAATAGGATCACCTCTCAATCAAGCGCACATCCAGGTACTTTATAAATATGGTGAGGGTTTCTGCCTCTACCACCCTTTCAGGCAGTGAGTTCCACCCCAGACCCCCACCACCCTCTGGGTGAAGACATTTCCCCTCAAACCCCCTCTAAACCTCCCCCCAATTACTTTAAATCTGTGCCCTCTTGGTCAATGATCACAAATTGAATATACAGGGTACATATGAAGCTCTAATGCTAGTCTTTCTTACAACGGACTCCTCCAGACCACAGAAAATGCAACAACAGCTCCACAACTATTTTTGTAAAACATACGGGCAAGTGCCCCTTATTAAAGGGGGACTAAAACCGACAAATTAAACAAATGTACCTTTTAACAAAATTGGTTCAAGTTAAAGTTTGGTTGCCGGGGGTGATGATGCACTCCAGTCCCTCGGGCGCCCACCTCTCACGGAAGGCCGCGAGCGTACCGGTGGACACTGCGTGCTCCATCGCCGGGGACACCCTGGCTCGGATGTAACCGCGGAAGAGAGGCAGGCAGTCGGGGCTCAAGGACCCCATCGACCGCCCGCTGCCTGGACCGGTTAATGGCCACCTTGGCCTCAACAGCTCCACAATCCTGTACACAAGTCCATACATTACACCCTCCAGTTACTTGCCTTTACCATATCCCTTGAAAAGAGGGCTTTGGGATTGAGGAGGTGGTGGCGGGGGTGATGGTTACAGATTGAAGAGGAGGACTTGGATATGGTGTTATGGGTCAATCGGAGATCGACAATGATGGAAGGCAGACCTTGGGACATAACATAAGAACATAAGAAATAGGAGCAGGAGTCGGCTATTCATAGAAACATAGAAAATAGGTGCAGGAGTAGGCCATTCGGCCCTTCGAGCCTCCACCACCATTCAATGAGTTCATGGCTGATCATTTTTGCAACTTCAGTACCCCATTCCTGCTTTCTCTTCATACCCCTTGATCCCTTTAGCCGTAAGGGCCACATCTAACTCCCTTTTGAATATATCTAACGAACTGGCCTCAACAACTCTCTGCGGTAGAGAATTCCACAGGTTCACAACTCTCTGAGTGAAGAAGTTTCTCCTCATCTCGGTCCTAAATGGCTTACCCCTTATCCTTAGACTGTGTCCCCTGGTTCTGAACTTCCCCAGCATCGGGAACATTCTTCCCGCATCTAACCTGTCCAGTCCCGTCAGAATTTTATATGTTTCTATCGGATCCCCTCTCATTCTTCTAAATTCCAGTGAATATAAGCCTAGTTGATCCAGTCTTTCTTCATATGTCAGTCCTGCCATACCGGGAATCAGTCTGGTGAACCTTCGCTGCACTCCCTCATAGCAAGAATGTCCTTCCTCAGATTAGAAGAACCAAAACAGGTGAAGCCTCACCAAGGCCCTGTACAACTGCAGTAAGACCTCCCTGCTCCTATACTCAAATCCTCTAGCTATGAAGGCCAACATGCCATTTGCCTTCTTAACCGCCTGCTGTACCTGCATGCCAACTTTCAGTGATTGATGTACCATGACACCCAGGTCTCGATGCAGCTCCCCTTTTCCTAATCTGTCACCATTCAGATAATATTCTGCCTTCCTGTTTTTGCCACCAAAGTGGATAACCTCACATTTATCCACATTATACTGCATCAGTCCCTCGAGCCTGCTCCGCCATTCAGTAAGTTCGTGGCTGATCCAATCGTAGCCTCAACTCCACTTCCCTGCCCGCTCCCCATTACCCTTGACTCCCTTATCGCTCAAAAATCTGTCTATCTCCACCTTAAGTATATTCAGTGTCCCAGCCTCCACAGCTCTCTGGGGCAGAGAATTCCACAGATTTACAATCCTCTGAGAGAAGAAATTCCTCCTCATCTCAGTTTTAAATGGGCGACCCCTTATTCTGAAACTATGTGCCCCCTAGTTCTAGATTCCCCCACGAGGGGAAACATCCTCTCTGCATCTACCCTGTCCAGCCCCCTCAGAATCTTATATGTTTCAATAAGATAGCCTCACTCCAATGAGTATAGGCCCAACCTGCTCAATCTTTCCTCATAAGACAAATGACCTATGAGGAAAGGTTGAGTAGGTTGGGCCTCTACTCATTGGAATTCAGAAGAATGAGAGGTGATCTTATCGAAATGTATAAGATTATGAGGGGGCTTGACAAGGTGGATGCAGAGAGGATGTTTCCACTGATGGTGGAGACTAGAACTAGGGGGCATGGTCTTAGAATAAGGGGCCGCCCATTTAAAACTGAGATGAGGAGGAATTTCTTCTCTCAGAGGGTTGTAAATCTGTGGAATTCGCTGCCTCAGAGAGCTGTGGAAGCTGGGACATTGAATAAATTTAAGGCCGAAATAGACAGTTTCTCAATTGATAAGGGAATAAGGGGTTATGGGGAGCGGATAGGGAAGTGGAGCTAAGTCCATGATCGGATCAGCCATGATCGTATAAAATAGCAGAGCAGGCTCGAGGGGCCGTATGGCCTACTCCTGCTCCTATTTCTTATGTTTTTATAAACCCTACATCTCAGGATTCAGCTCCGGGAACCTCTGAACTGTCTCAAATACAAGTATATCCTTCCTTAAATCAGAGCCCAAAACTGCACGCAGTACTCCAGGTGTGGCCTCACCAATACCCTGTACAGTTGTAGCAGGACTTCTTTGCTTTTATACTCTAACCCCTAGCAATAAAGGCCAACATTCCATTTGCCTTCCTGATCACTGGTGTAACTGCAGAAGGTTGCAGAGGTAGGGGGAAGGAAGGTGATGGAGGGATTTTGAGGGCAAGCGTTTGACGGTGAGCTCTGTCTTCACCTTCTCTGAGTTGTCTCCCTCCTTTTCCCGTGTACAGGCCGTGAACAACCAATCGGCAGTGAGGCTTCCCAGCAACCTGTGGTCCATCCTGGACACCTGGATCTTGCAGATGGGCTACCCCGTGGTCACCATAAACACCACGTCCGGCCTCGTCACGCAGAAACACTTCCTTCTGGACAGCACCGACAAAGTGGCCCGACACTCAAGATTTGGGTGAGCAAAATGACGGGAAGGCCCAGTGATCTAACGTTCTCCCTGGAGCAGAGAAGGTCCAGAGGAGATTGACCAGAATTGTCCCAGGGATGAAGGGCTTCGGTGATCTGGAGAGACTGGAGAAGCCGGGATTGTTCTCCTTGGAGCAGAGAAGGTTAAGGTGGAGATTGACCAGAATGGTCCCGGGGATGAGGGACTTCAGTGACGAGGAAAGACTGGAGAAGCTGGGGTTGTTCTCCTTAGGGTAGAGAAGGTTAAGGAGAGATTATTACATAGAATTTACAGCACAGCAACAGGCCAATTCGCCCAACTCGTCTGTGCTGGTGTTTATAGAAACATAGAAAATAGGTGCAGGAGTAAGCCATTCGGCCCTTCGAGCCTGCACCACCATTCAATATGATCATGGCTGATCATGCAACTTCAGTACCCCATTCCTGCTTTCTCTCCATATCCTTTGATCCCTTCAGCCGCAAGGGGCCGCATCTAACTCCCTCTTGAATATATCTAACAAACTGGCCTCAACAACTTCCTGTGGTAGAGAATTCCACAGGTTCACAATTCTCTGAGTGAAGAAGTTTCTCCTCATCTCGGTCCTAAATGGCTTACCCCTTATCCTTAGACTGTGACCCCTGTATTGTGTTCCTAACACAGATGAGGCTGCACACAGGGAGGTTAAAGTAACAGTGACCTCAGTCTTTATTAAGACACTCCAGAATGAGGAACAGGCCTTAGGGGCCGGCTTATATACAGTGCTCCCAAGGGATGCTGGGATCCCTTGGGACTTCAGGGGATACGCTCCCTGGTGGCGGAACATGGGAGTGCATGCTTTACAGATACACAACATCACTCCCCATTCCACCCCCCCCCCCGCCAAAGTCAAAGTGAAAACTATTTACAAGGTGATGTGGTCGGGAGCCTTTCTTTCCCTGGTGGACCGCCTCGGTACAAATGTCTGTTCTGGTGTGTTGGCTGTGCCCTCGCTGGGCTGGCGTGTTGTTGGCCCTGCAGGGCTGCTGGGTGAGCCTGGCCTTGCTGGGCTGTTGGGCGTGATGGGTTCGATTTCCTGGTCCAGTGTCGTTGATCCTTTGGGTGTGTTTAGTGGGCTCGAAAAAGGTGGTGTCTTCTGTGGGTTGTTCAGGGCAGTCTGTGAACCGCAGCCTCGTTTGGTCCAGGTGCTTTCTGCAAATTTGTCCATTATCTAGTTTGACTACAAACACCCTACTCCCGTCTTTAGCTATCACCGTGCCCGCGATCCACTTGGGACCATGTCCATAGTTTAGCACATACACAGGGTCATTCAGATCAATTTCCCGTGACACAGTGGCGCGACCATCGTTTACATTTTGTTGCTGCTGCCTGCTCTCTACCTAATCAGGCAGGTTGGGGTGAACCAGCGAGAGTCTGGTTTTAAGTGTCCTTTTTATGAGTAGCAGGGAGCACCCCTGTGAGCGAGTGGGGTCTCGTGCGGTAGCTGAGCAGTTGGACAGGCGGGTTTGGAGTGAGCCTTCTGTGACTCGTTTGAGGCTTTGTTTGATTGTGTGTACTGCCCGCTCTGCCTGCCCATTGGAGGCTGGTTTAAACAGGGCCGAGGTGACATGTTTGATCCCATTGCGGGTCATGAATTCTTTAAATTCGGCACTGGTGAAACATGGCCCCTTGTCACTGACCAGTATGTCAGGCAGGCCGTGGGTGGCAAACATGGCCCTCAGGCTTTCAATGGTGGCGGTGGCGGTGCTTCCCGACATTATTTCGCATTCAATCCAAAAAGCATCCACCACCACCAGGAACATTTTACCGAGAAACGGGCCCGCATAGTCGACATGGATCCTCGACCATGGTCTGGAGGGCCAGGACCACAAACTTAGTGGTGCTTCTCTGGGCGCGTTGCTCAACTGAGCACACATGCTGCATTGCCGTACACAGGACTCTAAGTCAGAGTCGATACTGGGCCACCACAAGTGGGATCTGGCTATCGCTTTCATCATTACTATACCCGGGTGTGTGCTGTGGAGATCCGAGATGAACGTCTCCCTGCCCTTTTTGGGTAGCACTACACAGTTACCCCACAACAGGCAGTCTGCCTGAATGGACAGCTCGTCCTTTCACCACTGGAACGACTTGATTAGCTCTTGTATTTCAACGGGGATGCTGGCCCAGCTCCCATGCAGTACACAGTTTTTTACTAGGGACAGCAGATGATCTTGGCTGGTCCAAGTCTTAATCTGGTGGGCCGTGACAGGTGATTTATCATTTTCAAACGCTTCCATGACCATCAACAAGTCTGCGGGCTGCGCCACCATCAACAAGTTTGCAGGCTGCGCCATTTCCACCCCCGTGGTGGGCAATGGTAGCCGACTGAGAGCATCCGCACAGTTCTCGATGCCTGGCCTGTGGCGGATGGTATAGTTATACGCTGATAGCGCGAGTGGCCACCGTTGTATGCCGGCTGAGGCATTAGTATTTATCCCCTTGTTTTCAGCGAACAGGGATATGAGGGGCTTGTGATCGGTTTCCAGTTCAAATTTGAGGCCAAACAGGTACTCATGCATTTTCTTTACCCCGAACACACACGCTAATGCCTCTTTCTCAATCATGCTGTAGGCCCTCTCGGCCTCAGACAAGCTCCTGGAGGCATAGGCGACAGGTTGCAACTTCCCCGCAACATTAGCTTGTTGTAATATACACCCAACTCCGTACGACGACGCATCACATGCTAGCACAAGTATTTTACATGGGTTATACAATACAAGCAGCTTGTTGGAGCATAAAATGTTTCTGGCTTTCTCAAAAGCAATTACTTGGTTTTTTCCCCCTACCCAGTTCTCACCTTTACGCAATAACACATGTAGGGGCTCTAAGAGGGTGCTTAACCCCGGTAGGAAGTTACCAAAATAGTTGAGGAGTCCCAGGAACGACCGCAGCTCCATGACGTTCTGTGGCCTGAGCGTGTTCCTGATAGCCTCTGTCTTGGTGTCTGTGGGCCGAATGCCGTCCGCCACGATCTTTCTCCCCAAAAACTCCACTTCTGTTGCCATGAAGACGCATTTCAACCTCTTCAGCCGCAGCGCTATGCGATCCAGTCGCTGGAGGACCTCCTCCAGGTTTTGTAGGTGCTCGACGGTGTCCCGACCCGTGTCGTCCTGAAAAACCATTGTGCGTGGTACCGACTTGAGTCGGCTCTCCATGTTTCTCTGGAAGATCGCTGCAGCCGACCGAATTCCAAACGGGCATCTGTTGTAGATGAACAGTCCCTTGTGTGTGTTGATGCAGGTGAGGCCCTTCGAAGACTCCTCCAGCTCCTACGTCATGTAGGCCGAAGTCAGGTCGAGATTGGTGAATGTCTTGCCTCCTGCCAGCATCGCAAATAGGTCGTCTGCCTTAGGTATTGGTCTGTAGCGAGAAACGATTAATAGTTACTTTATAATTGCTGCAAATCCTGACCGTGTCATCACTTTTGAGTACTGGAACAATCGGGCTGGCCCACTCACTGAATTCCACTGGGGAGATGATGCCCTCGTGTTGCAGCCTGTCCAGCTCGATTTCCACTCTCTCCCTCATCATGGTAACGCTCGCGACTTGTGGTGAATGGGTCGTGCCTCTGGGACCAAGTGGATCCGCACCTTCGTCCTGGAAAAGTTTCCAATGCCTGGCTCGAGAAGAGAAGGAAACCAAGCTCATCGACATGTGATAGTGCTCGGATGTCATCCCAGTTCCAGCGGATTTTGCCCAGCCAGCTCCTTCCAAGCAGTGTGGGGCCATCGCCCGGGACAATCCAGAGTGGCAGTTCGTGCACCGTGCCCTCGTAGGTGACCTTGACCATGGCACTGCCCAGGACAGTGATAAGCTCTTTGGTATGCGTTCTCAGTTTCGTGTGGATGGGGCTCAGGGCTGGTCTGAGTGCCTTGTTGCACCACAGTCTCTCAAACATCTTTTTACTCATGATGGATTGGCTAGCGCCAGTGTCCAGTTCCCTGGCTATGGGTAAGCCATTCAATTTTACATTTAGCATTATAGGTGGACATTTTGTCGAAAATGTGTGCACCCCGTGTACTTCAGCATCTGCCTCCTCTCTCTGAGACTCGAAATTGCTTTGATCCACCATGGACTGATCTTCCTCTGCCACGTGGTGGTTAGCAGGTTTTGCAGAGCTTGCCCCATTGTTCCACAGCTCTTGCAAACATACCCTTTGAAGCGGCATGAATAGGCTGAATGGAAGCCTCCACAACACCAACAAGATGTGAATTGCCTTGCATTCATCCTTTGTTGCGGACTCTGAGTCATCTGGGTCACCTGAGGCCTGCTGGCAGTTGCAGACTCATGGTTTCTGCCCTGTACATTTCTGCTTGCAAACACAGTTCCAGTTAATTTATGAACATTTCTAGCACTTGTGTGCTGAGACATTTGTTTGGTGTTATCACTGGTGGACATAAACGCCCGTGCTATCGCAATGGCCTTGCTGAGGGTCGGTGTCTCTACAGTCAAAAGTTTTCGTAGGATGGTCTCGTCACCAATGCCCAGTACAAAAAAGTCTCTGAGCATTTGCTCCAGGTAGCCATCAAACTCACATTGTCCTGCAAGTCGCCTTAGCTCGGCGACATAGCTCGCCACTTCCTGATCTTCAGATCGCTGGCACATGTAGAACCGATACCTCGCCATCAGCATGCTCTCTCTCGGGTTAAGATGCTCCCGAACCAGTGTACACAGCTCCTCATACAACTTATCTTTGGGTTTCACCAGAGCCAGAAGATTCTTCATGAAGCTGTAGGTCGGTGCCCCGCAGACCATGAGGAGGACCGCTCTCCTTTTTGCAGCGCTTCCTTCTCCGTCCAGCTCGTTGGCTACAAAGTACTGGTCTAGCCGTTCGGCATAGGCTTCCCAGTCCTCACCCTCCGAGAACTTCTCCAGGATGCCCACAGTTTGCTGCATCTTTGCTTTGGATTCGTATACTCGTCGCCAGTTATTGTGTTTCTAACACAGATGAGAGTGCACACATGGAAGTTAAAGTGACAGTGACCTCAGTCTTTATTAAGACACTCCAGAGTGAGGAACAGGCCTTAGGGGCCGGCTTATATACAGAGCTCCCAAGGGATGCTGGGATCCCTTGGGACTTCAGGGGATGCGCTCCCTGGTGGCAGAACATGGGACTGCATGCTTTACAGATAAACAACACCCTGGTTCTGGACTTCCCCAACATCGGGAACATTTTTCCTGCGTCCAACCTGTCCAATCCCATCAGAATTTTACATGTTTCTATGAGATCCCCTCTCATTCTTCTAAATTCCATTGAATATAAGCCTAGTCGATCCAGTCTTTCTTCATATGTCAGTCCTGTCATCCCGGAAATCAGTCTGGTGAACCTTCGCTGCACTCCCTCAACAGCAAGAATGTCCTTCTTCAGATTAGGGGACCAAAACTGTACACAATATTCAAGGTGTGGCCTCACCAAGGCATTGTACAACTGCAGTAAGACCTCCCTGCTCCTATAGTCAAATCCTCTCGCTATGAAGGCCAACATGCCATTTGCCTTCTTCACCACCTGTATGCCAACTTTCAATGACTGATGTACCATGACACCCAAGTCTCGTTGCATCTCCCCTTTTACTAATCTGTCACCATTCAGATGATAATCTGCCTTCCTGTTTTTGCCCCCAAAGTGGATTACCTCACATTTATCCACATTATACTGCATCTGCCATGCATTTGCCCACTCACCTAACCTGTCCAAGTCACCCTGCAGCTCCATGTGTGTGAGCATCCTCCCATTCCATCTGCCTCATCTCAACCTTTCAGCCTATCTTTCTATCTCCTTTTCTCTCATTAACCTGGTTAAGTGATGGCTTTTGACAGAGTAAATCAGGAGAGACTGTTCCCAGGGGCAGGAGGGTCGGTAACCAGAGGGACACAGATTGACGATAATCGGCGATGGAACCAGAGGGGGAGATGGGGAGAATGTGTTTTTGACGCAGCGAGTTGTTGTGATCGGGAACGCGCTGCCTGAAAGGGCGGTGGGAGCAGATTCAATCGGGACTTTCAAACGGGGGAATTGGGTAAATACTGGAAGGGGGGAAATGTGCCGGGCTGTGGGGAAAGAGCAGGGGGGAGTGGGACTGATTGGATCGCTATGTCACAGAGCCGGCACAACACGGGCTCCATGGACCCAATGGGATCCTCCTGTGCCATATCATTCTACGAGCAGATAAAAGAGAGACTGTAATGTATTTGCTTCATGGGTTCTTGGCTTAAGAATTCATAGCAACACATTGCTACAGGCACAACTATTTTAAAGTAAACCTTAAATCAAGTGACCCCTTGTTAAAGAGGCACTAAAACCAACAATCAAATAATACTATTGAAAAATTAGAATTTGGTTGCCGGGGGCGATGGTGCACTCCAGTCCCTCCGGTGCCCATCTCTCGCGGAAGGCCACGAGCGTACCGGTGGACACCGCGTGCTCCATCTCCAGGGACACCCCGGCTCGGATGTAACCGTGGAAGAGAGGCAGGCAGTCGGGCTGAACGACCCCCTCGACCGCCCGCTGCCTGGACCGGTTAATGGCCCCCCGTGGCCATGCCCAGGAGCCGTCCTACAAGCTGCCCGCTCCCCTCCGTGCAGGGTGCCCAATGATCAGGAGCGTGGGACTGAAGCACAACCAGAAATTTGAGGAGCAGCCTTTTCAAATCATGGAAGAGGGGCTGCAACCTCACACACTGCACATACACGTGGAACACGGACTCCTCCATTCCGCAGAAATTAAAGGCGGCCCGGGAGTCCGTGAACCGACTTAAAAACACGATTGCACGGGACTGCCCCGTGCACCACCCTCCAGGCCAAGTCCCCAATAGATAAAGGGAGGACTCCCGCGTAGACAGCACTCCACTGGGGAGCCCCGCCTCCTCCGGGCGGCAAGGTGGCTGTTGCTAAAGGTACAGCCTCCGAAAATCAGGAAACCTCGGGACCGAGTTGCAGGCGTTTCCCGATTTCGGAGACAATCCGACGTCCGGATCCGGAAACCCTTGTGGTTCGGGGGAGGAAGAGCCAGGATATTGGCCCAGAAATCGTAGTCGGAGGCTTCCCGCGGGCAATGGTTTCCAACCTGAAACATTTCTACAAAATTACCTGGTGGTCCGGGAGGAGCGTGGGATTCATAAGGATATAAGAACTAGGAGCAGGAGTCGGCCATTCGGCCCCTCGAGCCTGCTCCGCCATTTAATACGATCATGGCTGATCTGATCATGGACTCAGCTCCACTTCCCTGCCCGGTCCCCATAACCCCTTATCGGTTAAAAAACTGTCTATTTCTGCATCAAATTTATTCAATGTCCCGGCTTCCACAGCTCTCTGAGGCAATGAATTTCACAGATCCATAACCCTCTGAGAGAAGAAATTCCTCCTCATCTCAGTTTTAAATGGGCGGCCCCTTATTCTAAGACCATGCCCCCTAGTTCTAGTCTCCCCCATCAGTGGAAACATCCTCTCTGCATCCACCTTGTCAAGCCCCCTCATAATCTTATACGTTCACCTCTCATTCTTCTGAACTCCAATGAGTAGAGACCCAACCTACTCAACCTTTCCTCATAAGTCAACCCCCTCATCCCCGGAATCAACCGAGTGAACCTTCTCTGAACTGCCTCCAAAGCAAGTATATCCTTTCATAAATATGGAAACCAAAACCGCACGCAGTACTCCAGGTGTGGCCTCACCAATACCCTGTATAACTGTAGCAAGACTTCCCTGCTTTTATACTCCATCCCCTTTGCAATAAAGGCCAAGATACCATTGGCCTTCCTGACACTCGCTGCAGCTGCATACTATCCTTTTGTGTTTCATTCCGGTGGGGAGGCCTTTTCTTCCCGCGCGGCGGAGCGGGCTCGCATCCTCCAGGTTCCCACGTGGAAGCTGCAGTCACATGTGACTGCTCAGCCAATCAGGGTACAGTATTCCACAGCTTTCTCATTAATAGCAACGGGAACTCCGTATCTACGAGTTCTCGTTGCTATAGAAACATAGAAACATAGAAAATAGGTGCAGGAGTAGGCCATTCGGCCCTTCGAGCCTGCACCGCCATTCAATGAGTTCATGGCTGAACATGCAACTTCAGTACCCCATTCCTGCTTTCTCGCCATACCCCTTGATCCCCCGAGTAGTAAGGACTACATCTAACTCCTTTTTGAATATATTTAGTGAATTGGCCTCAACTACTTTCTGTGGTAGAGAATTCCACAGGTTCACCACTCTCTGGGTGAAGAAGTTTCTCCTCATCTCGGTCCTAAATGGCTTACCCCTTATCCTTAGACTGTGACCCCTGGTTCTGGATTTCCCCAACATTGGGAACATTCTTCCTGCATCTAACCTGTCTAAACCCGTCAGAATTTTAAACGTTTCTATGAGATCCCCTCTCATTCTTCTGAACTCCAGTGAATACAAACCCAGTTGATCCAGTCTTTCTTGATAGGTCAGTCCCGCCATCCCGGGAATCAGTCTGGTGAATCTTCGCTGCACTCCCTCAATAGCAAGAATGTCCTCCCTCAAGTTAGGAGACCAAAACTATTAATGAGAAAAAAAAACAAACACACTAAATACATATAATAAAAAATAGAAAACACACCTCACTTAATTAAAATTAATTAAAATTAAAGTTAATAAATATCTGAGAGAAAAAAGTTTTCCCGAGTTTTTTTATAAAGTTTTTAAAATTATAGTTAAAAATAAATGGCAGGGTTTCCAAAAATAATATGTTTTTTAAATTAAATTTAATTATATTTTTGATATGTTTTTAAACTCTTACGCCTGTAACAGTAGGCTATGCTCCTGGTTTTATCAGGCGCAAGAGTTTTGAGGACATTTGCCGGGCAAGATGTGGGTAAATCCCGCAATTTTGCCCGTGCAAATGTCTTTGCTCCCGAGATGCGATGGATCTGTCGGGCTCCAGCTTGACAGGTCGGAAAAGCCGATTTTCAGCCCATGCGCATTGTGCACTGAAAACCAGCTTTTGTGATGCCTTCCCGGGTCCGTACACGCTCTGTACACACCCTGTACGCACTCCGTACACACTTTGTACACGCCCCGTGCACACCCTGTACACACTCCGTACACACCCCGTACACACTCTGTACGCACTCCGTACACACTCTGTACACACCCTGTACACACCCCGTACACACAATGTACACACCATGTACGCACTCCGTACACACTCTGTACACACCCTGTACGCACTCTGTACACACTCTGTACACACCCTGTACGCACTCCGTACACACCCCGTGCACATCCTGTACACACTCTGTACACACTCGAAACACACCCCATACACACTCTGTACACTCTCTGTACACACCCCGTACACACTCCGTACACACACACTGTATACACTCTGTACACACACCGTACACACTCTGTACACACCCCGTGCACAGCCTGTACACACTCCATACACACCCCGTACACACTCTGTACACACACCGTACACACTCTGTACATACCCTGTACGCACTCCATACACACTCTGTACACACCCTGTACGCACTCCGTACACACTCTGTACACACCCCGTGCACATCCTGTACGCACTCTGTATACACTCTATACACACCCCGTACACACTCTGTACACTCTCTGTACACACCCCGTACACACTCCGTACACACCCCGTACACACCCTGTACACACTCTGTACACACACCGTACACACTCTGTACACACCCCGTACACACACCGTATACACTCTGTACACACACCGTACACACTCTGTACACACCCCGTGCACAGCCTGTACACACTCCGTACACACCCCGTACACACTCTGTACACACACCGTACACACTCTGTACACACACCGTACACACTCTGTACACACACCGTACACACTCTGTACACACCCCGTACACACTCTGTACACACCCCGTGCACATCCTGTACATACTCCTTACACACCCCGTACACACTCTGTACACACCCCGTACACACGCCGTACACACGCCGTACACACGCCGTACACATCCCATACACACCCCGTACGGACCCGGGGGAGGCCGGGATTTCAGCGCCAATATTTTCAACGCTGTCCTTTGCCTGAAAAACGAGGTAATGACAGCACTTCCGTCTGGCACCAATGGGTGCCTTAGAGTGGCTGCTGAGGACCATCGGAACACTGTAGAATGCTTGGAATTCCAGATCCGATTCGCTGCGCAACATTATCCGTTGGCAGAACTCAGCCAGGTCCAGAATAAGAGGACCTGCCAGCAAGGAAGCCTCACAGGTGTTATGGAGGACGATGGTGTTGGGGCCGACTTTCGATTAAGAAAAAAAAAATCGAGTACAGGTTGAACCTCCATTATCAGGACCTTCGGGACCTGCCCTGTTCCGGATAAGGGATTTTTTTCCGGAAGAGGGGTGGTCACGTTAAATTGGATGGTACAGGTACTGAGCAAGGGGATGCCAGGGCTGGCTGGCTTGGGGCTGGGAGTGCGGCAGAGAGATCATTGGGGTGGCGGGGGAGGGGGCCGGTAGATCACGGGGTCAGGCCAGCGATTGCGGGAGTCGGCAGCGAGGAAGGACTTCAATTTGTTCATGTCGGAGTTCTGCGCATGCGCCAACCGGTGGCCGGGAATGGTTCTGGACGAGGGTGTTTCCGGATAAGGGAGTTCTGGATAAGGGAAGTTCAATCTTTAGTTGAATTCCATCACTGAAGTTGTGTGTGCGAAAGAGAGAGGTCCCTTACAGCTAGCCCCATTAATCCACCCCGCCCCCGCAAAAAGCCCCAACGTGGTCACAAAACGGACCGCCAGAACTCAAGTATCACCAGTACGGAGGTGCGGCAAATGTTTTTGTGGTGGAGGAGCAGCGAGAGATCAGGGCGGAGGAGCGGCGAGAGATCGGGGGCGGAGGAGCGGGGAGGGATCGGGGCGGAGGAGCGGCGAGAGATCGGGGCGGAGGAGCGGGGAGGGATCGGGGCGGAGGAGCGGCGAGAGATCGGGGCGGAGGAGCGGCGAGAGATCGGGGGCGGAGGAGCAGCGAGAGATCGGGGCGGAGGAGCGGCGAGAGATCGGGGGCGGAGGAGCGGCGAGAGATCGGGGCGGAGGAGCGGCGAGAGATCAGGGCGGAGGAGCGGCGAGAGATCGTGGCGGAGGAGCGGCGAGGGATCGGGGCGGAGGAGCGGCGAGAGATCGGGGCGGAGGAGCGGCGAGAGATCGGGGCGGAGGAGCGGCGAGGGGTCGGGGCGGAGGAGCGGCGAGAGATCGGGGCGGAGGAGCGGCGAGGGATCGGGGCGGAGGAGCGGCGAGAGATCAGGGCGGAGGAGCGGCGAGAGATCGTGGCGGAGGAGCGGCGAGGGATCGGGGCGGAGGAGCGGCGAGAGATCGGGGCGGAGGAGCGGCGAGGGGTCGGGGCGGAGGAGCGGCGAGAGATCGGGGCGGAGGAGCGGCGAGGGATCGGGGCGGAGGAGCGGCGAGGGATCGGGGCGGAGGAGCGGCGAGAGATCGGGGCGGAGGAGCGGCGAGAGATCGGGGCGGAGGAGCGGCGAGAGATCGTGGCGGAGGAGCGGCGAGAGATCGGGGCGGAGGAGCGGCGAGAGATCGGGGCGGAGGAGCGGCGAGAGATCGTGGTGGAGGAGCGGCGAGGGATCGGGGCGGAGGAGCGGCGAGGGATCGGGGCGGAGGAGCGGCGAGGGATCGGGGCTGAGGAGCGGCGAGAGATCGCGGCGGAGGAGCGGCGAGAGATCGCGGCGGAGGAGCAGCGAGAGATCGGGGCGGAGGAGCGGCGAGAGATCAGGGCGGAGGAGCGGCGAGAGATCGGGGCGGAGGAGCGGCGAGAGATCGGGGCGGAGATGCGGCAAATGAGGGGCCCAGAAGAGCCAAGGGCCCAGGGGCAGCACGGGCCCAGCCCACACTGTGCGATATGTGAGCGCACTAGGTCCGTGCAGCAGAGCAGGTCTCCAGTCGTCCTGGTTAACCCTTGCCCCTGGACCAAGACCTCGCTCTGTCGAGCCCGTGTGGTGGCTGGTGTGCAACGGTCACCCCACGTTAAAAAAATCCACGCACAGGCATCTTCCACCCCCTCAACTGGAGTTCAGGACTGGAACATCCAGTCCTTCATGGAAGCATCTGTGAACTCATGTGGAAGCAAGTCATCCTCGTTCGAGGGACCACCTATGATGATGACTGTCCCATAAAAGTGGTGACAGTGAACTGTGAGTATAATTGCGGATTATCATTTAATTGGACGACACATTTCGTTTCAGCTCCTTCGATTATTTTCTTGACTTTTTCCTAATGTTCCAATGAATAACTTTTTTTAATGAAATTAATTTTAGGGTCTCATATTTTCCCCACTGATTGTCTCCCATTTTTACAATAATTTGAGCATGAAGAAAAGTTAAAGAATAAAATCTGGTTGTTGGAACATAATTCCGGATTTCGGCGATTGCTTCCGTATTAAGAACTAGTCGGTTTATCAGCAAAAGGTTGAACAATCGCACGACACATTACCAGTTCATCCACCAGGCTCACAACCACCTGCCCCATCGTGGATCGCCCGAACCCAACTGGCTGGGGTTTTATTGAGGCTTGTGAACATCACGTGACTGGCTAAGACACTCCCACTCAACAGCTCTACAACTATTTTAAGTAGAAACTTTAAATCAATCCCCCCTTTTGGCAAGAGTTAAGGTTAGGGTTAGGGTTAGGAACCCTCACATTCCCGAATAAAACTTTAAAGGAAATTCAGTTCAAATTAGAATTTGGTTGCCGGGGGTGATGATGGACTCCAGTCCCTCCGGCGCCCACCTCTCGCGGAAGGCCGCGAGCGTATCAGTGGACACCGCGTGCTCCATCTCCAGGGACACCCTGGCTCGGAGGTAATTGCGGAAGAGAGGCCGGCAGTCGGGCTGAACGACCCCTTCGACTACCCGCTGCCTGGACCGGTTAATGGCCCCCTTGGCCGTGCCCAGGAGCAGGCCCACGAGGAGGTCCTCGGATCTACCCGTTCCCCTCCGCACCGGGTGCCCAAAGATCAGGAGCATGGGACTGAAGTGCAACCAGAATTTGGGGAGCAGCTCTTCGAATATTGGAAGATGGGCTGCAACCTCACACACTCCGCATACACGTGGAACACAGACTCTTCCAGACCGCAGAAATTGCTGGTGGCCTGGGAGTCCTTGAACCGACTTAAAAGCCTATTCGTGCAACACGCTCTATGCCAAGGCCCCAATACATAATGGGAGGGCATTTTTGACACACAAATTGCTCTTTAGGTCACGAGTGTTTGGCCGACTGTGGAAGAGCGTGTTGGAAGACCAGTATCTCAAACCTGGCACCAAGCTCATGGTCTACAGAGCAGTAGTGATATCCGCCCTGCTATATGCTTCAGAGACATGGACTATTAACAGCAGGCACCTCAAAACACTGGAGAAGTACCACCAACGCTGCCTCCGCAAGATCCTGCAAATCCGTTGGCAGGATAGACGCATCAACATAGAAACATAGAAACATAGAAAATAGGTGCAGGAGCAGGCCATTCAGCCCTTCTAGCCTGCACCGCCATTCAATGAGTTCATGGCTGAACATGAAACTTCAGTACCCTCTTCCTGCTTTCTCGCCATAACCCTTGATCCCCCGAGTAGTAAGGACTTCATCTAACTCCCTTTTGAATATATTTAGTGAATTGGCCTCAACTACTTTCTGTGGTAGAGAATTCCACAGGTTCACCACTCTCTGGGTGAAGAAGTTTCTCCTCATCTCGGTCCTAAATGGCTTACCCCTTATCCTCAGACTGTGACCCCTGGTTCTGGACTTCCCCAACATTGGGAACATTCTTCCTGCATCTAACCTGTCTAAACCCGTCAGAATTTTAAACGTTTCTATGAGGTCCCCTCTCATTCTTCTGAACTCCAGTGAATACAAACCCAGTTGATCCAGTCTTTCTTGATAGGTCAGTCCCACCATCCCGGGAATCAGTCTGGTGAATCTTCGCTGCACTCCCTCAATAGCAAGAATGTCCTTCCTCAAGTTAGGAGACCAAAACTGTACACAATACTCCAGGTGTGGCCTCACCAAGGCCCTGTACAACTGTAGCAACACCTCCCTGCCCCTGTACTCAAATCCCCTCGCTATGAAGGTCAACATGCCATTTGCTTTCTTAACCGCCTGCTGTACCTGCATGCTAACCTTCAATGACTGATGTACCATGACACCCAGGTCTCGTTGCACCTTCCCTTTTCCTAATCTGTCACCATTCAGATAATAGTCTGTCTCTCTGTTTTTACCACCAAAGTGGATAACCTCACATTTATCCACATTATACTTCATCTGCCATGCATTTGCCCACTCACCTAACCTATCCAAGTCACTCTGCAGCCTAATAGCATCCTCCTCGCAGCTCACACTGCCACCCAACTTAGTGTCATCCGCAAATTTGGAGATACTGCATTTAATCCCCTCGTCTAAATCATTAATGTACAATGTAAACAGTTGGGGCCCCACCAGCACAGAACCTTGCGGCACCCCACTAGTCACTGCCTGCCATTCTGAAAAGTACCCGTTTACTCCTACTCTTTGCTTCCTGTCTGACAACCAGTTCTCAATCCACGTCAGCACACTAACCCCAATCCCATGTGCTTTAACTTTGAAATGTACTGTGCGGCCCAGGAAACAGCTGACCCAAAATCCGACTCTGGTGGGACTCGAACCCACAACCTTTGAATGCCTTATATACCATTGTCTAGAAGTCCAATGCGCTATCCATTGCGCCACAGAGCCATCAGTGTTCTCGCTCAGACCAACACCCCCAGCATCGAAGCACTGACCACACTCGACCAGCTCCGTTGGGCGGGCCACATTGTCCGCATGCCCCCCGACACGAGACTCCCGAAACAAGCGCTCTACTCGGAACTCCTACACGGCAAGTGAGCCCCAGGTGGGCAGAGGAAACGTTTCAAGGACACCCGAGAGCATGCAGAAACCAAGCGCAGGCAGCGGAAGGAGCATGCGGCAAACCAGACTCCCCACCCACACTTTCCCTCAACCATCACCTATTCCAGACACCGCCTGTGACAGAGACTGTAGGTCCCGCATTGGGCTCATCAGTCGCCTGCGAACTGGTGTTCGTGTGGGAGCAAGTCACCCTCGACCGCCGGGGGACTGCCTATGAAGGAGAAAGGGGACCTCTAGCCCCTCCGGACTGCAGGGTAGAGCAGTCATGGCTGTCAACAGCTCTACAACAGCTCTACTCACCGGTGCATATACATGTGCAGCGTCTAAAATCTGGTACCCCCGGGACCCAGGCCGTTGCCGATTCCGGGCTTTTTCCATACTTACGATTTGTTTTCTGATGCCACCAATCTCGGGGGTTTCCGGATTTCGGAATGTCAGAAAGGGGGGCAGGGGGGGGGGGGGCTCCCCGCCGAGGGGATACTCGGGCAGGCCCCGAGGTCGAAAGGGTCATCGGGTCCGGATTCCGGACCATTGTATGGATTCATAAGAGCATCAGAAATAGGAGCAGGAGTCAGCCATTCAGCCCCTCGAGCCTACTCCGCCATTTAATACGATCATGGCTGATCTGATCATGGACTCAGCTCCACTTCCCTGCCCGCTCCCCATAACCCCTTATCCCCTTATCGTTTAAGAAACTGTCTATTTCTGTCTTAAATTTATTCAATGTCCCGGCTTCCACAGCTCTCTGGGGCAGTGAATTCCACAGATTTACAACCCTCTGAGAGAAGAAATTCCTCCTCATCTCAGTTTTAAATGGGCGGCCCTTTATTCTAAGACCATGCCCCCTAGTTCTAGTCTCCCCCATCAGTGGAAACATCCTCTCTGCATCCACCTTGTCTTATACCTCATAATCTTATACCTTTCCATAAGATCACCTTAATGAGTAGAGGCCCAACCTCCTCAACCTTTCCTCATAAGTCAACACCCTCATCCCCGGAATCAACCGAGTGAACCTTCTCTGAACTGCCTCTAAAGCAAGTATATCCTTTCGTAAATATGGAGACCAAAACTGCAGTGCTCCAGGTGTGGCCTCACCAATACCCTGTATAACTGTAGCAAGACTACCCTGCTTTTATACTCCATCCCCTGCCATCGATCGGTCTGGAGTCCGGAGTCCGGATTCTGGAACATTCCGCATTCCGGATTCTCGACGCTGCACCTGTATTACATTACAGCGATCGTTTGCAATAAAAATCACCAGGGGGTTTTGCTGTGTTTTGCTCAGACATGATTCAGACCAGCAAACTCGCTCAAAGATATTGGAGAATCTGCCGCACTACATCCCCGCCGTTGGCCTATTGGGTGAGGACAACATTCAGTCCACGACCAAACCCACACACACCAGGTCGGAAGGCGGCCTGTGGGAAAGAACAAGGACAGAAGATACGTGCAGTTTGAACACGTCAGCCGTGGCTCAGTGGGCAGCACTCTCTCTCTCTCTCTCTCTCTCTCTCTCACCCCTGAGACAGAATTTGTGGGTTCGAGTCCCACCCCAGAGACTCCAGCACACAATCCAAACCGACACTCCCAGCGCCAGTGCTGAGGGAGCGCCGCACTCGCTGTCGGAGGGGCAGTATTGAGGGAGAGCCGCACTGTCGGAGGAGCAGTACTGAGGGAGTGCCGCACTGTCGGAGGGGCAGTACTGAGGGAGTGCCACACTGTCGGAGGAGCAGTACTGAGGGAGTGCCGCACTGTCGGAGGGGCAGTACTGAGGGAGAGCCGCACTGTCGGAGGGGCGGTACTGAGGGAGTGCCGCACTGTCGGAGGGGCAGTACTGAGGGAGCGCCGCACTGTCGGAGGAGCAGTACTGAGGGAGTGTCGGAGGGGCGGTACTGAGGGAGTGCCGCACTGTCGGAGGGGCAGTACTGAGGGAGCGCCCCACTCGCTGTCGGAGGGGCAGTACTGAGGGAGAGCCGCACTGTCGGAGGAGCAGTACTGAGGGAGTGTCGGAGGGGCGGTACTGAGGGAGTGCCGCACTGTCGGATGGCAGTACTGAGGGAGCGCCCCACTCGCTGTCGGAGGAGCAGTACTGAGGGAGCGCCCCACTGTCAGAGGAGCAGTACTGAGGGAGTGCCGCACTGTCAGAGGGACAGTACTGAGGGAGCGCCACACTGTCGGAGGGCCAGTACTGAGGGAGCGCCGTACTGTCGGAGGGCCAGTACTGAGGGAGCGCCACACTGTCGGAGGGCCAGTACTGAGGGAGCGCCGTACTGCGCTGTCGGAGGGGCAGTACTGAGGGAGCGCCGCACTGTCAGAGGGGCAGTACTGAGGGTGCGCTGTCGGAGGGGCAGTACTGAGGGAGTGTTGGAGGGACAGTACTGAGGGAGCGCCGCACTGTCGGAGGGCCAGTACTGAGGGAGCGCCGTACTGCGCTGTCGGAGGGGCAGTACTGAGAGAGTACCGCACTGTCGGAGGGGCAGCACTGAGGGAGCGCCGCACTGTCGGAGGGGCAGTACTGAGGGAGCGCTGCACTGTCGGAGGGGCAGTACTGAGGGAGCGCCGCACTGTCGGAGGGGCGGTACTGAGGGAGCGCTGCACTGTCGGAGGGGTAGTACTAAGGGAGCGCCGCACTGTCGGAGGGGCAGTACTGAGGGAGCGCTGCACTGTCGGAGGGGCAGTACTAAGGGAGCGCCGCACTGTCGGAGGGGCAGTACTAAGGGAGCGCCGCACTGTCGGAGGGGCAGTACTGAGGGAGCGCTGCACTGTCGGAGGGGCAGTACTGAGGGAGCGCCGCACTGTCGGAGGGGCAGTACTGAGGGAGCGCTGCACTGTCGGAGGGGCAGTACTGAGGGAGTGCCGCACTGTCGGAGGGGCAGTACTAAGGGAGCGCCGCACTGTCGGAGGGGCAGTACTGAGGGAGTGCCGCACTGTCGGAGGGGCAGTACTGAGGGAGCGCCGCACTGTCGGAACTGCCTGTCATCAGTTATTTATGTCCACGGTGTTCAAGTTGCTTCAGCTGTTGTTCCTTGGAATGAATCCTTCAATTCTAACATCAGTCTGAAGAGGATTTTTGGTCTCAGGTTATTTCTTCCAATGCATGATTTCTTGGGGAAGGGCAGGAGAAAGGGTTGGCAGCTGCTGCCCCGATGTGTGAGCAGGATTAGGGTGTTGGATGGGTCTGGGCTTTGTCGAGAGGGAGGAGCTGTTTGAAAATATGAAACTTCTGTAACATCGCCCGTCTCCGCCCCCTGCTTCAGCTCATCTGCTGCTGAATCCCTCATCCGTGCCTTTGTTCCCTCCAGACTTGACTATTCCAACGCACTCCTGGCCGGCCTCTCACATTCTACCCGACGTAAACTAGAGGTGATCCAAAACTCGGCTGCCCCGTGTCCTAACTCGGATCGAGTCCCACTCACCCATCACCCCCTGTGCTCACTGCCCCGTGTCCTAACTCGCACCCAGTCCCACTCACCCATCACCCCCTGTGCTCGCTGCCCCCCGTGTCCTAACTTGCACCGAATCCCGCTCACCCATCATCCACTGTGCTCGCTGCCCCGTGTCCTAACTCACACCGAGTCCCGCTCACCCATCACCCCCTGTGCTCGCTGCCCCGTGTCCTAACTCACACCGAGTCCCGCTCACCCATCACCCCCTGTGCTCGCTGCCCCGTGTCCTAACTCACACCGAGTCCCACTCACCCATCACCCCCTGTGCTCGCTGCCCCCCGTGTCCTAACTCGCACCGAGTCCCACTCACCCATCACCCCCTGTGCTCGCTGCCCCCCGTGTCCTAACTTGCACCGAGTCCCGCTCACCCATCACCCCCTGTGCTCGCTGCCCCGTGTCCTAACTCGCACTGAGTCCCGCTCACCCATCACCCTCTGTGCTCGCTGCCCCCTGTGTCCAAACTCGCACCGAGTCCCGCTCACCCATCACCCCCTGTGCTCACCGACCTACATTGGCTCCCGGTTAAGCAACACCTCGATTTCAAAATTCTCATCCTTGTTTACAAATCCCTCCATGGCCCTCGCTACCTCCCTATCTCTGTAACCTCCTCCAGCCCCTACACCCCTCCCTATCTCTGTAATCTCCTCCAGCCCCACAACCCCCCCGAGATGTCTGCGCTCCTCTAATTCTACCCTCCTGACCATCCCTGATTATAATCGTTCCACCATCGGTGGCCGTGCCTTCAGCTGCCTGGGCCCCAAGCTCTGGAACTCCCTCCCTAAACCTCTCCGCCTCTCTCCCTCTCTTTCCTCCTTTAAAACGCTTCTTAAAATCTACCTCTTTGATCAATCTTTTTGTCATCTGCCGTCATTTCTTCTTATGTGGCTCGGTGTCAAGTTAATCTGTTTTGCCTTATAACACTGCTGTGAAGCGCCTTGGGATATTTTACTACGTTAAAGGCACTATATAAATACAAGTGGTTGTTGTTATGGCCTGGTCAAGTGTACTGACTCTGAGTACATGTCTCATTCCTCAGGTATAAATGGTACATTCCTGTAACCTGGCAGAAGAACAACAGTATTCAGAAGACATTCTGGATCAATAAAACCAAGGGTACGCAAGCCTTCTTTCTCCCACGGTGTTTGCACGGATTGCGAAAGAATTATTTTGCTGCCAGAACTACTTTCAACTGCTCCTGGATATGTGAATCAGAGCCTCCCCCAGTTCCTGCCTGGCAAAAGTGGGACAGTGTAGAGGGAGCTTTACTCTGTATCTAACCCCGTGCTGTATCTGCCCTGGGAGTGTTTGATGGGACAGTGTAGAGGGAGCTTTACTCTGTATCTAATCTGTGCTGCACCTGCCCTGGGAATGTGTGATGGGACAGTGTAGAGGGAGCTTTACTCTGTATCTAACCCCGTGCTGTACCTGCCCTGGGAGTGTTTGATGGGACAGTGTCGAGGGAGCTTTACTCTGTATCTAACCCCGTGCTATATCTGCCCTGGGAGTGTTTGATGGGACAGTGTAGAGGGAGCTTTACTCTGTATCTAACCTGGACAGTGTAGAGGGAGCAATCTTACTCTGTATCTAACCCCGTGCTGTACCTGCCCTGGGAGTGTTTAATGGGACAGTGTAGAGGAGCTTTACTCTGTATCTAACCCCTGTACCTGTGCTGGGAGTGTTTGATGGGACAGTGTAGAGGGAGCTTTACTCTGTATCTAACCCCGTGTTGTACCTGCCCTTGGAGTGTTTGATGGGACAGTGTAGAGGGAGCTTTACTCTGTATCTAACCCCATGCTGTACCTCCCCTGGGAGTGTTTGATGGGACAGTGTAGAGGGATCTTTACTCTGTATCTAACCCCGTGCTGTACCTGCCCTGGGAGTGTTTGATGGGACAGTGTAGAGGGATCTTTACTCTGTATCAACCCCGTGCTGTACCTGACCTGGGAGTGTTTGATGGGGATAGTGCTGAGGGAGCTTTATTCTGTATCTAACCCCGTGCTGTACCTGCCCTGGGAGTGTTTGATGGGACAGTGTAGAGGGAGCTTTAGTTTGATGGGACAGTGTAGAGGGAGCTTTACTCTGTCTCTAACCGCGTGCTGTACCTGCCCTGGGAGTGTTTGATGAGACAATGTAGAGGGAGCTTTACTCTGTATCTAACCCCCTGTACCTGCCCTGGGAGTGTTTGATGGGACAGTGTAGAGGGAGCTTTACTCTGTATCTAACCCCGTGTTGGACCTGCCCTGGGAGTGTTTGATGGGACAGTGTAGAGGGAGCTTTACTCTGTATCTAACCCCGTGCTGTACCTGCCCTGGGAGTGTTTGATGGGACAGTGTAGAGGGAGCTTTACTCTGTATCTAAGCTCGTGCTGTACCTGCCCTGGGAGTGTTTGATGGGACGGTGTAGCGGGACAGACCCTGTGGTCCTCTTTGCTGACCCCACTATTTGACATTTTCCCAGAGGTGATCGTAGGCGAGATGGAGGTGAACGATCAGACCTGGATTTTAGCAAACGTTAATGCCGTCGGCATTTTCAGGGTTAATTACGATGACGAGAACTGGGACAAACTGCTAATCTTGCTGATGAAGAACCGAGATGTAAGTGGGTGATCGACCTCGGGGTCGGGGGGGGGGTCAGAGGTTAGAGGGTTGTATGGGTCTGGAGGATCGGGGGGGTCAGAGGTTCGAGGGTTGTGTGGGTCTGGCGGATCGGGTGGGTCAGAGGTTCGAAGGTTGTGTAGGTCTGGAGGATCGGGGGTGTCAGAGGTTCGAGGGTTGTGTGGGTCTGGAGGATCGGGGGGGTCAGAGGATTGTGTAAGTCTGGAGGTTCGGGGTCGGGTTCTGAGGTTGGAGGGTTGTGTGTGTCTGGAGGGTCAGGGGTCGGGGTCAGGGTTGGAGGGTTACGGGGGTCAGGAGGGTTACAGGGGTCTGAGGGTCAGGGGTTGGAGGGTGCTGCGAGTCTGGAGGGTTGGGTTCAGGGTTCAGGGATTGGAGGGCTGTGTGGGTCTGGAGGGTCAGGGGTCAGGGGTTGGGGGGTTGCGGGGGCCAGAGGGAACGTAGTCAGGTATGTGATTTATTTTCTCCCTCACCCCTCCATTCCGGGTAGTGCTGATGTTTTCTGGGGGAAGGTTCCACAGGGAATCAATCGCCTTCCAATACCTCACCTTAAGAACATAAGAAATAGGAGCAGGTGTCGGCATTTGGCCCCTCGAGCCTGCTCCGCCATTCAATGAGATCATGGCTGATCTACCTCAACTCCACTTTCCCGCCTGATCCCCATATCCCTCGATTCCCCCAGAGGCCAAAAATCTATCGATCTCAGCCTTGAATATACTCAACGGCTGAGCCTCCACAGTCCTCTGGGGCACAGAATTCCAAAGATTCACCACCCTGAGTGAAGAAATTCCTCCTCATCTCAGTCCTAAATGGCCGACCCCTTATCCTGAGACTGTGACCCCTGGTTCTAGACTCCCCAGCCCGGGGGAAACATCCTCCCTACATCTACCCTCAGCATCAATGCAGTCACTTCTCATTCTTCTAAACTCCAGAGTATAGGCCCATTCTACACATTCTCTCTTCATAAGACATCCCTCTCATCCCAGGAATCAATCTAGTGAACATTTGTTGTACCGTCTCCATTACAAGTATATCCTTCCTTCGATAAGGAGACCAAAACTGTGCACAGTACTCCAGGTGTGGTCTCACCAAGGCCCTGTACAATTGTAGAAAGACTTCCTTACTCTTATACTCCAACCCCCTTATAGCTTGCTGTACCTGCATGCTCGCTTTCTGTGTTTCTTGCACAAGGACACCCAAATCTCTCTGAACACCAACATTTAAAAGTTTCTCACCATTTAAAAAGTATTCTGTTTTTCTATTCTTGCTATCAAAGTGAATAACCTCAGATTTCCCCACATTATAATCCTTCTGGCACCTTACTGCCCACGCACGTAGTCTATCTATATCCCTGGGCAGACGCTCTGTGTTCTCACAGCTTACTGTCCCACCTAGCTTTGTATCGTCAGCAAACTTGGATACATTACACTCGGTCCCTTCATCTAGCTCATTAATATAGATTGTAAATAGCTGGGGCCCCAGCACTGATCCCTGCGGCACCCCACTAGTTACAGCCTGCCAACCTGAAAAAGATCCGTTTAACCTACTCTCTGTTTTCTGTCCGCTACCCAATGCTCTATCCATGCTAATACATTATCCCCAATCCCATGAGCCCTTATCTTGTGCAATAACCTTTTATATGGCACCTTATCGAATGCCCTTTGGAAATCCAAATATACTACATCCTGTAAGGTCCGTACTCTACAGTATGAAACCACACGAGGCACATTCTGGGGACAAGGTCACTCTGTGACCTTAACTCTTTATTCACAGGACTCCAAAAACGATGACCCTGCGTGGGACCTCCCTCTATATACCTGTGTGATCAGGTAAGGAGTGTCTCCCAGAAGTTCACCCCTTGTGGTCAAGGTGTGCATCTAGGTTGAGTGTATACAGTAATACAGTGGTGTTACGAGATACACACAGTAACACCACAGACATCACCTCCCCCCCCCTCAAAGTCTTATTGGGATCATAGGTTTAGTCTTTCAGGTGGTCTACGCTCCCTCGTGGAGCGCCGCAGTTGGGGCTCTGGTTGTTGGACACTGACGTGAGTGTCTGTCACCCGTGGTGATTCCGGCCTGTCCGGGCTGACCGCAGGGACTGTGCATTCTTCTGATTGCTCTTGTTACTCGTTCACTGGCGGTGTTATAAGCTCCATCTCATGGTCTTCTTCAGGTTCCTCCAGGTCGATGCTGAACCTTTTTTTAACTTGGTCCAGATGCTTACGGCATATCTGACCATTGTTGAGTTTTACCACAATGACCCTATTCCCCTCTTTGTCAATTACAGTACCCTCAAGCCATTTGGGCCCCATGGCGTGATTGAGGACGAATACAGGATCATTTATTTCTATACATCTCCCCCTCGAATTACGGTCATGGTACTCGTTTTGTGACTTGCGCTTGCTCTCAACTATGTCGGTCAGGACTGGGTGAATGAGGGACAACCGAGTTTTGAGTGTCCGTTTCATTAGTCGCTCTGCGGGCGGGACCCCCGTGAGCGAGTGTGGTCGGGATCTATAGGCCAGCAGGAGACGCGATAGGCGGCATTGTAGGGAGGGTCCTTGAATCCTGAGCATACCTTGCTTAATGATTTGGACCACACATTCCGCCTGGCCATTGGAGGCCGGCTTGAACGGCGCAGTCCTGACGTGGTTGATGCCATTGTCCGACATAAACTCTCAGAATTCATAGCTTGTGAAACATGGGCCATTATCACTAACCAGGATGTCCGGCAAGCCATGGGTTGCAAAGATCGCACGTAGGCTTTCCACAGTGATGGATGATGTGCATGAATTCAGAATGATGCACTCGATCCATTTCGAGTACGCATCTACCACGATAAGGAACATCTTACCCATGAACGGGCCCGCGTAGTCAACATGAATGCGTGACCATGGCCTGGTGGGCCAGGGCCACGGGCTGAGCGGGGCCTCCCTGGGGGCATTACCCAGCTGGGCACACGTCGTACACCTGTGAACACAGTGTTCCAGGTCTGAATCAATTCCAGGCCACCAAACGTGTGACCGGGCAATGGCCTTCATCAGCACAATGCCTGGGTGCTCGCTGTGGAGTTCCCTGATGAATGCCTCCCTGCCCTCCTGGGGCATAACTACCCGGCTGCCCCATAGTAGGCAGTCGGCTTGGATGGAGAGCTCATCCATCTGTCTGTGGAACGGTCTGACCGCCTCAGGGCATGCTCTGTGTGCAGGCGCCCAATCCCCAGTCAGAACACATTTCTTAATCAGGGATAGGAGGGGATCTCTGTTTGTCCAGATTTTGATCTGGCGGGCAGTGATGGGGGAGCCTGCGCTGTCAAAGGCATCGACAGCCATGACCATCTCAGCGCTTTGCTCCGCTGCCCCCTCAGTGGTGGCCAGTGGAAGCCTGTTGAGCGCGTCAGCGCAATTTTCAGTGCCGGGCCGGTGCCGGATGGAGTAGTGATAAGCAGCCAGCGTGAGAGCCCATCGCTGTATGCGGGCTGATGCGTTGGCAGTGATAGCCTTGCTGTCTGACAACAAGGATGTTAATGGCTTGTGGTCCATCTCTAATGCAAACTTCCTACCAAAGAGGTACTGATGCATTTTTTTTACACCATAGACATATGCAAGCGCTTCCTTCTCGACCATCCCATATCCCCGTTCTGCTTGAGAGAGCGACCTGGAGGCATAAGCCACAGGTTGGAGTTGGCCCTCAGCATTGCCCTGCTGCAACATGCACCCAACCCCATAGGACGATGCATCACATGTCAGAACCAATTTTTTACAGGGGTCGTACAGAGCCAACAAATTGTTTGAACAAAGTAGGTTTCGCGCCCGATCAAAAGCCCGTTCCTGACAGTCTCCCCAAAACCAATCACAACCCTTACGCAGGAGCACGTGTAGCGGCTCCAACAACGTGCTCAAGTTCGGCAGAAAGTTCCCGAAATAGTTCAACAGTCCCAGGAATGAACGCAACTCCGATGTGTTGCAGGGCCTGGGTGCTCGTCGAATCGCCTCTGTTTTGGATTCGGTGAGCCGAATCCCATCTGCAACAACCCTCCTGCCCAGAAACTCAACCTCAGGAGCTAAGAACACACATTTAGACTTCTTGAGTCGCAGGCCTACCCGGTCCAGTCGGCGTAGCACCTCCTCCAGGTTGTGGAGGTGTTCCTTGGTGTCTCGACCCGTGATGAGGATGTCGTCCTGGAATACGATTGTTCCAGGTAAGGATTTGAGCAGGCTTTCCATGTTTCGTTGAAAAATCGCGGCCGCTGATCGAATGCCAAACGGGCACCTGTTATAAACGAACAGTCCCTTGTGCGTGGTGATGGTGGTCAGTAGTTTAGATTCGTCAGCCAGTTCCTGGATCATATAAGCTGAAGTAAGATCCAACTTAGTGAACAGCTTGCCGCCTGCCAGCGTGGCGAAGAGGTTCTCTGCTCTCGGGAGGGGGTATTGATCTTGTAGGGACACCCGATTGATGGTGGCCTTGTAGTCGCCACAGATCCTGACAGAGCCACCTGCTTTTAGGACAAGAACGATGGGGCTCGCCCAGTCGCTGAATTCAACAGGTGAGATGATGTCCTCTCTCAACAGCCGGTCTAATTCGCTCTGGATCTTATCCCGCATCACATACGGCACCGCTCTGGCTTTGTGGTGCACTGGCCTGGCGTCCGGGGTGATGTGTATCACTACTTTAGTGCCTTTGAAAGTCCCGACGCCAGGTTGGAATAGTGAATCGAATTGTTGTCAGACTTGTGAGCACGAACTTCGCTCCACAGATGACATTGCGTGAACATCCCCCCATTTCC
Source organism: Pristiophorus japonicus (assembly GCF_044704955.1). Classification (NCBI taxonomy): domain Eukaryota; kingdom Metazoa; phylum Chordata; class Chondrichthyes; family Pristiophoridae; genus Pristiophorus; species Pristiophorus japonicus. The sequence goes on from NC_092006.1 coordinate 11,589,891, forward strand.
AGTTCATCTCGGCTAACCGGCTCCTCCCCAACAGTGCGGGACCATTGCCCGGGACAATCCAGAGCGGCAGCCGATTCACTAACCCATTGTGTGTGACAGCCAACATTGCACTGCCTAGCGCCGGAATGATTTCTTTAGTGTAGGTCCGTAATTGTGTCTCAATACGTGCTAATTTGGGTCTATTGGCTTTAAGTGGCCATAGCTTCTCAAATTGCTGAACGCCCATGAGTGACTGGCTGGCTCCAGTGTCCAGCTCCATGCGTACTGGGATACCGTTTAATAAAACCCTCATCATCATTGGTGGCGTTTTGGTGTATGAACTGTGAATATTCGCCACATGGACCCGCTGAACCTCGGCGTCCATCGATTTGCCCCAAAAGTCATCCTGCCTCAAAGAACCCTCTTCTGGTTCATCCGCCTCATATATTAGTCTGGTTGCAGACTTCCTGCACTTTCGAGCTAAGTGGCCACTGAGATTGCAGTTCCTGCAAACAAACTGTTGAAATCTGCAAGATCTAGCTGAGTGTTTCCCCACACCTCCAGCATGAGTTAAAATTTCCATTGTTGGGAACATAGGGACTATGGCCAGGCATTCCGTGCTGACTGTCCCTTTGACTGCTCTTAAGTACCCTATTGGTGGGTGTCAATGGCCCCATCCCGGGCCACATTGTCCACTGTGATGGCGTGAATGTCCGTTCAGCCTGCCATTGTCTCTGTTGAAGTCCTACTCTGGGGTCTATTGCTGCCTGGGGAGTGTCGGACTGCCCCTGCCTGCCTGCAGGACTCTGAGTTGCATTGATGATGTTGACTCCCTGATCTATCGCCGCGTTAGAGGCAGAATTGCCGCGTATATTATTTTCGTCTCTTCCTCCCACGCCATGAAAGTTTGAGCCATCAACGCCGCCGCTTCCAAGGTCAAATCCTTGGTCTCAATTAATTTGCGGAAAATTCCCGCATGACCGATGCCCTCGATAAAGAAGTTCCTTAGCATCTCCCCCCTGCAGGCGTCTGTGAACTTACAGAGGCTGGCCAAACGCCAGAGGTCCACCACAAGTCCGGTATGCTCTGTCCTTCCCGACGTCGGTGTGTGTAGAATCTGTGTCGGGCCATATGTACGCTGCTCACTGGTTTGAGGTGCTCTCCGATCAATTTGCTAAGTTCTTCAAAGGTTTTGTCCGCCGGCTTTTCAGGTGCCAGTAAGTCCTTCATGAGCGCGTAAGTCTTTGGTCTGCAGCTGGTCAAAAGATGAGCCCTTCGCTTGTCGGCCGCTGCATCCCCCAGACATTCTTTCGTAACGAAGCTTTGCTGAAGCCTCTCAACAAAATCGTCCCAGTCTTCCCCAACACAGTACCGTTCCTCTGTACTACCGGTGGCCATTCTTGTGGGTCATGAATTCCCGTTTCTCGTCGCCAATGTAAGGTCCTTACTCCACAGTATGAAACCACACGAGGCACATTCTGGGGACAAGGTCACTCTGTGACCTTAACTCTTTATTCACAGGACTCCAAAAGCGATGACCCTGCGTGGGACCTCCCTCTATATACCTGTGTGATCAGGTAAGGAGTGTCTCCCACAAGTTCACCCCTTGTGGTCAAGGTGTGCATCTAGGTTGAGTGTATACAGTAATACAGTGATGTTACATTGTGGTTACATACATGACACATCCACTGCTTTCCCTTTATCTACCCTGTTGGTTGCATCCTCAAATAGCCCTAATAAATTTGTCAAACACGATTTCCTTTTCATAAAACCATGTTGACTCTGCCTAATCATGTTATGATTTTCTAAATGCACTTCCTTAACAACGGATTCCAGCATTTTCCCGACGACTGATGTCAGGCTAATTGTTCCAGGTAGTTTCCTGTTTTCTCTCTCCCTCCTTTCTTGAAAAGCAGTGTTACATTTGCTACCTTCCAATCCACTGGGACCGTTCTCGAATCTAGGGAATTTTGAAAGATCAAATCCAATGCATCCACTATCTCTTAGAACCCTAGGATGTAGGCCACTAGGTCCAGGACATTTGTTGGCTTTTAGTCCCATTAGTTTCCCTAGTACTTTTTCTCTGCTTATATTAATTATATTAAGTTCCTCACCCTCATTAGACCCTTGGTTCCCCACCATTTTAGGTATGCTTTTTGCATCTTCTATTGTGAAGACAGATACAAACTATTTGTTTAACGTTTCTGCCATTCACTTATTTCCCATAATAATTTCTCCTGTCTCAGCCTCTAAGGGACCAATGTTTACTGTTGATGCTCTCTTCCTTTTTACATACAATCTGTTTTTTTATATTTTTCTCTCATATTTTTTCCTTTTTGTATCAATTTTTTGGTCATCTTTTGCTGGTTTCTGAAACTCTCCCAATCCTCAGGTTTACTACTAGTCTTCACAACATTATAATCTTCTTCTTTCAGTATAATGCCATCCTTAACTTTTTTAGTCACAGTTGGATCACTTTTCCTGTGAAGTTTTTGTTTCTCAATGGAGTGTATTTTCGTTGAGAATTATGAAATATTTCTTTAAATGCTAGCCACTGCTTATCTACTGCCATACCATAAGAAATAGGAGCAGGAGTCGGCCATTTGGCCCCTCGAGCCTGCTCCGCCATTTAATAAGATCATGGCTGATCTGATCATGGACTCAGCTCCACTTCCCCGCCTGCTCCCCATAACCCTTCACTGCCTTATCGTTTAAAAGTCTTTCTATCTCCGCCTTAAATATATTCAATGTCCCAACCTCCACAGCTCCCTGGGGCAGAGAATTCCACAGATTTACAACCCTTTGAGAGAAGAAATTCCTCCTCATTTTCATTTTAAATGGGTGGCCCCTTATTCTAGTGTTAGTTTCCCCTATGAATGGAAATATCCACTCTGCATCCACCTTGTCGAGCCCCCTCATTATCTTATATGTTTCGATAAGATCACTTCATTCTTCTGAATTCCAATGAGTAGAGGCTCAACCTACTCAATCTATCTTTATAAGTCAACCCCCTCATCTCCGGAATCAACCGAGTGAACCTTTTCTGAACAGCCTCTAATGCAAATGTATCCTTTCGTAAATACAGAGACCAAAACTGCACGCAGCACTCCAGGTGTGGCCTCACCAATACCCTGCACAGTTGTAGCAGGACTTCCCTGCTTTTATACTCCATCCCCCTTGAAATAAAGGCCAAGATACCATTGGCCTTCCTGATCACTTGCTGTACCTGCATACTATCCTTTTGTGTGTCATGCACAAGGACCCCCAGGTCTCTCTGTACTGCAGCACTTTGTAATTTTTCTCCATTTAAATTGTCATTTGCTTTTCTATTTTTTCTGCCAAAGTGGATAACCTCACATTTTCCCACATTGTACCCCATCTGCCAGATGTTTGCCCACTTTGAACCTATTTGGCCCCAACTACCTTAGCCAACTCGTCCTTCATACCTATGTAATTGGCTTTATTTAAGTTTAAGGGGCCGAAATTGCCCCTCTCCCTGTTACCACTGCAAATCGACGGCCAGGCTGCGGAGTGGAGAGGCCACCATTCCGCTGATCGCCCAAGCGCCCTCCCAAGGTTTCCCAGCGGTGCCCCGATTCCCCCGCTGATCCGTGGTAAGCACATCATCACCATGCGCACCACCGATCGAACCGCCCTCCCCCCCCACCCCCGCCCCCGATAGTGACATCCCCCTCGGAAAACCTTCGGCCCGCTCGGCGGTGCCAAAACCTGTTCTTTCCCCGTGTGGTCCGGTGAGGCTGTGGCCTTCTGCAGCGGAGGTGCGGCTTCCGGTAACGGGGAGGGCGCAATGCCGCGGCCGCCATGTTTTTTTTTGGTCGGGCCGTCAATTACGCACCCCCCCCCCCCCGCCCCCCCACATCCCTGGATTCAGCCAGGCCGCCAATAGGCAGCCTGGGCGCCCCCCTCTTGGGCCCGGCCCAAACCCTCCCAGTGGGCCGAAGTTTTAAGATCGCGGTGGCTCTCCCCTCTAAGCGAAGGGGAGTGCCGTGGTGATGGGGCGCCGTGGTGATGGGGCACCGTGATGACATCATCGCGGCGGTCACTCCGTACCACCCCCTAACTTCCGCCTCTCGGATGTAGTCACCGCGTCCCCCCATTAAGAGCGACTTCTGGATCCAAGGGGGGAAAAACAACAAACAGCTGAATGTCACGCAAGAGGCGACCTCAACCACACCTGCAGTAAAAACCATTGAAACAGGGAGGGAGCGGCCCATTTTGGGCAGGGGGGGGAATTTCTGGCCCGAAGACTCTAATTTCAGACTTGGGCAAATCACTCAAACTTAATGCGAAATTCCATCATATTATGATCACTCTGCCCCACAGGATCCTTTACTATGAGATTGCTAATTAACGTGTCTCATTACACGATACAAGATCTCAAGTAGCCTGCTCCCTGGTTGGTTCCATGACGTATTATTCTAGGAAAGAACATAAGAAATAGGAGCAGGAGTCGGCCATTCGGCCCCTCGAGCCTGCTCCGCCATTCAATGAGATCATGGCCGATCTGATCATGGACTCAGCTCCACTTCCCCGCCCGCTCCCCATAACCCTTGACTCCCTTATCGCTCAAAAATCTGTCTATCTCCACCTTAAGTATATTCTATGACCCAGCCTCCACAGCTCTCTGGGGTACAGAATTCCATAGATTTACAACCCTCTGAGAGAAGAAATTCCTCCTCATCTCAGTTTTAAATGGGCGGCCCCTTATTCTGAGACTATGTCCCCCAGTTTTAGTTTCCCCTATGAGTGGAAACATCCTCTCTGCATCCACCTTGTCGAGCCCCCTCATTATCTTATATGTTCCAATAAGATCACCTCTCATTCTTCTGAACTCCAATGTGTATAAGCCAAACTTACTCAACCTTTCTTCATAAGTCAACCCCCTCATCTCCGGAATCAACATAGTCAATCTTCTCTGAACTGCCTCCAATGCAAGTATATCCTTCCTTAAATACGGAGACCAAAACTGTACGCAGTATTCCAGGTGTGGCCTCACCAAATTGTCCCGAATGCTCTCCATGAACTCGTCCTCCAAACTACCTTTCCGTCCAGTCTAGACCATGTATAGTAGACACCTCAAGTCGTTGGAGAAATACCACCAATGATGTTGCCACAAGATCCTACAAATCCCCTGGGAGGACAGGCGCACCAACATTAGCAGCCTCGACCAGGCCAACATCCCCAGCATCGAAGTACTGACCACACTCGACCAGCTCCGCTGGATGGGCCACATTGTTCACATGCCCCCAGACACGAGACTCCCAAAGCAAGCGCTCTACTTGGAACTCCTTCACGCAAACGAGCCAAAGGTGGGCAGCAGAAACGTTACAAGGACACCCTCAAAGCCTCCCTGATAAAGTGCAACATCCCCACCGACACCTGGGAGTCCCTGGCCCAAAGACCAGTCCGCCCTAAGTGGAGGAAGTGCATCCGGGAGGGCGCTGAGCACCTCGAGTCTCGTTGCCTGAGAGCGTGCAGAAACCAAGCGCAGGCAGCAGAAGGAGCGTGCGGCAAACCAGTCCCACCCTCCCCTTCCCTCAACCGCTGTCTGTCCCACCTGTGACAGAGATTGTGGCTCTCGTATTGGACTGTTCAGCCACCTAAGGACTCATGTTAAGAGTGTAAGCAAGTCTTCCTCGATTCCGAGGGACTGCCTATGATGATGATGATGAAGATTAAAGTCACCCCCACGATTATTGAATGACCTTTGTTTCAAGCGCCGGCTATTTCTTGATGAGTATTTTGTCCCCTCCTCAGGAACAGCCTCCCAGCTCTGGGGGTTTCCTCCAGGTGGGCTGGGCTGAGGAGATGTCTCTGTGTGGGGCCTGGGCCATCCAACCCTTTCTGCTCTGGAGCTCCACTGAGAGCAGTGGCCCTGTAGACCTATCTCCCTCACTTTCCTCTTCCCTCCCTCCTCACTCCCTCTCTCCTCTTCCCTCCCACTCCCCCTCTCTCTCTCCGTCTCTCTTCTCGTCCCACTCCCGCTCTCGCCCTCCCTTTCCTCTTCCCACTTTCCCCCTCTCTCCCACCCTTTCCTCTTCCCTCCCTTTCCCTCCTGACCTCTCTCCCTCCCTCGCTCTCCTCTTCCCACTCCCTCTGCTCTTCCCTTTCCTAATCTCCCACTCCTTCGCTCTCTCTCCCTTTGCCTCCTTCCCCACCCTCCCACTCCCTCAGCACCAGCCTATCCTGAGGTCCTCTCTCCCTTTTCCTACCTCTCTTCCTCTATCTCTCTCCCACCCCCACCCTCCCTTTCCCTCTCTCATCCTCCCACTCCCCCCTCTCCCCTATCCCTCTCGCTTCCCTCTCAGCATCAGTCTATAGTAAAGACCTCTTTCACTCCCTCCATTCCTTTCTGACTCTTTCTCCCTTCCTCCTTCTCATCCTTTCTCCCACTCCTTCCCTCCCCGTCTCTGTCCTTCCTCATCGCTCCCTCCATCCCTCTCTCGCTCTCTCTCCCCTTCTCTCCATTCATCCCTCTCTCTCTCCCTGTCCCTCCATCCCTCCGCCTCTCCCTCCTTTCCTCTCTCTCTCTCCCTCCATCCCTCTCTCCCTCCTTCCACCAATCCCCCTCACTCCCCCACCCTTCTCCCTCCCTTCCTGTCGCTCCCTCCCCTCTCTCTTTCCCTCCCTCCCTCTCCCTCCCACGCACTCCCTCCATCCCTCTCTCTCCATTCCTGTCGCTCCCTCCCCTCTCTCTCTCTCTCTCCCTCCCTCCCTTCCTCTCTCTCTTTCTCCCTCCCTCTCCCTCCATCCCTCCCTCCACCAATCCCCCTCGCTCCCCCCATCTCTCTCTCCCTCTCTCCCCTCTCTCTCCCTCCCTCTCTCTCTCCCTCCCACTCGCTCCCTCCCTCTCTCCCTCTATCACCTCCCTCCCTCCCCTCTCTCTCTCTATTGCATCCCTCCCTCCCTCCCCTCTCTCTCTCTATCGCCTCCCTCCCTATCGTGTCCCCCCCTCCCTCCCTATCGCCTCCCTCCCCTCCCCTCTCCCTCCCTCCCCTCTCTCTCTCTTTCGCGACCCTCCCTCTCTCCGCACCAGTCTCCCCTCAGTGCGGCCTGCTGCCCAAGCCTGGCCGGTGAGGCCCGCCTGAGGGATATCGGGAGGTCTATGCTACGTCTCACGTTGGAATTCTCTTCTTCGTCCCATCAGGCCATCCCAGTGATAAACCGGGCCCAGCTCATCGATGACGCCTTCAGCCTGGCACGGTAGGAGTGAGGGGAGAGGGCGGGCTGGGCCAATGCGCGCGGGAGGAGTGAATCCACCTGGAGGTGGGGCCTTCCCACACCACACAACCCCCGCACAAAGGCACCCGGGTGGCCAGGGCTGTGGGCCCAGACCCATGGGCCTGGCTTCCTAAACGTCCCTCCTGACAGGAGAGGGAGCTTCCTCGCGCTGTTGGTTGCTAGGGAGCCCAGCAAATGAGGTGCGGGTAAATTAAACCTTGCGCCGGACACTGGGACATACAATAGAACCAGCCCGAATTTGGCACGGCATTGGTGAACTGGTGCAGCTTACACCACAGGGCAACACTGGAGAATGAAGCAGAAATGTCAGTGGTGTCAGTATAGAGGGAGCTTTACTCTGTATCTAACCCCGTGCTGTACAGTGCAGCACTCCCTCAGTACTGCCCCTCCGACAGTGCAGTGCGGCACTCCCTCAGTACGGCGCTCCCTCAGTATTGCCCCTCCGAGAGTGTGGCGCTCCCACAGTACTGCCCCTCTGACAGTGCGGCGCTCCCTCAGTACTGCCCCTCCGAAAGTGCAGTAGGGCGCTCCCTCAGTACTGCCCCTCCGACAGTGCAGTACGGCGCTCCCTCAGTACTGCCCCTCCGACAGTGCGGCGCTCCCTCAGTACTGCCCCTCCGACAGTGCGGCGCTCCCTCAGTACTGCCCCTCCGACAGTGCAGTGCGACGCTCCCTCAGTACGGCGCTCCCTCAGTATTGCCCCTCCGACAGTGAGGCGCTCCCACAGTACTGCCCCTCTGACAGTGCGGCGCTCCCTCAGTACTGCCCCTCCGACAGTGCAGTAGGGCGCTCCCTCAGTACTGCCCCTCCGACAGTGCAGTACGGCGCTCCCTCAGTACTGCCCCTCCGACAGTGCGGCGCTCCCTCAGTAGTGCCCCTCCGACAGTGCGGCACTCCCTCAGTACTGCCCTTCCGACAGTGCAGTGCGACGCTCCCTCAGTACGGCACTCCCTCAGTATTGCCCCTCCGACAGTGAGGCGCTCCCACAGTACTGCCCCTCTGACAGTGCGGCGCTCCCTCAGTACTGTCCCTCCGACAGTGCAGTAGGGCGCTCCCTCAGTACTGCCCCTCCGACAGTGCAGTACGGCGCTCCCTCAGTACTGCCCCTCCGACAGTGCGGCGCTCCCTCAGTACTGCCCCTCCGACAGTGCGGCGCTCCCTCAGTACTGCCCCTCCGACAGTGCAGTGCGACGCTCCCTCAGTACGGCGCTCCCTCAGTATTGCCCCTCCGACAGTGAGGCGCTCCCACAGTACTGCCCCTCTGACAGTGCGGCGCTCCCTCAGTACTGCCCCTCCGAAAGTGCAGTAGGGCGCTCCCTCAGTACTGCCCCTCCGACAGTGCAGTACGGCGCTCCCTCAGTACTGCCCCTCCGACAGTGCGGCGCTCCCTCAGTACTGCCCCTCCGACAGTGCGGCGCTCCCTCAGTACTGCCCCTCCGACAGTGCAGTGCGACGCTCCCTCAGTACGGCGCTCCCTCAGTATTGCCCCTCCGACAGTGAGGCGCTCCCACAGTACTGCCCCTCTGACAGTGCGGCGCTCCCTCAGTACTGCCCCTCCGACAGTGCAGTAGGGCGCTCCCTCAGTACTGCCCCTCCGACAGTGCAGTACGGCGCTCCCTCAGTACTGCCCCTCCGACAGTGCGGCGCTCCCTCAGTAGTGCCCCTCCGACAGTGCGGCACTCCCTCAGTACTGCCCTTCCGACAGTGCAGTGCGACGCTCCCTCAGTACGGCACTCCCTCAGTATTGCCCCTCCGACAGTGAGGCGCTCCCACAGTACTGCCCCTCTGACAGTGCGGCGCTCCCTCAGTACTGTCCCTCCGACAGTGCAGTAGGGCGCTCCCTCAGTACTGCCCCTCCGACAGTGCAGTACGGCGCTCCCTCAGTACTGCCCCTCCGACAGTGCGGCGCTCCCTCAGTACTGCCCCTCCGACAGTGCGGCGCTCCCTCAGTACTGCCCCTCCGACAGTGCAGTGCGACGCTCCCTCAGTACGGCGCTCCCTCAGTATTGCCCCTCCGACAGTGAGGCGCTCCCACAGTACTGCCCCTCTGACAGTGCGGCGCTCCCTCAGTACTGCCCCTCCGACAGTGCAGTAGGGCGCTCCCTCAGTACTGCCCCTCTGACAGTGTGGCGCTCCCACAGTACTGACCCTCCGACAGGGTGGCGCTCCCACAGTACTGCCCCTCCGACAGTGTGGCGCTCCCACAGTACTGTCCCTCCGACAGTGTGGCGCTCCCACAGTACTGCCCCTCTGACAGTGCGGCGCTCCCTCAGTACTGCACTGTGAGTGTCGGCTTGATTCCTGACTCAGGCGAGAGAGAGAGTGCCACTCACTGAGCCATAACTGACGCAGAGAAAGATAATAGCATGTATTAATATAGCAGCATATATTAACTTATATTAACGTGTTTGCACGCATTAATATAGTAGCATACATTAACATTTATTAACAAGGCCTGTGGAAAAGGCTCAGTTAAGGTGGCGAAGTGGAGGAATCGAGCAGGAATAGGAGCGATGTCTAATTTTACCTGCACACCAGCCCCGTTGCCCCCGGACAGGGTGGGTTATTATGCCCTGCTCCCCCCCTCCCCCCCCCCCACAACCCCGCCCCCTCCGGGTGGCCCGATGAGCAGAGAATTCCCAAAACGACAGAAAATTATTTTATTCTTTGCTCTCTTTCCTGGGGTCTAGCGGTAAACACATCCCGATAACCCGAGCCTTGGAAACCACGCGGTACCTGCACATGGAGACTGAGTACCTGCCCTGGGACACCCTGAGTAATCACCTAGACTTCATCGAGCTGATCCTGAAGGAAAACCCGGGATACACGCTACTGGAGGTGAGGCCCAACCCAGTCAAAGAGCTTGGCAAAACCTCCCCTCACTGGGGAGACAAGAGGGAGGGGAGAGAGGAGAGCGAGGGAGGGTGTGGGGAGGTGAGGGTCAGAGAGAGAGTCAGGAGAGGGGAGGGAGGGAGAGGAGAGAGGAGAGCGAGGGGGAGGGACAGAGAGAGAGAGTCAGGAGGGAGGGAGAGGGGGAGGTGAGGCCCCAACCCGGTCTAAGAGCTCGGCACACCCCCCCCCCTCGCTGGGGGAGACAAGAGGGAGGGGAGAGAGGAGAGCGAGGGGGAGGTGTGGGGAGGGGAGGGGAGGGACAGAGAGAGAGTCAGGAGAGGGGAGGGAGAGGGGGAGGAGGGGGGAGGGAGAGGGGGAGGAGAGGGGAGGGAGGGAGAGAGGGAGAGAGGAGAGGGAGGGGGAGGTGAGGGGAGGGGAGGGACAGAGAGTCAGGAGAGGGGAGGGAGGGAGAGGGGAGATGAGGCCCAACATGGTCAAAGAGCTCAGAAAAACCTCCCCTCGCTGGGGGAGTCAGGAGGGAGGGAAGAGGGAGGGAGAGAGAAGAAGAGGGAGGGGGAAGTGTGGGGGAGGGGAAGGGCAGAGAGGAGAGAGTCAGGAGAGAGGAGGGATGGAAGGGGAGTGTGAGGAGAGCAAGGGGAGGGGTTTAAAGGAGGGAGGGAAGAGAGAGGAGAGAAGGAGAGGAGGGAGGCGAGCGAGAGGGAGGGAGAGGGGATGGAGGGACAGGGACAAGGAAAGAGGAGGGAGAGAGAGGGAGGACAGGGGGAGGTGGGGGGAGGGAGGGCGAGCGAGGGAGGGAGGAGAGAGGAGTGGGGAGAGAGGAGGAGGGAGAGAGGAATGTGGAAAAGGGGAGGGGGCGAGAGATATATGAGGGAAGGGGGAGAGAAAGAGGGAGCTACGAGAGGAGGGAGAGAGTGTGGAGAGGGAGGGGGGAGGGAGAGTGGGAAGGAGTGGGAAATAAAGAGGGCAGAGAGGGAAGGAAGGAGAGGAATGGGGGGGGAAGTGGATAGAGGGGGAGGGCGAGTCGGAGGCAAAAGAAGAGATGGGAGGGGAAAGGAGGGAGGATTTGGAGAGGGCTGGAGAGAGGGAGGGAGTGGGGTAAGAAAGGAGGGAGGAACAAGAGAGTGACCAGAGAATGGGAAAGGAGAGATATAGAGGGAAAGAGGGGAGAGAGTGAGGGGAACAAGAGAGAGCAAAAGCTGACGGGGGGAGGGGAAGGAGAGCCAAGGAAGGAGGAGGAGAGAAAGAGAGGTGAAGAAAGTGCGAGAGTGGATGGAGGATGGAGAGAGTGTGGAAGGAGTGAGAGAGAAAAAGAGACCAGCAACGAGAGAAGGGAAGACAGACCCATGGTGAGTCCTCCCACCGACCTGGGCTGTTTGACCCCAGCCCCCGAAGGTGAAAGGTCAGCGAGTAACCCCCATGGTGTTCCCGTTCCCGCAGAAATACATCCTGAGCAAAGTGACCCCAGTGTATGAGTACTTCACCGAGCTGACCAGTCCCGAGCTGGACACTGAGCCCAAGGACAGCACTGAGCAGTGAGTAACCACAGGGGTCATAGTGCGGCCCGTGAGGGGTCACCGGGTCAGTCGCTATGTCCCCCTCACCCCTCCGGCTCCCACTCACCCTTCCCCCGCTCCCCCCTCCCCCTCATCCGCTCCCCCCCCCGCTCCTCTCCCCCTCCCCCCACTCCCCTGTCTTTCCCCCTCCCCACCCTGCCCCCTCCCTCGCTCCCTCCTCCCCCTCCCCTGTCATTCCCCCCTCCCCAGCTCCCCTCCCCCCCAGCTCCCCCCTCATCCTTTCCCAGCTCCCCTCCCTCCGCTCACCCTCCCCTCCCCCACCTCTTCCCCTCCCCCTTCCCTATCCCATTCCCCCTCCCCTGCCCCGCTCACCCTCTCTCCCCCTCCCTCCCCCACTCCCCCTCCCTCCTCCCTCCCCCTCTCTCCCCCACTCCCCTCTCTCTCCCCTCCCGCACTCCCCCTCCCCTGCCCCGCTCACCCTCTCTCCTCCCCTCCCCCTCTCTCCCCCACTCCCCCTCCCCTCCTCCTCTCTCCCCCACTCCCCATCCCCCCCTTCCCTACCCCGCTCCCGCACCCCTTCCCCCGATGGCATTGGGCAGTGAGTGCTGGGGGCTGTACCCTGGCGACCTTTAACCTCCGCTCTCTCCCTCCCCTGCTCTTTGCCCCTCAGGTTTACCCAGGAGATGGTGGCCGGGCTTGCTTGCTCGAACGGGCTGCAGAAGTGCAATCGGAAGGCCAGGCGCCTGTACGCGCTGTGGATGGCCCAGCCGGACGTCAACCCGTGAGTATCAGTCCAGCCACAGGCCATTGGGGGGCCCATTGGACCATCACTCCCGCCCCCATCCCCCAATCACATGTCGCTCCTCCCTTTGGGAACTCCACCTCTGATCACCACCCTTCATTTGCCATCATATTTGAGGGGTGGTGGGGCAAAAGGCTCCTGATCCCCTTACGGGAAAATTAAGTCGTCATCGGCAATCAGAGAAATTTACAGCACGGAAGGAGGCCATTCGGCCCATCGTGTCCGCGCCGGCCGACAAAGAGCCACCCGGCCTAATCCCACTTTCCCGCTCTCGGGCCGTAGCCCTGTAGGTTACGGCACTTCAAGTGCCCATCCAGGTACTTTTTAAATGTGGTGAGGGTTTCTGCCTCTACCACCCTTTCAGGCCGTGAGTTCCACCCCAGACCCCCACCACCCTCTGGGTGAAGACATTTCCCCTCAAATCCCCCCTAAACCTCCCCCCCAATTACTTTAAATCTATGCCCCCTGGTTGTTGACCCCTCTGCTAAGGGAAATAGGTCCGTCCTATTCACTCTATCCAGGCCCCTCATAATTTTATACACCTCAATAAGGTAACCCCTCAGCATCCTCTATTCCAAAGAAAACAACCCCAGCCTATCCAATCTTTCCTCATCGCTAAAATTCTCTACTACCAGCAACATCCTGGTAAATCTCCTCTGCACCCTCTCCAGTGCAATCACATCTTTCCTGTAATGTGGTGACCAGAACTGCACGCAGTACTCCAGCTGCGGCCTAACCAGTGTGTTATACAGTTCAAGCATAACCTCCCCTGCTCTTGTATTCTACGCCTCGGCTAATGAAGGCAAGTGTCCGCTAACCTGGCCTGCTAGCTTCAGGGTTCTGTGAAGAGCGACTTGCAGTTGTATCGTGACTTTCACAGACCAAAGCTCTTCAAATGGTCAGCCATTTTAGGACTGAGATGAGGAGGAATTTCTTCACTCAGAGGGTGGTGAATCTTTCGATTTTTCTGCCCCAGAGGGCTGTGGTGGCTCAGTCATTGAGTATATTCAAGGCTGAGATCGATAGATTTTTGGATATTAAGGGGAATCGAGGGATCGGGCGGGAAAGTGGAGTTGAGGTGGGAGATCAGCCATAATCTCATTGAATGGTGGAGCAGGCTCGATGGGCCGAATGGCTGACTCCTGCTCGGAGGGTCACCAGACTGATTCCTGGGATGGCTGGACTGACATATGAGGAGAGACTGGATCGACTGGGCCTGTATTCACTGGAGTTTAGAAGGATGAGAGGGGATCTCATAGAAACATATAAAATTCTGACGGGACTGGACAGGTTAGATGCAGGAAGAATGTTCCCGATGTTGGGGAAGTCCAGAACCAGGGGACATAATCTTAGGATAAGGGGTAAGCCATTTAGGACTGAGATGAGAAGAAACTTCTTCACTCAGAGAGTTGTTAACCTGTGGAATTCCCTGCCGCAGAGAGTTGTTGATGCCTGTTCATTGGATATATTCAAGAGGGAGTTAGATGTGGCCCTTACGGCTAAAGGGATCAAGGGGTATGGAGAGAAAGCAGGTAAGGGGTACTGAGGTGAATGATCAGCCATGATCATATTGAATGGTGGTGCAGGCTCGAAGGGCCGGATGGCCTACTCCTGCACCTATTTTCTCTGTTTCTAATTCTTATGTTATTACAGTCCATGAAGTACTCTTTAATGTGTAGTCACTGTTATAAAGTTGGAAACGCAGCCGTCAATTTGTGCATAGAATGATCCCACAAACAACAATGTCATAATGACCCAGTCATGTTTTTTAATGATGTAGATTGAGGGATAAATATTGGCCACAGGACACTGGGGAAAACTCCCCCTGCTCTTCTTCCAATAGTGGCCCCGGGATCTTTACATCCACCTGAGAGGGCAAATGGGGCCTCGGTTTAACATCTCATCTGGAGGACGGCACTTCCGACAGTGCAACACTCCCTCAGTACTGCCCCTCCGACAGTGCGGCGCTCCCTCAGTACTACCCCTCCGACAGTGCAGCACTCCCTCAGTACTGCCCCTCCGACAGTGCGGCGCTCCCTCAGTATTGCCCCTCCGACAGTGCGGCGCTCCCTCAGTACTGCCCCTCCGACAGTGCGGCGCTCCCTCAGTACTGTCCCTCCCACAGTGCAGCATTCCCTCAGTACTGCCCCTCCCACAGTGCAGCATTCCCTCAGTACTGCCTCTCCGACAGTGCGCCGCTCCCTCAGTACTGCCCCACCGACAGTGTGGCGTTCCCTCAGCACTGCCCCTCCGACAGTGTGGCGCTCCCTCAGTACTGCCCCTCCGACAGTGCGGCGCTCCCTCAGTACTGCCCCCCGACAGTGCGGCGCTCCCTCAGTACTGCCCCCCGACAGTGCGGCGCTCCCTCAGTACTGCCCCCCGACAGTGTGGCGCTCCCTCAGTACTGCCCCCCGACAGTGTGGCGCTCCCTCAGTACTGCCCCTCCGACAGTGCGGCACTCCCTCAGTACTGCCCCTCCGACAGTGCGGGGCTCCCTCAGTACTGCCCCTCCGACAGTGCGGCACTCCCTCAGTACTGCCCCCCGACAGTGTGGCGCTCCCTCAGTACCGCCCCTCCGACAGTGCGGCACTCCCTCAGCACTGCCCCTCCGACAGTGCGGGGCTCCCTCAGTACTGCCCCTCCGACAGTGCGGCACTCCCTCAGTACTGCCCCTCCGACAGTGCGGGGCTCCCTCAGTACTGCCCCTCCGACAGTGCAGCACTCCCTCAGTACTGCCCCTCCGACAGTGCGGCACTCCCTCAGTACTGCCCCTCCGACAGTGCGGGGCTCCCTCAGTACTGCCCCCCGACAGTGTGGCACTCCCTCAGTACTGCCCCTCCGACAGTGTGGCGCTTCCTCAGTACTGCCCCCCGACAGTGTGGCGCTCCCTCAGTACTGCCCCTCCGACAGTGCAGCGCCCCATCAGTCCGCCCCTCGGCCTGGATTACGGGGCTCCAACAAATCCCCCAGACGATTCTTAACCTGGCTGAAGTCCAGAGCTTTTTGCTAACTGGGATCTTTCTTTCCTCAGGATTCCACCCAGCCTGCGCTCGGTGGTTTACTGCCGGTCGGTGTCCGAGGGCGGCGAAGCCGAGTGGGAGTTTGCCTGGAGGATGTATGAATTAGCCGCCAGCGCAGCCGAGGCCCAGACTCTGCGATACAGCCTGGCCTGCAGCGTGAACTCCTCAGTCCTGACCAGGTACGGCGCGCACCGCACACAGGTGCAACGCGGCCTGACTCCTGCCGCTCACTAGGCCTCAGGCCTCCGGCCTACCCCTGTGAATGCTTCACTTCTGACCAATTACTCCATCCCTTACAGCTCGCAGCGCTCACTAGGCCTCAGGCCTCCGGCCTACCCCTGTGAATGCTTCACTTCTGACCAATTACTCCGTCCCCTACAACAACAACTTGCATTTATATAGCGACTTCAACATAGTGAAACGTCCCAAGGAGCTTTACAGGAGTGTTATGAGATAGAAATCTGACACTGAGCCGCATAAGTAGAAATTAGGGCAGGTGACCAAAAGTTTTGATATGTCCTTACTATACAGTATAAATGCACACAAGGTCCATACTTGAGAGAAGGTCACTCTGTGACCTGTTACCTTTATTAGCCAGCACTGAAGTGATGAAGGTGGGTGGAGCTTCCCCTTTTATACCTGAAAGTCCAGGTTAGGAGTGTCTCCCACAAGTTTGCCTCTTGTGGTCAATGTTCTCAATGTGTACAACTTAGGTCAGCTTATACATGGGTTACAATGATGGTTGAACACATGACAAGTTTGGTCAAAGAGATCGGTTTTATTATGTCAGACTAGATACTGCGAGCTCAAAGTAAGGTGTGACCGTAGTCCTTTTTAACAGATCTGAGAGTGTCTCTCCAACCTGTGAGGGCTCCTTATATACAGGTGCTCCCAAGGGATTGTGGAATCCCTTGAGACTCCAGGGGATGAGCCCTCTGGTGGTTTGACATGGTATTTACAGGTTTACATACACAACAGGTTTTAAGGAGCGTCTTGAAGGAAGAAAGAGAGGGAGAGAGGCAGAGGTTTAGGGAGATATTTCCAGAGCTTACGGCCCCAGACAGCTGAAGGCACGGCCTCCAATGGTGAAGCGATTATAATCAGGGATGCTCAGGAGGGCAGAATTGGAGGAGCGCAGAGATCTCGGGGGGGTTGTGGGACTGGAGGAGATTACAGAGATAGGGAGGGGGCGAGGCCATGGAGGGATTTGAAAATAAGGATGAGAATTTTGAAATCGAGGTGTTGCTTAACCAGGAGCCAATGTAGGTCAGCGAGCACAGGAGGGGAGGGGACTACCGGTGTGAGTTAGGACACGGGGCAGCCGAGTTTTGGATAACCTCTAGTTTACGTGGGATAGAATGGGGGAGACCAGCCAGGAGTGCATTGGAATAGTCAAGTCTGCAGGTAACAAAGGCACGGATGAAGGATTCAGCAGCGGATGAGCTGAGGCAGGGGCGGAGACGGGCGATGTTACGGAGGTGGAAATAGGCCGTTTTAGTTGTGCTGCGAATATGTGGTTTGAAAGCTCATTTCAGCGTCAGATACGGCACTTAGGTTGCGAACAGTCTGGTTCAGCCCCAGTCCTGAAACGGCCCGGGTGGGAGGGGTGTTCTGAGATTATTGGGTCAGGGCTGTGGGCTACTTGTCCAGTAACATAACCATTGCACCACCACACACCCCTCGATTGAGGAGTGGGATCTCAGAGATCAGCAATGGTTAGGCATCTCCGCAAGATCCTACAAATCCCCTGGGAGGACAGACACACCAACGTTAGTGTTGTGTACTCCTTGATGTCGTTCCAATCGCATCTGATTTTTTTCAAACCAGTTCCTGCCGAACAGCATTGCCTGGAACAATCCGTAGCGGTAACTCGTGAACCGCATCGCCAAGCGACACTTTAATTGCGGCACTGTCAATCACCGTTATGAGTTCTTTGGTGTATGTGCGCAACTTGGCATTGACTGGACTCATCCTGGGCCTCACAGCCTTAGTAGCCCATCCTTGTCACCATACGTCTTCTCTGTTGGACTCACAGGCAGGAGTAGATTCTTTATCAGACCATAAATTTTTGGACCGCAAACCGTGAGGAACAGCGCCCGGCGCCGATCTGCGTCGCCGACCTCCTCCATTTTGTTGGCCACGAAGAACTGGCTCAAACGGCTCACAAAATCTGCCCAATCTTCTCCTTCCACAAATCGCTCCAACAATCCAATTGTGCTCATTTTCGCATGCAAAGGTTCTTGTTGCCTCGTCGCCAAATGTTGTGTATGCAATAACTGTTAGACTGAGTACTGTTTAACTCCAAGAAGTATGACCTGGGCTCTTTTTTATTAAGGCCCAAAGTGACTAATATACAAAATGGCTGGCCTTCTATATTTGGGCTGCCTCCAACAGTGACGCCATCTACTGGCTAGTGATCGCAAAAGTACATACATGACAGTTAGCGTCTTCGTCCAAGCCAACATCCCCAGCATCGAAGCACTGACCACACTCGATCAGCTCCGCTGGGCGGGCCACATTGTTCGCATGCCAGACACAAGACTCCCAAAGCAAGCGCTCTACTCAGAACTCCTTCATGGCGAACAAGCCAAAAGTGGGCAGAGGAAACGTTACAAAGGCCACCCTCAAAGCCTCCCTGATAAAGTGTAACATACTCACCGACACCTGGGAGTCCCTGGCCAAAGTCCACCCTAAGTGGAGGAAGTGCATCCGGGAGGGCGCTGAGCACCTTGAGTCTCGTCGCCGAGAGCGTGCAGAAACCAAGCACAGGCAGCGGAAGGAGCGTGCGGCAAACCAGTCCCACCCTCCCCTTCCCTCAACCACTGTCTGTCCCATCTGTGACAGGGGCTATGGTTCTCGTATTGGACTGTTCAGTCACCTAAGAACTCATTTTTAGAGTGGAAGAAAGTCTTCCTCGATTCCGAGGCACTGCCAATGATGAAAATCAAAGAGCAAATTATTATTTAAATGGAGAAAGATTGCAGTACAGCGGGACCTAGGGGTACTTGTGCATGAAACACAAAAGGTTAGCATGCAGGTACAGCAAATAGTAATCAGAGAGGCCAATGGAATCTTGGCCTTTATTGCAAAGGGGATAGAATATAAAAGCAGGGAAGTCTTGTTACAGTTATACAGGGTATTGGTGAGGCCACACCTGGAATACTGCGTGCGGTTTTGGTTTCCATATTTACGAAAGGATATACTTGCTTTGGAGGCAGTTCAGAGAAGGTTCACTCGGTTGATTCCGGGGATGAGAGGGTTGACTTATGAGGAAAGGTTGAGGAGGTTGGGCCTCTACTCATTGGAATTCAGAAGAATGAGAGCTGATCTTATCAAAACGTATAAAATTATGAGAGGACTCGACAAGGTGGATGCAGAGAGGATGTTTCCAATGTTTCCACGATGCTGAGAATGACGTGAGTATCACGTGTAGTGAGTTGGTCTTACCGCAGGAGAAGGGTCCACAGCCAGATAGGGAATGGAAGACCAACAGGAAGAGCAGTGCAAGAAAGATAGTGCAGGAGTCCCCTGTGGTCATCCCCCTGCAAAACAGATACACTGCTTTGAGTACTGTTGGGGAGGATGACTCATCAGGGGAGGGCAGCAGCAGCCAAGTTCATGGCACCGTAGGTGGCTCTGCTGCAAAGGAGGGCAGGAAAAAGAGTGGGAGCGCGATAGTGATAGGGGATTCGATGGTGAGGGGAATAGATAGGCGTTTCTGCGGACGCAACCGAGACTCCAGGATGGTATGTTGCCTCCCTGGTGCAAGGGTCAAGGATGTCTCGGAGCAGGTGCAGGACATTCTGAAATGGGAGGGAGAACAGCCAGTTGTCGTGGTGCACATTGGTACCAACGACATAGGTAAAAAAAGGGATGAGGTCCTACGAAAAGAATTTAAGGAGCTAGGAGCTAAATTAAAAAGTAGGACCTCAAAAGTAGTAATCTCGGGATTGCTACCAGTGCCACGTGCTAGTCAGAGTAGGAATCGCAGGATAGCGCAGATGAATACATGGCTTGAGCAGTGGTGCAGCAGGGAGGGATTCAAATTCTTGGGGCATTGGAACCGGTTCTGGGGGAGGTGGGACCAGTACAAACCGGACGGTCTGCACCTGGGCAGGTCCGGAACCAATGTCCTAGGGGGAGTGTTTGCTAGTGCTGTTGGGGAGGAGTTAAACTAATATTGCAGGGGGATGGGAACCTATACAGGGAGACAGAGGGAGACAAAAAGGAGGCAAAAGCAAAAGACAGAAAGGAGATGAGGAAAAGTGGAGGGCAGAGAAACCCAAGGCAAAGAACAAAAAGGGCCACTGTACAGCAAAATTCTAAAAGGACAAAGGGTGTTAAAAAAGCAAGCCTGAAGGCTTTGTGTCTTAATGCAAGGAGTATCCGCAATAAGGTGGATGAATTAATTGTGCAAATAGATGTTAACAAATATGATGTGATTGGGATTACGGAGACGTGGCTCCAGGATGATCAGGGCTGGGAACTCAACATCCAGGGGTATTCAACATTCAGGAAGGATAGAATAAAAGGAAAAGGAGGTGGGGTAGCATTGCTGGTTAAAGAGGAGATTAATGCAATAGTTAGGAAAGACATTAGCTTGGATGATGTGGAATCTATATGGGTAGAGCTGCAGAACACTAAAGGGCAAAAATCGTTAGTGGGAGTTGTGTACAGACCTCCAAACAGTAGTAGTGATGTTGGGGAGGGCATCAAACAGGAAATTAGGAGTGCATGCAATAAAGGTGCAGCAGTTATAATGGGTGACTTTAATATGCACATAGATTGGGCTAGCCAAACTGGAAGCAATACGGTGGAGGAGGATTTCCTGGAATGCATAAGGGATGGTTTTCTAGACCAATATGTCGAGGAACCAACTAGGGGGGAGGCCATCTTAGACTGGGTGTTGTGTAATGAGAGAGGATTAATTAGCAATCTCATTGTGCGAGGCCCCTTGGGGAAGAGTGACCATAATATGGTGGAATTCTGCATTAGGATGGAGAATGAAACAGTTAATTCAGAGACCATGGTCCAGAACTTAAAGAAGGGTAACTTTGAAGGTATGAGGCATGAATTGGCTAAGATAGATTGGCTAATGATACTTAAGGGGTTGACTGTGGATGGGCAATGGCAGACATTTAGAGACCGCATGGATGAATTACAACAATTGTACATTCCTGTCTGGCGTAAAAATAAAAAAGGGAAGGTGGCTCAACCGTGGCTATCTAGGGAAATCAGGGATAGTATTAAAGCCAAGGAAATGGCATACAAATTGGCCAGAAATAGCAGCGAACCTGGGGACTGGGAGAAATTTAGAACTCAGCAGAGGAGGACAAAGGGTTTGATTAGGGCAGGGAAAATGGAGTACGAGAAGAAGCTTGCAGGGAACATTAAGGCGGATTGCAAAAGTTTCTATAGGTATGTAAAGAGAAAAAGGTTAGTAAAGACAAACGTAGGTCCCCTGCAGTCAGAATCAGGGGAAGTCATAACGGGGAACAAAGAAATGGCAGACCAATTGAACAAGTACTTTGGTTCAGTATTCACTAAGGAGGACACAAACAACCTTCCGGATATAAAAGTGGTCAGAGGGTCTATTAAGGAGGAGGAACTGAGGGAAATCTTTATTAGTCGGGAAATTGTGTTGGGGAAATTGATGGGATTGAAGGCCGATAAATCCCCAGGGCCTGATGGACTGCATCCCAGAGTACTTAAGGAGGTGGCCTTGGAAATAGCGGATGCATTGACAGTCATTTTCCAACATTCCATTGACTCTGGATCAGTTCCTATCGAGTGGAGGGTAGCCAATGTAACCCCACTTTTTAAAAAAGGAGGGAGAGAGAAAGCAGGGAATTATAGACCGGTCAGCCTGACCTCAGTAGTGGGTAAAATGATGGAATCAATTATTAAGGATGTCATAGCAGCGCATTTGGAAAATGGTGACATGATAGGTCCAAGTCAGCATGGATTTGTAAAAGGGAGATCATGCTTGACAAATCTTCTGGAATTTTTTGAGGATGTTTCCAATAAAGTGGACAAAGGAGTACCAGTTGATGTGGTATATTTGGACTTTCAGAAGGCTTTCGACAAGGTCCCACACAGGAGATTAATGTGCAAAGTTAAAGCACATGGGATTGGGGGTAGTGTGCTGACGTGGATTGAGAACTGGTTGTCAGACAGGAAGCAAAGAGTAGGAGTAAATGGGTACTTTTCGGAATGGCAGGCAGTGACTAGTGGGGTACCGCAGGGTTCTGTGCTGGGGCCCCAGCTGTTTACATTGTACATTAATGATTTAGACGAGGGGATTAAATGTAGTATCTCCAAATTTGCGGATGACACTAAGTTGGGTGGCAGTGTGAGCTGCGAGGAGGATGCTATGAGGCTACAGAGTGACTTGGATAGGTTAGGTGAGTGGGCAAATGCGTGGCAGATGAAGTATAATGTGGATAAATGTGAGGTTATCCACTTTGGTGGTAAAAACAGAGAGACAGACTATTATCTGAATGGTGACAGATTAGGAAAAGGGAAGGTGCAACGAGACCTGGGTGTCATGGTACATCAGTCATTGAAGGTTGGCATGCAGGTACAGCAGGCGGTTAAGAAAGCAAATGGCATGTTGGCCTTCATAGCGAGGGGATTTGAGTACAGGGGCAGGGAGGTGTTGCTACAGTTGTACAGGGCCTTGGTGAGGCCACACCTGGAGTATTGTGTACAGTTTTGGTCTCCTAACTTGAGGAAGGACATACTTGCTGTTGAGGGAGTGCAGCGAAGATTCACCAGACTGATTCCCGGGATGGTGGGACTGACCTATCAAGAAAGACTGAATCAACTGGGCTTGTATTCACTGGAGTTCAGAAGAGTGAGAGGGGACCTCATAGAAACGTTTAAAATTCTGACGGGTTTGGACAGGTTGGATGCAGGAAGAATGTTCCCAATGTTGGGGAAGTCCAGAACCAGGGGTCACAGTCTAAAGATAAGGGGTAAGCCATTTAGGACCGAGATAAGGAGAAACTTCTTCACCCAGAGAGTGGTGAACCTGTGGAATTCTCTACCACAGGAAGTAGTTGAGGCCAATTCACTAAATATATTCAAAAGGGAATTAGATGAAGTCCTTACTACTCGGGGGATCAAGGGGTATGGCGTGAAAGCAGGAAGTGGGTACTGAAGTTTCATGTTCAGCCATGAACTCGTTGAATGGCGGTGCAGGCTAGAAGGGCTGAATGGCCTGCTCCTGCACCTATTTTCTATGTTTCTATGACTGGACAGGTTAGATGCAGGAAGAATGTTCCCGATGTTGGGGAAGTCCAGAACCAGGGGACATAGGATAAGGGGTAGGCCATTTAGGACTAAGATGAGGAGAAACTTCTTCACTCAGAGAGTTGTTAACCTATGGAATTCCCTGCTGCAGAGAGTTGTTGATGCCAGTTCTTTGGATATATTCAAGAGGGAGTTAAATATGGTCCCTAAGGCTTAGGGGATCAAGGGGTATGGAGAGAAAGCAGGAAAGGGGTACTGAGGGAATGATCAGCCATGATCTTATTGAATGGTGGTGCAGGCTCGAAGGGCCGAATGGCCTACTCCTGCACCTATTTTCTATGTTTCTATGATGGGGGAGACTAGAACTCGAGGGCATAATCTTAGAATAAGGGGCCGCCCATTTAAAACTGAGATGAGGAGAAATTTCTTCACTCAGAAGGTTGTAAATCTGTGGAATTCGCTGCCTCAGAGAGCTGTGGAAGCTGGAACATTGAATAAATTTAAGACAGAAATAGACTGTTTCTTAAACGATAAGGGGATAAGGGGAGAGAAGTGGAGCTGAGTCCATGATCGGATTAGCCAGGATCGTATTAAATGGCGGCACAGACTCGAGGGGCCGTATGGCCGACTCCTGTTCCTATTTCTTATGTTCTTTTGTTCTCTTATGACCTGCGCTGAGGTTCCTGCTTTCAGCCATTGACCCATCCCAAACTATTCCCGCCCACCTGATGTGTATTCCTGTGGAACATGCCTCGGCTTGTCCCAGTCATGCCGTCAGCTCTTCTGCACTAAATGAAATATGGTAAAGCAATGTCCAAAATCCTAAAGTCGGCGTCGATGTTTACGCCAATGCTCACAGGGTAGATTATCGTACTCCCTCCGACACTCGCCGATCTTTGAAGACTTTTCTCCGCCCCGATCCGTGGGAGCAAAATTCAGCTCTTCAGATTTATTTTCTTCTGAGAGGTGTTCGGACAAGACGCCGGTCAGTACGGTCAGAGCCTCTGCAGTTACTTTAGTTTGGCCCACTGGGCCACCAGGGAGGGTTTCGGCCGGGTCAGCGGCCTGGTACCCAAGAGGCGCTGCCCAGGCAACCTGTCGGAGGCCCGGACAAACACATGGCCTCCATCGTGGGCTGGGGCGTCTCGAACCAGGGGTCACACAGTCTCAGGATAAGGGGTCGGCCATTTAGGGCTGAGATGAGGAGGAATTTCTTTACTCAGAGGGTGGTGAATCTTTGGAATTCTCTATCCCAGAGGGCTGTGGAGGCTCAGTCTTTAAGTATATTCAAGACGGGGATCGATAGATTTTTGGATATTAAAAGAATCAAAGGGTATGGGGATCACTACTCTGACAATGCGGCGCTCCCTCAGTACTGCCCCTCTGGCAGTACAGCGCTCCCTCAGTACTGCCCCTCCAACAGTGCGGCGCTCCCTCAGTACCGCCCCTCCGGCAGTGCGGCGCTCCCTCAGTACCATCCCTCCGACAGTGCAGCGCTCCCTCAGTACTGCCCCTCCAACAGTGCGGCGCTCCCTCAGTACCGTCCCTCCGGCAGTGCGGCGCTCCCTCAGTACTGCCCCTCCGGCAGTGCGGCGCTCCCTCAGTACTGCCTCTCCGACAGTGCAGCGTTCCCTCAGTACTGCCCCTCCGACAGTGCGGCGCTCCCTCAGTACTGCCTCTCCGACAGTGCGTCCCCTCAGTACTACCCCTCCGACAGTGCAGCGCTCCCTCAGTACTGCCCCTCTGACAGTGCGGCACTCCCTCAGTACTGCCTCTCCGACAGTGCAGCGTTCCCTCAGTACTGCCTCTCCGACAGTGCGGCGCTCCCTCGGTACTGCCCCTCCAACAGTGCGGTGCTCCCTCAGTACCGCCCCTTCGACAGTGCGTGCTCCCTCAGCACTGCCCCTGGGAGTGTCGGCCTGGATTATGAGCTCAAGTCTCTCGAGTGGGGACATGAACCCACGACCTCCTGACTCAGAGGCGAGAGAGAGAGCTACCCACTGAGCCACGGCTGACACTAATGTCCCTTTTCAAAAAGGAGTTAGATGAGGTCCTTACTACTAGGGGGATCAAGGGGTATGGCGAGAAAGCAGGAATAGGGTACTGAAGTTGAATGTTCAGCCATGAACTCATTGAATGGCGGTGCAGGCTAGAAGGGCCGAATGGCCTACTCCTGCACCTATTTTCTATGTTTCTATGTCTATGTTTCTATGTTTTAGGGGAAGGTAACCTGCCGTCCTTACCCGGTCTGGGGTCTATATGTGACTCCAGTCCCACACCAAACGTGGTCAACCCTGAACGGCCCTCTGAAATTGGCCACTCAGTTATATCAGAGTGGTTCAAGAATGCCCACCACCACTTTCTGAGGGATGTCTAGGGGGAGAAATACCCTCCACATCCCGGAAATGATTATGGGCCAGAAATCCCTGTTTCTTCTTCCCGCGGGCGTTCGACTAAAAATAGGAGAGAAGATGCGCACCTCATCATCATCAGTGGTTGCGGAAAAGGGTGGGTGGGGAGTCTGGTTTGCCACATGCTCCTTCCACTGATTTCTGCACGCTCTCGGCGATGAGACTCGAGGTGCTCAGCGCCCTCCCGGATGCGTTTCCTTGACTTAGGGCGGTCTTTGGCCAGGGAATCCCAGGTGTCAGTGGGGATGTTGCACTTTATCAGTTTCCTCTGCCCACCTTTGGCTCGTTTGCCGTGGACGAGTTCTGCGTAGAGAGCTTGCTGAGGGAGTCTCGTGTCTGGCATGCGAACGATGTGGCCTGCCCAGCGGAGCTGCCACGAATGTGGTCAGTGCTTCAATGCTGGGGATGTTGGCCTGTTCGAGGACGCTAATGTTGGTGTGTCTGTGGTCAAACGCCCTCCCGAGATCCCGGACTGGAGGTCTCCTCTTCTTGCACGTTCACGTTGGGACGTCCGCAGGAGTCATGAGGGCCTGGACACCCAATCGCGGTAAAGTATTTTCTCATTCATAGTAATCGGAGTTTCGTAAGTCCGAAACTCCTATTACTATGGATGAGAAACACCCCCAAACACTACATAAAACATTTAAAAAAAACACCTCACATAAATACACTATAGAAATTAAAGTTGATAGAAATGTTTTTTTAAAAGTAAAAAAATTTGCCGATTAAAAAAAAAGTTTTAATTATGGTTTGAAATAAAATGACCTGAGTGGGCAGGATTTTAACATAAATATGTGTTTTTAAATTTTATTTTAATCAAGTTTTTGATATGTTTTTAAACTCTTACGCCTGTAACAGTAGGCTATGTTTTTATCAGGCGCAAGAGTTTTGAGGTCATTTGCCGGGCAAGATATGGGTAAATCCCGCAATCTTGCCCATACAAATGTCCCCGCTCCTGAGATACAGAGGATCTGTCAAGTCAGAAACTTGACAGATCGGAAAAGACGGTTTTCAGCGCATGCGCATTGCGCTCTGAAAACCAGCTTTTCCGATGCCTTCCTGGGTCCGTAGAAAGTCCACACGGACCTGGGGCTGCCGGGATTTCCACGCCTATATTTTTCTAAATACCCTTCGCAGATCTTCCTTCTAGGCGGTCCCTCGTATCGAGGATGACCCGCTCCCACGCCAAAAAAGGATGAGTTCCCAGGTGTTTCAATGAGGGACCTGATATTCCAGATCCCGAACTACATCCTGAAGGGTGGAAGATGCCTGTGGGTGGATTGTTTTAACGTGGGGTGACCGTTGCACACCAGCCACCACACGGGCTTGACAGAGCGAGGGCTTGGTCCAGTGGCAAGGGTTAACCAGGACGACTGGAGACCAGCTCTGCTGCACGGACCCAGTGCGCGCTCACATATCGCACAGTGTGGGCTGGGCCCGTGCTGCCCCTGGGCCCTCATTTCTTCTGGGCCCCGAACTCACGCCTCTCCCGGGCCCCGATCACATCGCTCTGCAATCTCTCGCCGCTCCTTTGTCCCGACCTCGCTGCCCCTGCCCACGCTCCAATCAGCGACCTCGGTTCTGCTGACATCCAATCCAGTCGCCCTCTTCATAGCCGTCGCCCTCCTGGACCAGCTGAATTGGTATGCCGTCACGCTGGTTCCATCGCAGGTCACCATCATCGGCAGTCCCTCGGAGTCGAGGAAGACTTGCTTCCACTCTCAAAATGAGTCCTTAGGTGGCTGAACAGCCCAATCCAAGAGCCACAGTCCCTGTCACAGGTGGGACAGACAGTGGTTGAGGGAAGGGGAGGGTGGGACTGGTTTGCCGCACGCTCCTTCCACTGCCTGTGCTTGGTTTCTGCACGCTCTCGGCGACGAGATTCGAGGTGCTCAGCGCCCTCCCGGATGCACTTCCTCCACTTAGGGCGGACTGGTCTTTGGGCCAGGGACTCCCAGGTGTCGGTGGGGTTGTTGCACTTTATCAGGGAGGTTTTGAGGGTGGTCCCTTGTAACGTTTCCTCTCCCCACCTTTGACTCATTTGCCGTGAAGGAGTTCCGAGTAGAGCGCTTGCTTTGGGAGTCTCGTGCCGGGCATGCGGACAATGTGGCCAGCAGAGCTGATCGAGTGTGGTCAGTGCTTCGATGCTGAGGATGTTGGCTTGGTCGAGGACGCTAATGTTGGTGTGTCTGTCCTCCCGGGGGATTTGTTGGATCTTGCAGAGACATGGCAGGTGGGGTGCAGCTGTCCACAGGAAGTGTCGCTCATCAGGGTTACACCGTGGCGGAGGTTAGGGCGCGTCTGACTCCATCTTGTTTCTCCCTCTTCCTCTCAAGGTACCTCTCGCTAACCATGAGGCCCTGGATCATTAAGAAGCAGGACGCTTTGGCCACCATCATCTTGGTCGCCCAGAACATCAATGGCAAGAAGCCCGCGTGGGACTTCATCAAATCCAACTGGACTGACATCATTGCAGAGTAAGCTGTGTCCAACTCTACCAAATCCACCCGGCCGAGCGAATGGGCAGCAACGCGGCAAATGGAATATGGAGAAGCTTAACTCGGTTGATTCCGGGGATGAGGGGGTTGACTTATGAGGAAAGGTTGAGTAGGTTGGGCCTCTACTCATTGGAATTCAGAAGAATGAGGGGTGATCTTATCAAAACGTATAAGATTATGAGGGGGCTTGACAAGGTGGATGCAGAGAGGATGTTTCCACTGTTGGGGGAGACTAGAACTAGGGGGCATGGTCTTAGAATAAGGGGCCGCCCATTTAAAACTGAGATGAGGAGGAATTTCTTCTCTCAGAGGATTGTAAATCTGTGGAATTTGCTGCCTCAGAGAGCTGTGGAAGCTGGGACATTGAATAAATTTAATACAGAAATAGACAGTTTCTTAAACGATAAGGGAATAAGGGGGCGGGCAGGGAAGTGGAGCTGAGTCCATGATCGGATCAGTCATGATCGTATTGAATGGCGGAGAAGGCTCGAGTGGCCGTATGGCCTACTCCTGCTCCTATTTCTTATGTTCTTATATACGTAATGTAATGAAGATGAACAAACGTAACTATAGGTCCATTTGAATCAGTTTTCCCCAGGCCCTTAATCCAGCCCTACCATGCGACATCTTCAACTGGAACTATCCACTGTAACCACCATCAGCCAGCTGGGTGGGACTGCACTCGCCTGGTTCCATTCTTATCCATCGAATCGTAGCCGGAGAATCTCCTGCAACGGCTTCTCTTCCCGCCCCCGCATCGTTACCTCTGGTGTCCCCCAAGGATCTGTCCTTGGCCCTCTCCTATTTCCTCATCTACATGTTGCCTCTTGGCGACATCATCCGGAAACCCAGCTTCAGTTTCCACATGTTCGCTGACGACACCCAGCTCTACCTCACCCCCCCTTCTCTCCAACCCTCCACGGTCTCGAAATTGTCAGACTGTTTGTCCCACATCCAGTTCTGGATGAGCAGAAATTTTCTCCCATAAGAATTGAGGAGACCGAAACCGTTGTTTTCAGTCCCAGCCACAAACTCCATGCCCTAGCCACTGACTCCATCCCTCTCCCCAACTTCTGTCTGAGGCTGAACCCGACTGTTCACAACCTCGATGTCATATTTGATCCTGTATTGAGCTTCCAACCCCATATCCGCGGCATAACTAAGACCGTCTATTTCCATCTCCGTAACATCGCCCGTCACCGCTCCTGCCTCAGCTTATCCGCTGCTGAAACTCTCATCCGTGCCTTTGTTACCTCCAGACTTGACTATTCCAACACATTCCTGCCTGGCTCCCACATTTTACCCCACGTAATCTAGAGGCGATCCAAAACTCGGCTGCCCCGTGTCCTAACTCGCATCCAAGTCCCGTTGACCCATCACCTACATTGGCTCCCGGTCCGGCATCTACCTCGAATTTAAAATTCTCATCCTTATTTACAAATCGCTCCATGGCCCTCGTCCTTCCCTATCTCTGTAACCTCCTCCAGCCCTACACCCCTCCCTATCTCTGTAACCTTCTCCAGCCCTACACCCTTCCCTATCTCTGTAATCTCCTCCAGCCCCTACACCCCTCCCTATCTCTGTAACTTCTTCCAGCCCCTACACCCCTCCATATCTTTGTAACCTCCTCCAGCCCTATACCCCTCTGTATCTCTAATCTCCTCCAGCCTCACAACCCCCCCGAGATCTCTGCGCTCCTCCAATTCTGCCCTCTTGCCCATCCCTCGATTTCCATCGCTCCACCATCGGTGGCCGTGCCTTCAGCTGCCTGGGCCCCAAGCTCTGGAACTCCCTCCCTAAACCTCTGCGCCTCTCTCTCCTCCTTTAAGACTCTCCTTAAAGCCAACCTCTTTGACCGAGCGTTTGGTCGCCTGTCCCTAATATCGCCTCCTGTGGCTCGGTGTCAAAGTGTGTTGATAATCGCTCCTGTGAAGCACCCTGGGATGTTTTACGATGCTAAAGGCACTGTACAAGATTGTATTGTTGTCGTGTTGACAAGTTTCTATCTTTCTGCGGGCAGGTTCACGACGGTCGAGTCGCTTGTGGGACTTCTTGACGGAGTGACCTCCAGATTCTCAACACCTGAGGACCTGCAGGAGGTCAGAATTTCTTTGTTTGTTTCTGTTCTCCTCTCTCAGTCCGCGCGCCAGTCCTCGCCCTGTGGCGTTTTCAAACCGCCATGTTAAAGGAGAGAACGTGCATTTCTATAGCGCCTTTCACCAATGCTGGACATCCCAAAGCGCTTCACAGCCAATCAAGTACTTTTCTTGAAGTGTAGCCGCTGTTGTATTGTGGGAAACATAGCAGCTCAATTTTGCGCACAGCAAGCTCCCCCAAACCACATTCCGATAATGACCCGGATCATCTGTTTTAGTGATGTTGGTTGAGGGATAAATATTGGCCCCAGGACACCGGGGAGAACTCCCCCTGCTCTTCTTCCAATAGTGGCCCCGGGATCTTTTACATCCACCCGAGAGGGCAGACGGAGCCTCGGTTTAACGTCTCATCCAAAAGACAGCTCCTCTGATAGTGCGGCGCTTCCTCAGTACCGCCCCTCCGACAGTGCGGCGCTCCCTCAGTACCGCCCCTCCGACAGTGTGGCGCTCCCTCAGTACTGCCCCTCCGACAGTGCGGCGCTCCCTCAGTACTGCCCCTCCGACAGTGCGGCGCTCCCTCAGTACTGCCCCTCCGACAGTGCGG
The DNA here is from genome assembly GCF_044704955.1 of Pristiophorus japonicus. NCBI lineage: Eukaryota > Metazoa > Chordata > Chondrichthyes > Pristiophoridae > Pristiophorus > Pristiophorus japonicus. The sequence goes on from NC_092006.1 coordinate 11,620,185, forward strand.
CGCTCCCTCAGTTCTGCCCCTCCGACAGTGCGGCGCTCCCTCAGTACTGCCCCTCCGACAGTGCGGCGCTCCCTCAGTACCGCCCATCCGACAGTGCGGCGCTCCCTCAGTACCGCCCCTCCGGCAGTGAGGCGCTCCCTCAGTACTGCCCCTCCGACAGTGCGGCGCTCCCTCAGTACCGCCCATCCGACAGTGCGGCGCTCCCTCAGTACCGCCCCTCCGACAGTGCAGCACTCCCTCAGTACTGTCCCTCCGACAGTGCGGCGCTTCCTCAGTACCGCCCCTCCGACAGTGAGGCGCTCCCTCAGTACTGCCCCCTCCGACAGTGCGCCGCTCCCTCAGTACCGCCCCTCCGACAGTGCGGCGCTCCCTCAGTACCACCCCTCTGACAGTGCGGCGCTCCCTCAGTATCGCCCCTCCGACAGAGCGGCGCTCCCTCAGTACTGCCCCCCCCGACAGTGCGGCGCTCCCTCAGTACTGTCCCTCTGACAGTGCGACGCTCCCTCAGTGCTGCCCGTCCGACAGCGCAGTACGGCGCTCCCTCAGTACCACCCCTCTGACAGTGCGGCGCTCCCTCAGTACTGACCCCCGACAATGTGGTGCTACCTCGGTAGTGTCAGCCTGGGTTATGTGTTCTAGTCTGTAGAGCGGGGCTTGAGTCCACAACCTTCTAACTTACGAGGCGAGAGAGCTATCCCACTGAGCCACCTTGGTCCCCCAAAAATAAATAAACCCCATGAGGGGGATAGGGTGATGATGGCGCGGAACATTTATGGGCAGGATTAAATCGGACGCCTGTCACGTTACCAGGGGAACGTTGCAATCTCCGGACCAGGGTGGGGTCCAGCATGGCTTCCATCTCCTGATCGCCATCTAGTGTCTCCCGCTGGTCGGTGCGTGCGAGCGGACAATGGGTGTCGGCGGGACCGTGCTTCGCCGCAAGACAATCGGAAGGTCAAAGGTCATGTTGGCCCTCACCCAGGCTGATTGGTCGGTTTGGTGAGGCCCGGCCCCCGTCACCCAGGCAACCGTATCCCAGAGCTGCCGCCGTTTCCTCCAACGCGACATTTCAAACGTACTCCATCAGCTTTCGGATGTCCCGAGTGATGAAAGGACCAATTGAAAACACAAGTCTTTCTTTTATGTGGAGAAACGCCTTTGAGTTCTCGGTGGACACTGATTCTGAATGATAGGGGGGTCAAGGGATATGGGGAGCAGGCGGGGAAGTGGAGTTGAGGCCAAGATCAGATCAGCCATCATCATCATCATGGGCAGTCCCTCGGAATCGAGGAAGACTTGCTTCCACTCTTAACCCGAGTCCTTAGGTGACTGAGCAGTCCAATACGAGAGTCACAGTCCCTGTCACAGGTGGGACAGACAGTGGTTGAGGGAAGGGGAGGGTGGGACAGGTTTGCCGCAAGCTCCTTCCGCTGCCTGCACTTGGTTTCTGCACGCTCTCGGCGACAAGACTCGAGGTGCTCAGCGCCCTCCCGGATGCACTTCCTCCACTTAGGGTGGACTGGTCTTTGGCCAGGGACTCCCAGGTGTCGGTGGGGATGTTGCACTTTTTCAGGGAGGCTTTGAGGGTGTCCCTGTAACGTTTCCTCTGCCCACCTTTGGCTCGTTTGCCGTGAAGGAGTTCCGAGTAAAGCGCTTGCTTTGGGAGTCTCGTGTCGGGGCATGCGGACAATGTGGCCTGCCCAGCGGAGCTGATCAAATGTGGTCAGTGCTTCAATGCTGTGGATGTTGGCCTGGTCGAGGTCGCTAACGTTGGTGCATCTGTCCTCCCAGGGGATGAGCCATGATCGTATTGAATGGCGGAGCAGGCTCGAGGGGCTGAATGGCCGACTCCTGCTCCTATTTCTTATGTCCTCCCTCTTCTGTGCACAGTCTCCTTAAAGAAACAAAGAAACATAGAAATTTACAGCGCAGAAGGAGGCCATTTCGGCCCATCGTGTCCGAGCCGGCCGACAAAGAGTCACACGGCCCTCGGTCAGCAGCTCTGAAGGTTACATATAAACCTATGAACAATGACGGAAAGGCAAAGAGCACCCGGCCCAACCAGTTCGCCTCACCACAACTGCGACACCCCTTACACTGAAACATTCTACACTCCACCCCAACCGGAGCCATGTGATCTCCTGGGAAAGGCAAACCCCAGATAAAAACCCAGGCCAATTTAGGGAGAAAAAGTCTGGTAAAATTCCTCTCCGGCCCATCCAGGCAATCGAAACTAGTCCAGAAGATCACCCTGGCCATATCCTATTCCCTGCAGTACTTACCATTATATCTGCGCCATCCAACAAAAGGTCATCCAGTCTAATCCCAATTACCAGCTCTAGGTCCGTAACCCTGCAGGTTACTGCACTTTAAGTGCCCATCCAACCACCTCTTAAAAGTGGTGAGGGTTTCTGCATCCACCACTCTTCCAGGCAGCGAGTTCCAGATCCCCACAACCCTCTGCGTAAAGAAGCCCCCCTCAAAACCTTCCACCTTAAAACTATGTCCCCTCATAATAGACCCCTCCAGCAATGGAAATAGACCTTTACTATCCACTATGTCCAGGTCCCTCAATATTTTGTACACCTCAATGAGGCCTCCTCTCAGCTTCCTCTGTTCTAATAAGAACAAACCCAGCCTATCCAATCTGTCCTCACATCTGAGGAAGGATATACTTGCCTTGGAGGCAGTACAACAAAGGTTCACTAGATTGATTCCAGGGGTGAGAGGGTTGTCCTATGAAGACAGATTGAGTAGAATCTGCCTATACTCTCTGGGGTTTAGAAGAATGAGAGGTGATCTCATTGAAACAAATATGATTTTGAGGGGGATTGACAGGGTAGATACAGGGAGGATGTTTCCCCCGGGCTGGGGAGTCTAGAACCAGAGGTCACACAGTCTCGGGATAAGGGGTCGGCCATTTAGGACTGAGATGAGGAGGAATTTCTTCACTCAGAGGGTAGTGAATCTTTGGAATTCTCTGCCCCAGAGGGCTGTGGATGCTCAGTCTTTGAGTATATCCAAGGCTGGGATCAATAGGTTTTTGGAATGTGAAGGAATCAAAGGCTGAGGGGTGACCTAATAGAGGTCTTTAAAACGATGAAATGTTTCGATAGTGGATACAGAAAGAATGTTTCCCCTTGTGGGGAAGAGCATAACTAGAGGCCATCACTAGAAGATATTCATCAAGAAACCCAATGGGGAATTCAAGAGAAACTTCTTTACCCAGAGAGCGGTGAGAATGTGGAACTCGCTGCCACAGGGAGGGGTTGAGGCGAATAGTATCGATGCATTTAAGGGGAGGCTGGACAAGCATATGGGGGAGAAGGGAATAGAGGGTGATGCTGATAGATTTAGATGAGGAAAGACGGGAGGAGGCTCGAGTCGTGCATAAACGCCGGCATGGACTGGATATATTTAAGAGGGAGATAGATAGATTTCTAGACAAAAAAGACATCAAGGGGTATAGGGAGAAAGCGGGAACATGGTGTTGAGATAGAAGATCAGCCGTGATCATACTGAATGGTGGTGCAGACGCGAAAGGCCGAATGGCCTACTCCTGCTCCTAATTTCTAAGTTTCTATGTTGGGCCGAATGGCCTGTTTCTGTGCCATATATCCGATGATATGGAGATCGGGTGGGGAAAGTGGAGGTGAGGTCGAAGGTCGGCCATGATCTTATTGAGTGGCGGAGCTGGCTCGAGGGGCCACATGACCCACTCCAGCTCCTACTTCCTAAAAAGAAAAAAGAAAATTATTATTTAAATGAGGAGCAATTACAAAATGCTGTCGTACAGTGGGACCTGGAGGTCCTTGTGCAGGAAACACAAAAAGCTAGTATGCAGGTACAGCAAGTGATCAGGAAGGCCAATGGAATGTTGGCCTTTATTGCAAAGGGGATAGAGTATAAAAGCAGAGAAGTCCTGCTACAACACTACAGGGTATTGGTGAGGCCACGCCTGGAGTACTGCGTACAGTTTTGGTCTCTGTATTTAAGGAGGGATATACTTGCACTGGAGGCAGTTCAGAGAAGGTTCACGAGGTTGATTCCTGAGATGAAGGGGTTGTCTTGTGAGAATATGTTGAGCAGGTTGGGCCTCTACTCATTGGAGTTTAGAAGAATGAGAGGCGATCTTCTTGAAACATGTAAGATTCTGAGGGGGCTGGACAGGGTAGAAGCAGAGAGGATGTTTCCCCTCGTGGGGGAATCTAGAACTAGGGGGCATAGTTTCAGAATAAGGGGTCGCCTATTTAAGACGGAGATTGTCATGTATTCAACTATCATTGTAACCCATGTAGAGGCTGATTTAAGTTGTACACCTTGAGAACATTGACCACAAGGGGCGAACTTGTGGGAGACACTCCTAACCTGGACTTTCAGGTATAAAAGAGGAAGCTCCACCCACCTTCATCACGTGAGGTCTTGGTAATAAAGGTAAATGGTCACAGAGTGACCTTCTCTCAAGCATGGGCCTCGTGTGCATTTATAATGTATAATAAGGACATATCAGAGATGAGGAGGAATTTCTTCTCTCAGAGGGTTGTAAATTTGGGGAATTCTCTGCCCCAGAGAGCTGTGGAGGCTGGGTCAGTGAAGGTGAAGATAGACAGATTTTTGAACGATAAGGGAGTGAAGGTTTATGGTGAACGGGCAGGGAAGTGGAGTTGAGGCTAAGATCGAATCAGCCATGATCTTATTGAATGGCGGAGCAGGCTCGAGGGGCCAAATGGCCGACTCCTGCTCCTATTTCTTATGTTTCTGCGTTCTTATGTTCTTGTATTCTTGCATTCCCAGCTGAAGGAGTTCAAAGGCAGTACTCAGGCGGCTGGATTTCAGTTTGTCGCCCGTGTCTTGGACAAAGCCATCGACAGAACCACCTCCTACATCAACTGGAGAAAGGAGAATGAGGGGAAGATTTACCAGTGGGTTAACAACAATCTGTGAAGACGTTAGGGCTACCTGCTTCCTTCCCCCCCCTCCCCGGTCGCCCCTTGTCCCGAGCTCGCCCCACAACCCGCACCCTTCACGGTTTTGGCTGCGCTGTCCAACTCAATGGAGGCACGTCCTTTCCGTGTTGGCTGGGCGCGTAAGCTCTTGGGTGCTCTGAGGAGGACCATGGCCATTTTTCTTCCCCCACCAACCCCCCTCCCGCCCCCAACGAGATGGCTCTCTCTCACTCTCTCCCCCCCGCCTCTCGCACCCTCTCCCCAATCTCTCTCTCCCCCCGTCTCTCTCTCTCTCTCCCTCCTTGTCTCTCTCTCTCCCCACAGTCTCTTTCCCTCCCCACCGTCTCTCTCTCTCCCACTCCCAGTCGCTCTCTCTCTTCCCCCCGCGCCCCCCCATCTCTCTCTCCCTCTCCCCAATCTCTTTCTCTCCCCCCCACCCCATCTCTCTCTCTTCCAGCCTCTCTCGCTCACTCTCCTAATCCCTCTCTCTCCCCAATCTCTTTCTCCCCCCACCAAGGCTCTCTCTCTCCCCCCGTCACTCTCTCCCTCCCCCAAGTCTCTCTTCCTCCCATCTGTCTCTCTCCTCCCCTTCCCGTCTCTCTCTCTCCCCCTCCAGTCTCTCTCTCTCTCCTGCCCCCAAACCTCTCTCTCTCCCCCAGACTCTCTCTCTCCCCCAGCTTCTCTCCCTCTCTCTCTCTCTCCCTCAGCCACACTCTCTTCTACCGCCCCCCCCCTCCCCCGCCCCAGCCTCTCTCTCTCCCCCAGCTTCTCTCCCTCTCTCTCTCCCCAAGCCTCTGTCTCTCTCTGCAGAAAGCCCCGGTGTTCCCTCCCCACCTCCGGCACCGCCTCGTTGGATGTCCCGCTATGCCGACGCAGCAATCACCGGACCGACCAACGCTCGCCGTGGACCCCTCGCCCCCCCTCTCCCACCCCGCCCCCGCTTTGCCTTGCGTACGACGTTGGCGGAGCGGGTAAGCGCGGGCGGCTAGTGGACCGACCCCCTCCCCCCGGAGTGGAGAGCGCCGGATCGCGAGGGGGCGGACCCAGGCTCCTCCACCTCTCACTCGGCGAGGGACCCCCACGCACTGTGCTGTGAAACACTCAATAAAAGTCCATTTGTACTCCCGTGCATCTCGTTCTCCACCAGAGTTGTGTCAAGCAAAACTGGTATTGATACATCAGCTTCTCCCCTCCCGCGGAAATATGTGCAGCACTTCAAAGAATCAGAGAATCAGAGAAAAATTTACAGCACGGAAGGAGGCCATTTCGGCCCATCATTTCTGCGCCGGCCGACAAAGAGCCAACCAGCCTAATCCCACTTTCCCGCTCTCGTGCACTTCAAGCGCACATCCAGGTATTTTTTAAATGTGGTGAGGGTTTCTGCCTCTACTACCCTTTCAGGCAGTGAGTTCAACCCCAGACCCCCACCACCCTCTGGGTGAAGACATTTCCCCTCAAATCCCCTCTAAACTTCCCCCCAATTATTTTAAATCTATGCCCCCTGGTATGACCCCTCTTCTAAGGGAAACAGGTCCTTCCGATCCACTCTGTCCAGGCCCCTCATAATTTTATATACCTCAATTAAATCTTCCCTCAACCTCCTCTGTTCCAAGGAAAACAACCCCAATCTTTCCTCGTAGCTAAAGTTTTCCAGTCCTGGCAACATCCTTGTAAATTTCCTGATTTACGAATTACTCAGTAAGGTTCTGAAGCATTGAATGTTGTGTACATACAATACACGCAATAGTATGTTAACATACACTTAAAAGACAGCACTTAAACAAAAACTGTATGGTTGGGAATTCAAACATATTCATCATAGACAGTCCCTCGGAATCGAGGAAGACTTGCTTCCACTCTAAAAGTGAGTTCTCAGGTGATTGTACAGTCCAATACGGGAATTACCGTCTCTGTCACAGGTGGGGCAGACAGTGGTTGAAGGAAAGGGTGGGTGGGGAGTCTGGTTTGCCGCACACTCCTTCCATTGCTTGCGCTTGGTTTCTGCATGCTCTCGGCGACGAGACTTGAGGTGCTCTGCGCCCTCCCAGATGCTCTTCCTCCACTTAGGGCGGTCTTTGGCCAGGGATTCCCAGGTGTCGGGGTGGGGATGTTGCACTTTATCAGGGAGATTTTAAGAACATAAGAAATAGGAGCAGGAGTAGGCCATACGGGCCCTCGAGCCTGCTCTGCCATTCAATACGATCATGGCTGATCTGATCATGGACTCAGCTCCACTTCCCCGCCCGCTCCCCATAACCCCTTATCCCCTTATCATTTAAGAAACTGTCTATTTCAATCTTAAACTTATTCAATGTCCCTGCTTCCACAGCTCTCTGAGGCAGCGACTTCCACAGATTTACAACCCTCTGAGAGAAGAAATTCCTCCTCATCTCAGTTTTAAATGGGCGGCCCCTTATTCTAAGATCATGCCCCCTAGTTCTAGTCTCCCCCATCAGTGGAAACATCCTCTCTGCATCCACCTTGTTAAGCCCTCTCATAATCTTATATGTTTTGATAAGATCACCTATCATTCTTCTGGATTCCAATGAGTAGAGGCCCAACTTACTCAACCTTTCCTCATAAGGGTGTCCTCGAAATGTTTCCTGGAGCTCACCTGCCGTGGGGAATTCTGAGTAGAGCGCTTGCTTTGGGAGTCTCATGTCGGGCATGCGGACAATATGGCCCGCCCAGCAGAGCTGATCGAGTGTGATCAGTGCTTCGATGCTGGGGATGTTGGCCTGAGCGACTTACGACAAAAAACGGATGGTTGGGGAATCAAACGAGTTACAGTCGTGAGTTCAGTACCTTCGGCTTTTACAAGGCCAAATACCCAATTGCAAATGTTCAGGTGTCTCACTTGCCCGCTACGTGTCAATCCACACAATCCTCATTACCTAACTATATAACCGTGAAAGTACAACTCTGTAATCAGGAGAATTTCATTCAACTGTCCCTGATCAATCATTTTCATTGTCCCTTACTCAACAAAGCTTAGTTTTCGTTGGACTAACCTGATCGGCATAACTCCCTGACTTTGTTAATTAAGCGATAGTTTCACTCTGGCCATTCTACCTTTAATGCTTAGTCCGGCGTTGCTTCTGTATCATTGGTACCGATGAAAAACGATGCTGTACAACAACAACTTGCATTTATATAGCGCCTTTAATGTACTAAAACATCCCAGGGCCTTTCACAGGAGTATTTTAAGATCAAACAAATAAATTTGACACCGAGCCACGTAAAAAATTAGCGCAGGTGACCAAAAGCTGGGTCAAAGAGGTACGTTTTAAGGAGCGTCTTGAAGGAGGAAAGAGAGGTGGAGAGGCGGAGAGGTTTAGGGAGGGAGTTCCAGAGCTTGGGGCCCAGGCAGCTGAAGGCACGGCCACCGATGGTCGAGCGATGAAAATCGAGAGATGCTCCAGAGGGCAGAACTAGAGGAACACAGACATCTTGGGGGGTTGTGGGGCTGGAGGAGGTTACAGAGATAGGGAGCGGGCGAGGGACACAGAGGGAATTGTAAACAAGGATGAGAATTTTGAAATCGAGGCGTTGCTTAACTGGGAGCTAATGTAGGTCAGCGAGTACAGGAGGTGATGGGTGAGCGGGACTCGGTGCGAGTTCGGACACGGGGCAGCGAGCACAGGGGGTGATGGGTGAGCGGGACTCGGTGCGAGTTCGGACACGGGGCAGCGAGCACAGGGGGTCATGGGTGAGCGGGACTCGGTGCGAGTGAGGACACGGGGCAGCGAGCACAGGGGGTCATGGGTGAGCGGGACTCGGTGCGAGTTATGACACGGGGGCAGCCGAGTTTTAGATGAGCTCAAGTTTACAGATACAACCTAATACTGCTACAATACTAGGTGTCAGCTGTGGCTCAGTGGGTAGCACTCTCACCTGAGAACTCACTTTTAGAGTGGAAGCAAGTCATCCTCGACTCCGAGGGACTGCCTATGATGATGAGCACTCTCACCGCTGAGTCACAAGTTTTGGTTTCAAGCCCCACTTCAAGAACTTGAGCACAAAAGTCGAGGCTGACACTCCCAATGCAGCACTGAGGGAGTGCTGCACTGTTGGAGTTGCACCACACATTAGAGTAATGCTCCCTCTACACTGTCCCATCAAACACTCCCGGGACAAGTACTGCACGGGGTTAGATACAGAGTAAAGCTCCCTCTACACTGTCCCATCAAACACTCCCAGGGCAGATATAACACGGGGTTAGATACAGAGTAAAGCTCCCTCTACACTGTCCCATCAAACACTCCCAGGGCAGATATAACACGGGGTTAGATACAGAGTAAAGCTCCCTCTACACTGTCCCATCAAACACTCCCAGGGCAGATATAGCACGGGGTTAGATGCAGAGTAAAGCTCCCTCTACACTGTCCCATCACACACTCCCAGGGCAGGTACAGCACGGGGTTAGATACAGAGTAAAGCTCCTCTACACTGTCCCATCAAACACTCCCAGGGCAGGTACAGCACGGGGTTAGATACAGAGTAAAGCTCCTCTACACTGTCCCATCAAACACTCCCAGGGCAGGTACAGCACGGGGTTAGATACAGAGTAAAGCTCCCTCTACACTATCCCATTAAATACTCCCAGGGCAGGTACAGCACGGGTAAGATACAGAGTAAAGCTCCCTCTACACTGTCCCATCAAACACTCCCAGGGCAGGTACAGCACGGGGTTAGATACAGAGTAAAGCTCCCTCTACACCATCCCATCAAACACTCCCAGGGCAGGTACAGTGCAGGTTAGATACAGAGTAAAGCTCCCTCTACACCATCCCATCAAACAGTTGCAGGGCAGGTGCAGCACAGGGTTAGATACAGAGTAAAGCTCCCTTCCCATCAAACACTCCCAGGGCAGGTACAGTGCAGGTTAGATACAGAGCAATGCTCCCTCTACACTGTCCCATCAAACACTCCTAGGGCAGGTACAGCACGGGGTTAGATACAGAGTAAAGCTCCCTCTACACTGTCCCATCAAACACTCCCAGGGCAGGTACAGCACGGGGTTAGATACAGAGTAAAGCTCCCTCTACACTGTCCCATCAAACACTCCCAGGGCAGGTACAGCACGGGGTTAAATATAAATTTCAAACCAGTGGAGCTGATCGAGCGTGGTCAGTGCTTCAATGCTGAGGATGTTGCCCTGAGCGAGGACTCTTTGACGTTGGTGCGTCTATCCTGCCAGTGGATTTTCACAATGTTGTGCAGGCAGTGTTGTTGGTACTTCTCCAGTGTTTTGAGGTGCCTGCTGTACATAGTCCATGCAAGCTGTGATCCTGACCAACGGATCCACCACAGACCCAATCCACATTCGGACCGGGGTCAAGCAAGGCTGTGCCATTGCACCGAATCTTCCTTGCTGCAATGCTCCATGTCACCCTCAGCATGTTCCCCGCCGGAGTGGAGCTAAATTACAGGACAAATGGGAATCTGTTCAACCTCTGCCACCTCCAGGCCAGATCCAAGGTCGTCCCATCCTCCGTCATCGAATTTCAATGCGCAGACAATGCTTGCGTCTGTGCACACTCGGAGGCCGAACTGCAAGGCATCATCAACACCTTCACCGAATCGTACGAGAGCGTGGGCCTTACACTAAACATCCTTAAGACAAAGGTCCTCCACCAGCCTGTCCTCGCCGCACAACACTGCCCCCCGGTTATCAAAATTCACGACGAGACCTTGGACAACATAGACCATTTTCCATACTTAGGAATCCTACTGTCAACAAGGGCAGACATCAACGACGAGGTACAACACTGCCTTCAGTGTGTCAGTACAGCCTTCGGTCGTCTGAGGAAGAGAGTATTTGAAGACCAGGACCTCAAACCCGGCACCAAGCTCATGATCTACAGAGCAGTGGTGATACCCGCCCTTCTATATGGCTCAGAGACATGGACTATGTACAGTGGGATATTAAAGGATGCGGAAAGTGAGGGGGAGAATGGGATTAGACTGGATGGGATATTAAAGGGTACGGGGAGTGAGGGGAGAGTGGGATTAGACTGGGTGGGATATTAAAGGGTACGGGGAGTGAGGGGGAGAGTGGGGTTAGACTGGGTGGGATATTAAAGGGTGCGGGGAGTGAGGGATGAGACTGGGTGGGATATTAAAAGGTGCGGGGAGAGTGGGCTTAAACTGGGTAGGATATTAAAGGGTGCGGGGAGAGTGGGATTAGACTAGGTGGGATATTAAAGGGTGAGGGGAGTGAGGGGGAGAGTGGGGTTAGACTGGGTGGGATATTAAAGGATGAGGGGAGTGAGGGGGAGAGTGGGATTAGACTGGGTGGGATATTAAAGGGGGGAGTGAGGGGAAGAGTGGGGTTAGACTGGGTGAGATATTAAAGGGTGACGGAGTGAGGGGGAGAGTGGGATTAGACTGGGTGGGATATTAAAGGGTACGGGGAGTGAGGGGGAGAGTGGGGTTAGACTGGGTTGGATATTAAAGGGTACGGGGAGTGAGGGGGAGAGTGGGGTTAGACTGGGTGGGATATTAAAGCGTACGGTGAGTGAGGGTGTGGGATTAGACGGGATAGGTCGTGTGGATCAAAAACTAGCACATATTCAAGGGGACGAATGGCCTGTTTCTGCACGGAAACATTTTAGGATTTTAGATTTCCATTCACTTAAACTTATTTTAAGACTTCAGGTATCAGGCAGCTTCAGTCAACGGGCTCCTGCTTATATTTATATTTTTTAGTGCAGGGTGTTATGTGTATATTATTTCAATTCTCCCCTTTCTGTATCATCTCCCCTCTCAAAATACATTCCCCTCCCCCTTTACCAAGATGGCCACTGTGGCCGACGGCACTGGCGAATGCACATGCTCCTCAAAAGCTCCCATCCTATACAAAGATGGCGCAAGCTCCTGCTGATTTTTGACTGGGACTTCATCATATCATCATCATAGGCACTCCCTCGGAATCGAGGAAGACTTGCTTCCACTCTTAACATGAGTCCTTAGGTGACTGAACAATGCAATATGAGAATCACAGTTTCTGTCACAGGTGGGACAGACAGTTGTTGAGGGAAGGGGAGGGTGGGACTAGTTTGCCGCACGCTCCTTCCGCTGCCTGCGCTTGGTTTCTGCATTCTCTCGGCGACGAGACTCGAGGTGCTCAGCGCCCTCCCGGATGCACTTCCTCCACTTAGGGCGGACTGGTCTTTGGCCAGGGACTCCCAGGTGTCGGTGGGGATGTTGCACTTTATCAGGGAGGCTTTGAGGGTGTCCCTGTAACGTTTCCGCTGCCCACCTTTGGCTCGTTTGCCGTGAAGGAGTTCCGAGTAGAGCGCTTGCTTTGGGAGTCTCTTGTCTGGCATGCAGACAATGTGGCCTGCCCAGCGGAGCTGGTCGAGTGTGGTCAGTGTTTCGATGCTGGGGATGTTGGCCTGGTCGAGGACGCTAATGTTGGTGCGTCTGTCCTCCCAGGGGATTTGCAGGATCTTGCGGAGACATTGTTGGTGGTATTTCTCCAGCGACTTGAGGTGTCTACTGTACATGGTCCATATCTCTGAGCTAGACAGGAGGGCGGGTATTACTACAGCCCTGTAGACCATGAGCTTGATTGCAGATTTGAGGGCCTGGTTTTCGAACACTCTTTTCCTCAGGCAGCCAAACGTGGGAAATGGTCCACGTTGTTCAGGGCTGCGCCATGGATCTTGATGACTGGGGGGGCAGTGCTGTGCGGGGACAGGTTGGTGGAGGACCTTTGTCTTGCGGATATTTAGTGTAAGGCCCATGCTTTCGTACGCCTCAGTGGATACGTTGACTATGACTTGGAGTTCAGCCTCTGTGGTCGTCCGCGTACTGTAGCTCAACGACAGAGGTTGGGGTGGTCTTGGACCTGGCCTGGAGATGACGAAGATTGAACAGGTTCCCACTGGTTCTGTAGTTTAGTTCCACTCCAGCGGGGAGCTTGTTGAGTGTGAGGTGAAGCATGGCAGCGAGGAAGATTGAGAAGAGGGTTGGGGCAATGACCCCGGTCCGGGCGTGGATTGGGTCTGTAATGGATCCGTTGGTAAGGATCATGGCTTGCATGTCGTCGTGGAGCAGGCGGAGGATGGTGACGAACTTTTGGGGGCATCCGAAATGGAGGAGGATGCTCCATAGTCCTCAATCTCGACTCTGCCTTTGACTCGAGTGTCATCGACTCCATCCCGCAGCACGCTACCTGCCACCACCTCAGTAAAACCCCAGCCCTGCACCAGGTAGAAAAAGCCATAAGACAGCTTAAGAACAACAAGGCTACGGGAGCGGATGGAATCCCCGTTGAGGCGCTGAAGTATGGCGGAGAGGCGCTGCTGGCGCGAATACATGACCTCATCTCTCTCATCTGGAGGTAGGAGAGCATGCCGGGAGATCTCAGAGATGCAGTGATCGTGACCATCTTTAAAAAAGGGGACAAGTCCAACTGCGGCAACTACAGAGGAATTTCCCTGCTATCAGCCACTGGGAAAGTCGTCGCCAGAGTCCTCCTCAACCGTCTTCTCCCTGTGGCCGAGGAGCACCTCCCGGAGTCACAGTGCGGATTTCATCCCCTACGATACACAACGGACATGATCTTTGCAGCGCGATAGCTGCAGGAAAAATGCAGAGAGCAGCGCCAGCCCTGCAACTGTACAGGGTATTGGTGAGGCCGCCCCTGGAGTACTGCGTGCAGTTTTGGTCACCTTACTTAAGGAAGGATATACTAGCCTTGGAGGGGGTACAGAGACGATTCACTGGGCTGATTCCGGAGATGAGGGGGTTACCTTATGATGATAGATTGAGTAGACTGGGTCTATACTCGCTGGAGTTCAGAAGGATGAGGGGTTATCTTATAGAAACATTTAAAATAATGAAAGGGATAGACAAGATAGAGGCAGCGAGGTTGTTTCCACTGGTCGGGGAGACTAGAACTAGGGGGCACAGCCTCAAAATACGGGGGAGCCAATTTAAAACTGAGTTGAGAAGGAATTTCTTCTCCCAGAGGGTTGTGAATCTGTGGAATTCTCTGCCCAAGGAAGCAGTTGAGGCTAGCTCATTGAATGTATTCAAATCACAGATAGATAGATTTTTAACCAATAAGGGAATTAAGGGTTATGGGGAGCGGGCGGGTAAGTGGAGCTGAGTCCACGGCCAGATCAGCCATGATCTTGTTGAATGGCGGAGCAGGCTCGAGGGGCTAGATGGCCTACTCCTGTTCTTAATTCTTATGTTCACCTTCTTTGACCTTACAAAGGCCTTTGACACCGTCAAGATGGGACAAGCTCCCCTGCCAAAACAACTGTATCCTTGTCATCTTCCGCCATCCGACAACTTATCACCCTCAACCTCCCCCCTCCCACTGGCAGTGTGAGCTGTGAGGAGGATGCTAAGAGGCTGCGGGGTGACTTGGACAGGTTAGGTGAGTGGGCAAATGCATGGCAGATGCAGTATAATGTGGATAAATGTGAGGTTATCCACTTTGGTGGCAAAAACACGAAGGCAGAATATTATCTGCATGGCGACAGATTAGGAAAAGGGGAGGTGCAACAAGACCTGGGTGTCATGGTTCATCAGTCATTGAAAGTTGGCATGCAGGTACAGCAGGCGGTGAAGAAGGCAAATGGTATGTTGGCCTTCATAGCGAGGGGATTTGAGTATAGGAGCAGGGAGGTCTTACTGCAGTTGTACAGGGCCTTGGTGAGGCCTCACCTGGAGTATTGTGCTCAGTTTTGGTCTCCTAATCTGAGGAAGGACGTTCTTGCTATTGAGGGAGTGCAGCGAAGGGTCACCAGACTGATTCCCGGGATGGCAGGACTGACATATGAGGAGAGACTGGATCGACTGGACCTGTATTCACTGGAGTTTAGAAGGATGAGAGGGGATCTCATAGAAACATATAAAATTCTGACGGGATTGGACAGGTTAGATGCAGGAAGAATGTTCCCGATGTTGGGGAAGTCCAGAACCAGGGGACACAGTCTAAGGATAAGGGGTAAGCCATTTAGGACCGAGATGAGGAGAAACTTCTTCACTCAGAGAGTTGTGAACCTGTGGAATTCTCTACCACAGAAAGTTGTTGAGGCCAGTTCATTGGATATATTCAAGAGGGAGTTAGATGTGGCCCTTACGGCTAAAGGGATCAAGGGGTATGGAGAGAAAGCAGGAATGGGGTACTGAGGGAATGATCAGCCATGATCATATTGAATGGTGGCTGAATGGCCTGCTCCTGCACCTATTTTCTCTCTTTCTATGTCCTAATAGACCCTAATAGGGGGGTGCATTTTCTTAAAACTTTACTTAAAACCCTAATCCCTCAAACTCGGGCCTACCTCAGGCGCGAACCTTCCCTCCGAACCTCCGGACTACCAGCGGCGACCTGCGTCTCTTCCCTCATTCTTGGACGTCGACTGAGCTGCCCCGCCCGATCCTCGCCGACGCCCGGCCGAGCCTCCGGCCAGGCGATCGGGCCACCCACGCTCTCCTTTACACACATGGCGGCTCGACGCGCGCGAGCAGCGCGCACTCTACAAAGCTGGCGGCGGCCGCGGCGGCGGCGCATGCTCACTTTTGCTACTCCGTTCAACACGCGCGCGATCGCCTTTACAAACATGGCGTCTCGGCGCGCCCACACACATACACCCAAACAGCAGTCTCGTACTTTACGAAGATGGCGACGGCGCATGCTCATTTTAGCTGTTAACACTCACCCAACTCCACACCACATGCAACAATTATTGTAGAAAACAATCAAGTGTCCCCTTTTTAAAGTGGGGGGGGGGTCACACTCCAACACATTTTCAGGTGCCCCCTGTGTTTTTTATTTTTCTTTTCCAACCCCACATACATTCTGATGAAAGATCAGCCAGCTGAAAATGTAACTCTTTTTTTCTCCTCAGACGCTTCCTAGCCATGTTTCCAACGTTTTTTTCCCCCCTGTTTTTATTACAACTACATATATATATAAAATACTCCCCTTTACAAACATGGCGCTCGCGGCGTCCTTGACAAAGATGGCCCCCGCTCGCCCTTGACGCGCGCTGCCCGAGCGTTCTTCGTCCCCGCGCTGGGGCGGCGCGCCTTTACCAAGGTGGCGGCGGGACTGGAGGGGGAAGTGCGCCCCTCGCCTTTACCAAGATGGAGGGCGGCGCATGCTCAGTGGGCTGGCGGTTGGGCGGCGTGTGAGTGGCGGACGATGGATTTCGCCGAGAGACACCTGAAAGAGCGGGGCTGGGCCCGGGGTAATGTCCCGGGGGGACACACGGGGGGAGAGGGGCGGGAGGAGGCTGGTGTGGAGCAGAAACACCGCGTGGGCCCAATGGCCTGTTTCTGAGGTGGACATTGTGTGTAATCCTAATATAGGGGTTCCCCGGGGGGGTGAGGGGGGATGTGGGGAGGATGTGGTATGTGTGGGGGGGTGAAGGGGATGTGGGGGGTGAAGGGGATCTGGGGTATGTGGGGGGTGAAGGGGATATGGGGTATGTGTGGGATTGAGGGGGATATGGGGTATGTGGGCGGGTATGGGATATGTGTGGGATTGAGGGGGATATGGGGTATGTGTGGGATTGAGGGGGGTATGGGGTATGTGTGGGATTGAGGGGGGTATGGGGTATGTGGGGGGTATGGGATATGTGTGGGATTGAGGGGGATATGGGGTATGTGTGGGATTGAGGGGGGTATGGGGTATGTGTGGGATTGAGGGGGGTATGGGGTATGTGTGGGATTGAGGGGGGTATGGGGTATGTGGGGGGTATGGGATATGTGTGGGATTGAGGGGGATATGGGGTATGTGTGGGATTGAGGGGGGTATGGGGTATGTGTGGGATTGAGGGGGGTATGGGGTATGTGGGGGGGGGGGTGAAGGGGATATGGGGTATGTGTGGGGGGTGAGGGGGATATGGGGTATGTGTGGGGGGTGAGGGGGATATGGGGTATGTGTGGGGGGTGAAGTGGATATGGGGTATGTGTGGGGAGGATGTGGTATGTGTGGGGGTTGAGGGGGATATGGGGTATGTGGGATTGAGGGGGGTATGTGGGATTGAGGGGGGTATGGGATATGTGTGGGGGGGTGAGAGGGATATGGGGTATGTGTGGAGGATGAGGGGGGTATGGGATATGTGTGGGGGGTGAAAGGGATATGGGGTATGTGTGGGGGGTGAAGGGGATATGGGGTATGTGGGGGGTGAAGGGGATATGGGGTATGTGTGGGATTGAGGGGGATATGGGGTATGTGGGGGGGGTATGGGATATGTGTGGGATTGAGGGGGGTATGGGGTATGTGTGGGATTGAGGGGGGTATGGGGTATGTGTGGGATTGAGGGGGATATGGGGTATGTGGGGGGTATGTGGGGGGTATGGGATATGTGTGGGATTGAGGGGGATATGGGGTATGTGTGGGATTGAGGGGGGTATGGGGTATGTGGGGGGGGGTGAAGGGGATATGGGGTATGTGTGGGGGGTGAAGTGGATATGGGGTATGTGTGGGGAGGATGTGGTATGTGTGGGGGTTGAGGGGGATATGGGGTATGTGGGATTGAGGGGGGTATGTGGGATTGAGGGGGGTATGGGATATGTGTGGGGGGGTGAGAGGGATATGGGGTATGTGTGGAGGATGAGGGGGGTATGGGATATGTGTGGGGGGTGAAAGGGATATGGGGTATGTGTGGGGGGTGAAGGGGATATGGGGTATGTGGGGGGTGAAGGGGATATGGGGTATGTGTGGGATTGAGGGGGATATGGGGTATGTGGGGGGGGGTATGGGGTATGTGGGGGGGGTATGGGATATGTGTGGGGGGGTGAGGGGGATATGGGGTATGTGTGGGATTGAGGGGGATATGGGGTATGTGGGGGAGTATGGGATATGTGTGGGGGGTGAGGGGGATATGGGGTATGTGTGGGATTGAGGGGGATATGGGGTATGTGGGGGAGTATGGGATATGTGTGGGGGGTGAGGGGGATATGGGGTATGTGTGGGGGGTGAAGGGGATGTGGGGTATGTGTGGGGGGTGAAGGGGATATGGGGTATGTGTGGGGGGTGAAGGGGATATGGGGTATGTGTGGGGAGGATGTGGTATGTGTGGGGGTTGAGGGGGATATGGGGTATGTGGGATTGAGGGGGGTATGTGGGATTGAGGGGGGTATGGAATATGTGTGGGGGGGGGTGAGAGGGATATGGGGTATGTGTGGAGGATGAGGGGGGTATGAGATATGTGTGGGGGGTGAAGGGGATATGGGGTATGTGGGGGGTGAAGGGGATATGGGGTATGTGTGGGATTGAGGGGGATATGGGGTATGTGGGGGGGGTATGGGGTATGTGTGGGGGGGTATGGGATATGTGAGGGGGATATGGGGTATGTGGGATTGAGGGGTATGTGGGGGGGTATGGGATATGTGAGGGGGATATGGGGTATGTGTGGGATTGAGGGGTATGTGGGGGAGTATGGGATATGTGTGGGGGATATGGGGTATGTGTGGGATTGAGGGGTATGTGGGGGAGTATGGGATATGTGTGGGGGGTGAAGGGGATATGGGGTATGTGTGGGGGGTGAAGGGGATATGGGGTATGTGTGGGGGTTGAGGGGGATATGGGGTATGTGGGATTGAGGGGGGTATGTGGGATTGAGGGGGGTATGGGATATGTGTGGGGGGTGAGAGGGATATGGGGTATGTGTGGGATTGAGGGGGGTATGGGATATGTGTGGGAGGGCGAGAGGGATATGGGGTATGTGTGGAGGATGAGGGGGGTATGGGATATGTGGGGGGGATATGGGGTATGTGTGGGATTGAGGGGTATGTGGGGGGAATATGGGATATGTGTGGGGGGTGAAGGGGATATGGGGTATTTGTGGGGGGTGAAGGGGATATGGGGTATGTGTGGGGGGTGAAGGGGATATGGGGTATGTGTGGGGAGGATGTGGTATGTGTGGGGGTTGAGGGGGATATGGGGTATGTGGGATTGAGGGGGGTATGTGGGATTGAGGGGGGTATGGGATATGTGTGGGGGGGTGAGAGGGATATGGGGTATGTGTGGGATTGAGGGGGGTATGGGATATGTGTGGGGGGGTGAGAGGGATATGGGGTATGTGTGGGATTGAGGGGGGTATGGGATATGTGTGGGGGGGTGAGAGGGATATGGGGTATGTGTGGAGGATGAGGGGGGTATGGGATATGTGTGGGGGGTGAAGGGGATATGGGGTATGTGGGTGGTGAAGGGGATATGGGGTATGTGGGGGGTGAAGGGGATATGGGGTATGTGTGGGATTGAGGGGGATATGGGGTATGTGGGGGGGTTATGGGATATGTGTGGGGGGGGGTGAGGGATATGGGGTATGTGTGAGATTGAGGGGGGTATGTGGGATTGAGGGGGGTATGGGATATGTGTGGGGGGGGTGAGAGGGATATGGGGTATGTGTGGAGGATGTGGGGGGTGAAGGGGATATGGGGGGTGTGGGGGGTGAAGGGGATATGGGGTATGTGTGGGATTGAGGGGGATATGGGGTATGTGGGGGGGGGTATGGGATATGTGTGGGGGGGTGAGGGGGATATGGGGTATGTGTGGGATTGAGGGGGATATGTGGGGGGGGGGTATGGGATATGTGTGGGGTGGTGAGGGGGATATGGGATATGTGTGGGGTGGTGAGGGGGATATGGGGTATGTGTGGAGGATGGGGGGGTATGGGATATGTGTGGGGGGGTGAGGGGGGTATGGGGTATGTGTGGGATTGAGGGTGATATGTGGGGGGGGGTATGGGATATGTGTGGGGTGGTGAGGGGGATATGGGATATGTGTGGGGTGGTGAGGGGGATATGGGGTATGTGTGGGATTGAGGGTGATATGTGGGGGGGGGTATGGGATATGTGTGGGGGGGTGAGGGGGATATGGGGTATGTGTGGGATTGAGGGTGATATGTGGGGGGGGGGTATGGGATATGTGTGGGGTGGTGAGGGGGATATGGGATATGTGTGGGGTGGTGAGGGGGATATGAGGTATGTGTGGAGGATGGGGGGGTATGGGATATGTGTGGGGGGTGAGGGGGGTATGGGGTATGTGTGGGGGGGAGGGGGGTATGGGGTATGTGTGGACGATGAGGGGGGTATGGGGTATGTGTGGGGGGGGGGGGAGGTGGGTATGGGGTATGTGTGGGGGGGAGGCAGATGCCCAGGATTAGGTGGAGGGTGCCTGTTCTAACCTCAATAGCTAATGGTTGGGGACACGGTTGGGGTTTGGTGGACGGGGTCTGTAGCCGGGTCACTGCGTGGTGATCAGGAGGGTGAGGCCTGGCTGATTTCTTACCCCAAAACCCGGGACCCACGTGTGACACAGCTCCTGGCTACCTTTGCCCATCGACCTCTGGCTGAGGACTGACCCTGTGCTGTAGCCTGAGATCGATGTGATTGATCCTGGGATTTAATCATTGACTTCCCCCTCTTTTTCTTTTCTCTTAAAAAGGAAAGGGCCTGGGGCCGAGAGAGAACGGAATCTCGGAAGCCATCAAAGTGAAGGTGAAATGTGGCACCGCAGGGGTAAGTGTGCAAGGTTACTGTGCAATTCATTCCCTCTCCCTCAGGGAGATATCTGTACACTGACTGGTGTCTCTCAGTCCCTCTCCCTCAGGGAGATATCTGTACACTGACTGGTGTCTCTTAGACCCTCTCCCTCAGGGAGATATCTGTACACTGACTGGTGTCTCTCAGTCCCTCTCCCTCAGGGAGATATCTGTAGACTGACTGGTATCTCTCAGATCCTCTCTCTCTCTAGGCAAATTTAGGTACAATGACTGGTTTCTTTTGATCCCATCAAACTCTCCCAGAGCAGGTACAGGGAGTTAGATACAGAGTAAAGCTCCCTCTACACTGTCCCATCAAACACTCCCAGGGCAGGTACACGGGGTTAGATACAGAGCAAAGCTCCCTCTACACTGTCCCATCAAACACTCCCAGGGTAGGTACAGCACAGAGTTAGATACAGAGTAAAGCTCCCTCTACGTTGCTTTGCCCTCGGGAGTCTCCCCTACTGCAGCAATGTGCTGGTTGTTTCCCACCTCGCTCATCCCACAACTGTCTCGATGAGGTTGCCAGTTTGAGGTGGTGCTGGGCTACGGGTTGATGGGGTCTGGGCTGAGACATGCCATACTCGTTTCCTGTAAGAGCCTTGCAGCTGGCAGAGTGACGGGCCCTCGATCTGGGATCGGGGTGAAGTGCCCAGCCCCTTGTGAGAGGAATGTGACGTGATCTTATTGAAACGTTGAAGATTCTGGGGGGACTGGACAGGGTAGATGCAGAGAAGACGTTTCCCCTCGTGGGGGAATCTAGAACTAGGGAGCACATAGTTTCACAATAAGGGGTCACCCATTTAAAACAGAGATGAGGAGGAATTTCTTCTCAGAGGGTTGTAAATCTGTGGAATTCTCTGCCCCAGAGAGCTGTGGAAGCCGGGACATTGAATATATTTAAGGCGGAGATAGACAGATTTTTGAGTGATAAGGGAGTGAAGGGTTATGGGGAGCGGACAGGGAAGTGGAGCTGAGGCCAAGATCAGCCATGATCTTAGTGAATGGAGGAACAGGCTTGAGGGGCCAAATGGCCGACTCCTGGTCCTATTTCTTATGTTTTTAATGTTGCGTGTTTCACCGTGCTGTGCAGCATTTGATTGGTTGACGTATTGTGTTGTGTATTATTCAGGTTGGCCATCATTTAGGGGAACAGTTCACGTTTCATTGGTGGGATCATGTCTTCAACAAAGCTGCCGCTAACATCACCGTGGAAACCAAACAGGTGGCGATATATTGTGAACGGTCTCACTGTGTCCTGTGGTCCTCGTCCTGGAATGCTGCGTACAGTTTTGGTTTCCATATTTACGAAAGGATATACTTGCTTTGGAGGCAGTTCAGAGAAACATAGAAACATAGAAAATAGGTGCAGGAGCAGGCCATTCAGCCCTTCTAGCCTGCACCGCCATTCAATGAGTTCATGGCTGAACATGAAACTTCAGTACCCACTTCCTGCTTTCACGCCATACCCCTTGATCCCCCGAGTAGTAAGGACTTCATCTAACTCTCTTTTGAATATATTTAGTGAATTGGCCTCAACTACTTCCTGTGGTAGAGAATTCCACAGGTTCACCACTCTCTGGGTGAAGAAGTTTCTCCTTATCTCGGTCCTAAATGGCTTACCCCTTATCCTTAGACTGTGACCCCTGGTTCTGGACTTCCCCAACATTGGGAACATTCTTCCTGCATCCAACCTGTCCAAACCCGTCAGAATTTTAAACGTTTCTATGAGGTCCCCTCTCACTCTTCTGAACACCAGTGAATACAAGCCCAGTTGATCCAGTCTTTCTTGATAGGTCAGTCCCACCATCCCGGGAATCAGTCTGGTGAATCTTCGCTGCACTCCCTCAATAGCAAGAATGTCCTTCCTCAAGTTAGGAGACCAAAACTGTACACAATACTCCAGGTGTGGCCTCACCAAGGCCCTGTACAACTGTAGCAACACCTCCCTGCCCCTGTACTCAAATCCCCTCGCTATGAAGGCCAACATGCCATTTGCTTTCTTAACCGCCTGCTGTACCTGCATGCCAACCTTCAATGACTGATGTACCATGACACCCAGGTCTCGTTGCACCTTCCCTTTTCCTAATCTGTCACCATTCAGATAATAGTCTGTCTCTCTGTTTTTACCACCAAAGTGGATAACCTCACATTTATCCACATTATACTTCATCTGCCACGCATTTGCCCACTCACCTAACCTATCCAAGTCACTCTGTAGCCTCATAGCATCCTCCTCGCAGCTCACACTGCCACCCAACTTAGTGTCATCCGCAAATTTGGAGATACTACATTTAATCCCCTCGTCTAAATCATTAATGTACAATGTAAACAGCTGGGGCCCCAGCACAGAACCCTGCGGTACCCCACTAGTCACTGCCTGCCATTCCGAAAAGTACCCATTTACTCCTACTCTT
Organism: Pristiophorus japonicus; assembly: GCF_044704955.1. Lineage (NCBI taxonomy): Eukaryota > Metazoa > Chordata > Chondrichthyes > Pristiophoridae > Pristiophorus > Pristiophorus japonicus. The sequence goes on from NC_092006.1 coordinate 11,643,072, forward strand.
TGCTTCCTGTCTGACAACCAGTTCTCAATCCACGTCAGCACACTACCCCCAATCCCATGTGCTTTAACTTTGCACATTAATCTCCTGTGTGGGACCTTGTCGAAAGCCTTCTGAAAGTCCAAATATACCACATCAACTGGTACTCCTTTGTCCACTTTATTGGAAACATCCTCAAAAAATTCCAGAAGATTTGTCAAGCATGATCTCCCTTTCACAAATCCATGCTGACTTGGACCTATCATGTCACCATTTTCCAAATGCGCTGCTATGACATCCTTAATAATTGATTCCATCATTTTACCCACCACTGAGGTCAGGCTGACCGGTCTATAATTCCCTGCTTTCTCTCTCCCTCCTTTTTTAAAAAGTGGGGTTACATTGGCTACCCTCCACTCGATAGGAACTGATCCAGAGTCAATGGAATGTTGGAAAATGACTGTCAATGCATCCGCTATTTCCAAGGCCACCTCCTTAAGTACTCTGGGATGCAGTCCATCAGGCCCTGGGGATTTATCGGCCTTCAATCCCATCAATTTCCCCAACACAATTTCCCGACTAATAAAGATTTCCCTCAGTTCCTCCTCCTTAATAGACCCTCTGACCACTTTTATATCCGGAAGGTTGTTTGTGTCCTCCTTAGTGAATACTGAACCAAAGTACTTGTTCAATTGGTCTGCCATTTCTTTGTTCCCCGTTATGACTTCCCCTGATTCTGACTGCAGGGGACCTACGTTTGTCTTTACTAACCTTTTCCTCTTTACATACCTATAGAAACTTTTGCAATCCGCCTTAATGTTCCCTGCAAGCTTCTTCTCGTACTCCATTTTCCCTGCCCTAATCAAACCCTTTGTCCTCCTCTGCTGAGTTCTAAATTTCTCCCAGTCCCCAGGTTCGCTGCTATTTCTGGCCAATTTGTATGCCATTTCCTTGGCTTTAATACTATCCCTGATTTCCCTAGATAGCCACGGTTGAGCCACCTTCCCTTTTTTATTTTTACGCCAGACAGGAATGTACAATTGTTGTAATTCATCCATGCGGTCTCTAAATGTCTGCCATTGCCCATCCACAGTCAACCCCTTAAGTATCATTAGCCAATCTATCTTAGCCAATTCATGCCTCATACCTTCAAAGTTACCCTTCTTTAAGTTCTGGACCATGGTCTCTGAATTAACTGTTTCATTCTCCATCCTAATGCAGAATTCCACCATATTATGGTCACTCTTCCCCAAGGGGCCTCGCACAATGAGATTGCTAATTAATCCTCTCTCATTACACAACACCCAGTCTAAGATGGCCTCCCCCCTAGTTGGTTCCTCGACATATTGGTCTAGAAAACCATCCCTTATGCATTCCAGGAAATCCTCCTCCACCGTATTGCTTCCAGTTTGGCTAGCCCAATCTATGTGCATATTAAAGTCACCCATTATAACTGCTGCACCTTTATTGCATGCACTCCTAATTTCCTGTTTGATGCCCTCCCCAACATCACTGCTACTGTTTGGAGGTCTATACACAACTCCCACTAACGATTTTTGCCCTTTAGTGTTCTGCAGCTCTACCCATATAGATTCCACATCATCCAAGCTAATGTCTTTCCTAACTATTGCATTAATCTCCTCTTTAACCAGCAATGCTACCCCACCTCCTTTTCCTTTTATTCCATCCTTCCTGAATGTTGAAGACCCCTGGATGTTGAGTTCCCAGCCCTGATCATCCTGGAGCCACGTCTCCGTAATCCCAATCACATCATATTTGTTAACATCTATTTGCACAGTTAATTCATCCACCTTATTGCGGATACTCCTTGTATTAAGACAAAAAGCCTTCAGGCTTGCTTTTTTAACACCCTTTGTCCTTCTAGAATTTTGCTGTACAGTGGCCCTTTTTGCTCTTTGCCTTGGGTTTCTCTGCCCTCCACTTTTCCTCATCTCCTTTCTGTCTTTTGCTTTTGCCTCATTTTTGTCTCCCTCTGTCTCCCTGCATAGTTTCCCATCCCCCTGCAATATTAGTTTAACTCCTCCCCAACAGCACTAGCAAACACTCCCCCTAGGACATTGGTTCCGGACCCGCCCAGGTGCAGACCGTCCGGTTTGTACTGGTCCCACCTCCCCCAGAACCGGTTCCAATGCCCCAAGAATTTGAATCCCTCCCTGCTGCACCACTGCTCAAGCCATGTATTCATCTGCGCTATCCTGCGATTCCTACTCTGACTAGCACGTGGCACTGGTAGCAATCCCGAGATTACTACTTTTGAGGTCCTACTTTTTAATTTAGCTCCTAGCTCCTTAAATTCTTTTCGTAGGACCTCATCCCTTTTTTTACCTATGTCGTTGGTACCAATGTGCACCACGACAACTGGCTGTTCTCCCTCCCATTTCAGAATGTCCTGCACCCGCTCCGAGACATCCTTGACCCTTGCACCAGGGAGGCAACATACCATCCTGGAGTCTCGGTTGCGTCCGCAGAAACGCCTATCTATTCCCCTCACCATCACTATTGCGCTCCCACTCTTTTTCCTGCCCTCCTTTGCAGCAGAGCCACCTATGGTGCCATGAACTTGGCTGCTGCTGCCCTCCCCTGATGAGTCATCCTCCCCAACAGTACTCAAAGCAGTGTATCTGTTTTGCAGGGGGATGACCACAGGGGACCCCTGCACTATCTTTCTTGCACTGCTCTTCCTGCTGGTCTTCCATTCCCTATCTGGCTGTGGACCCTTCTCCTGCGGTAAGACCAACTCACTACACGTGATACTCACGTCATTCTCAGCATCGTGGATGCTCCAGAGTGAATCCACCCTCAGCTCCAATTCCGCAACGCGGACCGTCAAGAGCTCGAGGCGGATACACTTCCCACACACGTAGCGCCCAGGGACACCGGAAGTGTCCCCGAGTTCCCACATGGTACAGGAGGAGCATATCACGTGACCGAGCTCTCCTGCCATGCCTTAACCTTAGATACACTTAAATTGGTAATAACAATGTTGCAGTTCACTTACTGATATAAAAAAGAAAAGAAAAGCTACTCACCAATCACCAGCCAATCACTTACCACATTGGCTGTGACGTCACTTTTTGATTACTTTCTACTTCTATTTTGCTTTCTCTCCCGCTGTAGCTGCACCGGTACGCTGGCTCTCGATCTCCCGCTGGGCTTTTGACAGGTCGCTCCCCTCTCACCAACTGCCGCTGGCTCTCGATCTCCCGCTGGGTTCACTCGGTTGATTCTGGGGATGAGAGGGTTGCCTTATGAGGAAAGGTTGAGGAGGTTGGGCCTCATTGGAATTCGGAAGAATGAGAGGTGATCTTATCGAAATGTATAAGATTATGAGGGGGCTCGACAAGGTAGGTGCAGAGAGGATGTTTCCACTGATGGGGGAGACTAGAACTAGGGGGCATGGTCTTAGAATAAGGGGCCGCCCATTTAAAACTGAATTGAGGAGAAATTTCTTCTCTGAGGGTTGTGGATCTGTGAAATTTGCTACCTCAGAGAGCTGTGGAAGCCGGGACATTGAATAAATTTAAGACAGAGATAGACAGTTTCTTAACCGATAAGGGAATAATGGGTTATGGGGAGCGGGCAGGGAAGTGGAGCTGAGTCCATGATTGGATCAGCCATGATCTTATTGAATGGCGGAGCAGGCTCGAGGGGCCGTATGGCCGACTCCTGCTCCTAATTCTTATGTTCTTTTGTTCTCTTATGACATGCGCTGAGGTTCCTGCTTTCAGCCATTGATCCATCCCAGACTATTTTTATGGTCTTGTGTTCTCTCATCCGTCAGCTCTCTAAACTTCCCTCTTATTCCTTCCAAGCTCCAAATCCTACGTCCGAAACACTCATTCTCTGCTCTATCTCTGTAACCACCAGCCCCGCAACCCGCCGAGATCTCTGTGCTCCTCCAACTCTGGCCATCCGCCCGCTCCCTTCGTGGCCGTGCCTTCAGCCACCTGGGCCTCAAGCTCTGGGATACCCTCTCCGATTCTCCCTCCACCTTTAAAATGACCTCTTTGCCCGGGCTTTCAAGTACCTGTCCTAATATCTCCTTGTGTGGCTCGGTATCATTCTTGTCTGATTACGCTCCTGTGAAGAGCTGTATAATTTCAACGCGTTGGAGGAGGATGCAAAGAATCTGCAAAGGGATATAGACAGGCTAAGTGTGGGGGAGGGAAATTTGGCAGATGTAGTATAATGTGGGAAAATATGAGGTTATCCACTTTGATAGGAAAAATAAAAAAGCAAATTATTATTTAAATGGGGAGACATTATAAAATGTTGGGCTACAGAGGGATCTGGGGGTCCGTGTACATGAAACACAAAAAGTTAGCATGCAGGTACAGCAAGTAATTAGGATAGAAAATAGAATGTTGGCCTTTATTGCAAGGGGGATAGAGTATAAAAGCAGAGAAGTCCTGCTACAACTGTACAGGGTATTAGTGAGGCCACACCTGGAGTACTGCGTGCAGTTTTGGTCTCCTTATTTAAGGAGGGATATGCGTGCATTGGAGGCAGTTCAGAGAAGGTTCACGAGGTTGATTCCTGAGATGAAAGGTTTGACTTATGAAGAAAGGTTGGGTCTGTACTCATTGGAGTTTAGAAGAATGAAAATGCAGAGAGGATGTTTCCCCTCATGGGGGAATCTAGAACTAGGGGGCATCATTTCAGAATAAGGGGTCGCCCATTGAAGACAGAGATGAGGAGGAATTTCTTTGGGGCAGAGAATTCCACAGATTCTCCAGAGAGCTGTGGAGGTTGCGTCATTGAATATATTTAAGGCGGAGATAGACAGATTTTTGAACGATAAGGGAGTGAAGGGTTATGGGGAGCGGCCGGGGAAGTGAAGCTGAGGCCAAGATCAGATCAGCCATGATCTTAGTGAATGGCGGAGCAGGCTCGAGGGGCCAAATGGCCTACTCCTGCTCCTGTTTCTTATGTTCTTATGTTGTCTCCTGTTCTGAACTCGCTGTCAAGGCCTCGGTCTGGTGAAAGAAGAAATCCATCCCTCCCTTCGAAAAACCCAACCTTGGTGTCACCCAACCACTTTCTTTAATTACGCTCCTTCTCATACCTAGTGTCCTGAACTGTGGGGCCTTGGCGGAATATTTCTAATTATGAAAAAATAATCAACGGTTACGCAATGAAATTTGGCTTTCAAAATACGTACTGGAAAATTTCAGTGCACGAAAGCTTTGTTTAATGATGCCTTGATATGGCTACGTTTATTGGCAACACCAGATTGATGTTGACTGATGTTACGGTACTGTTGGGTCAGTGCGGCTTTCTGCCACTAGAGGGCCTCAGTCGCCATGCTGCGCCCTCTGGTGGCGGGTAGCAAATGGCTGATGCCGGAGGTGGTCGCGTGACAGCTTTGCTTTGTTGGCAGGATGGCGTGGAGGTGAAGAAGGTCGAGGAGGAGGCAGGGTCCGTCACCAACAAGAAGCCACGTAAAGCCCAGCTCTGCAAGGACCTGCTGTACGGGCGGTTCATCAAGGTATTCCCACTCCTCAGCGTGACTTAGTACTGAATATTAAATTCACTCTTTCCCCCCCCTCCCCCCCCACCTCCTGAAGATGCTAAACAGTGTTGAGGGGGCGGGTGGGGAGGTATGGTTCCATTCTTCATACGTGCGTCTACATGTTCAGTGCCCAAAGGCTCGTGTTCTGATCCTTACTTGGCTCTACACCACTGCCTATCTCTGTAACCTCCTCCAGCTCCACAACCCCCCCCCCCCGATCGCTGCGCTTCTCCAATTCCGGCCTCTCATGCATCCCCCCCCAATTTTCATCGCTCCACCATTGTTGCCTTCAGTTGCTTGGGCCCCAAGCTCTGGAACTCCCTCCCTAAACCGCTCCGCCTCGCTCTCCTCCCTCAAGACGCTCCTTAAAACAGACCTTTTTGACCAAGCTTTTGGTCACCTGTCCCAATATCTCTTTATGTGGCTGGGTGTGAAATTTAGTCTGATTAACACGTCTGTGCAGCGGCTTGGGACGTTTTACAACATTAAAGGCACTCATCAATCATCATAGGCAGTCCCTTGGAATCGAGGAAGACTTGCTTCCACTCTTCGAATGAGTTCTTAGGTGGCTGAACAGTCCAATACGAGAGCCACAGTCCCTGTCACAGGTGGGACAGACAGTGGTTGAGGGAAGGGGAGGGTGGGACTGGTTTGCAGCATGCTCCTTCCGCTGCCTGCGCTTGGTTTCTGCACGCTCTCGGCGACGAGACTCGAGGTGCTCAGCGCCCTCCCGGATGCACTTCCTCCACTTAGGGCGGACTGGTCTTTGGGCCAGGGACTCCCAGGTGTCGGTGGGGATGTTGCACTTTATCAGGGAGGCTTTGAGGGTGGTCCCTGTAACGTTTCCTCTGCCCACCTTTGGCTCGTTTGCCGTGAAGGAGTTCCGAGTAGAGCGCTTGCTTTGGGAGTCTCGTGTCTGGGGACATGCGGACAATGTGGCCCTGCCCAGCGGAGCTGGTCGAGTGTGGTCAGTGCTTCGATGCTGGGGATGTTGGCCTGGAAGAGGACGCTAACGTTGGTGCGTCTGTCCTCCCAGGGGATTTGTAGGATCTTGCGGAGACATCGTTGGTGGTATTTCTCCAGCGACTTGAGGTGTCTACTGTACATGGTCCACAAAGGCGCTATATAAATGCAAGTTGTTATAGACTTTCCCGGCGTAGATTTCTGCCCGGGTGTACGATTAAGAAGCGCGGCCGCCCGTTATACAGACCAATAGAGACGGAGATCGGGTAGCGCCAGTCTTACACCTTAGTGGAAAATCTCAGGCTCATAGGGTTAGGAGTCGGCCATTCAGCCCCTCGAGTACGCCCCGCCATTCAATAAGATCACGGCTGATCTTCAACCTCAACTCCACTTTCACGACCGATCCCTTCCTTCCTCGAGAGTCCAGAAATCGCGATCTCAGCCTTGTATATACTCGAAGACTGAGCCTCCACAGCCCTTTGGGGCAGAGAATTCCAAAGATTTACCACCCTCTGAGTGAAGAAATGTCTCCTCATCTCAGTCCTAAATGGCCGACCCCCTTATCCTGAAGTTGTGTGACCCCTGGTTCTAGACACTCCAGCCCAGGAGAAACAGCTTCTCTCTATGGCAGGTAAGGAGATCAAAATTGTACACAATACTCCAGGTGTGGTCTCACCAGGGCCCTGTATAATTGTATAGAGAGCAGCGTGCGGCGGTGGCCCGGCCCGGAAATTGGCGTGGTCCCGGCCTGCAAGACCATCAGCAGGCCGGGGCCATCAGAGGGAGCAGCGTGTGGCAGCATGTCACTGCAGGGAGCAGCGCGTGCTGCTGCAGGAGGGCGACGGCTGAGGGGAGCGTGGGCAGGTACAGCAGGAGCGGCGAGAGTTCGTCGAGGGACGTGATCGGGGCCCAGGAGAGGCGAAGGTTCGATATGTGTGGGCGCGCTCGGTCCGTGCAGCAGAGCTGGTCTCCAGTCGTCCTGGTTAACCCTTGCCACTGGACCAAGACCTCGCTCTGTCAAGCCCCGTGTGGTGGCTGGTGTGCAACGGCCACCCCACGTTAAATAAATCCACCCACAGGCATCTTCCACTCTTCAGGATGTAGTTTGGGATCTGGAATATGATTGAAACACCTGTGAACTCATCAATTTTCGGCGTGGAAGCAAGTCATCCTCGTTTCGAGGGACTGCCTATGATGATATAATCGTAGCAAGACTTCCTTACTCTTATACTCCAACCCCCTTGCTGTAAAGCCTAAAACTTACTATTTGCCTTCCTAATTGCTTGCTGTTACCTGCAGGTTAACTTTCAGTGACTCGTGTACAAGGACACCCAGGTCCCTCTGAACATCAACATTTACGAGTCTCTCACCTTTTAAAAATATTCTGCTTTTCGATTCTTCCGACCAAAATGGATAATTTTCCTCTCATGATACTCCCATCTGCCACCTTCTTGCTCACTCACTAAACTGGCCTATATCCCTTTGTAGCCGCTTTATGTCCTCCTCACAGCTTACTTTCCCAACTAGCTTTGTCTCATCAGCAAACTGGGATACGTTACACTCAGTCCCTTCGTCTAAGTTATTGATGCAGCACAGGAGGATCCCATTGGGCCCATGGAGCCCGTGCTGTGCCGGCTCTGTGACAGAGCGATCCAATCGGTCCCACTCCCCCCTGCTCTTTCCCCACAGCCCGGCACATTTCCCCCCCCTTCCAGTATTTACCCAATTCCCCCGTTTGAAAGTCCCCGATTGAATCTGCTCCCACCGCCCTTTCAGGCAGCGCGTTCCCGATCACAACATCTCGCTGCATCAAAACACATTCTCCCCATCTCCCCCTCTGGTTCCATCGCCGATTATCGTCAATCTGTGTCCTTCTGGTTACCCACCCTCCTGCCCCCGGGAACAGTCTCTCCTGATTTACTCCTCAAAACCCCTCGGGATTTTGAACACATTATCATTGTCCTTTCAGGCGGCCACACTGATGCCAACGAGCGAGGGGCCTCTGGTGGAATCGGAGAGTTCGGACGATAGCGATGTGGATGAAAAACTGGACCTTTCTTCAACCACAAGGTACGAGCTCTCGGAACCGGTGCGACCCCTTGCGCATGAAACACAAAAAGTTAGCATGCAGGTACAGCAAGTAATCAGGAAGGCAAATGGAATATTGGCCTTTAATGCAAGGGGGATAGAGTATAAAAGCAGATAAATCTTGCTACAACTGTACAGGGTATTGGTGAGACCACACCTGGAGCACTGCGTGCAGGTTTGGTCTCCGTCTTTAAGGAGGGATATATTTGCATTCGAGGCTGTTCAGAGAAGGTTCACTCAGTTGATGTGAGGGGGCTTGACTTATGAGGATAGGTTGAGTAGGTTGGTCCCATACACATTGGAGTTCAGAAGAATGAGAGGTGATCTTATTAAAACATAAGCTAATGAGGGGGCTCGACAAGGTGGATGCAGAGAGGATGTTTCCACTGATAGGGGAAACTAAAACTCGGGGACACAGACTTAGAATAAGGGGCCGCCCATTTAAAACTGAGACGAGGAGGAATTTCTTCTCTAAGAGGGTTGTAAATCTGTGGAATTCGCTGCCTCAGAGAGCTGTGGAAGCTGGGACATTGAATAAATTTAAGACAGAGATAAACAATTTCTTAACCGATAAGGGGATAAGGGGGCGGGCAGAGAAGTGGAGCTGATTCCATGATCGGATCAGCCATGATCTTATTGAATGGCGGAGCAGGCTCGAGGGGCCGTATGGCCGACTCCTGCTCCTGTTTCTTATGTTTTTATATACAGCACAGAAACAGGCCCTTCCCCATAACGGGTCTGTGCGGTGTTTATGCTCACTCGAGCCCCCTCTCACCCCTCTCCGTCTCCCCCCATCCCCATATTCCTTTCTCCCTCATGTGTTTATCCAGCCTCCCCTTAAATGCACCGATACTATTCGCCTCAATCCTACCCTGTGGCAGCGAGTTCCACATTCTCACCGCTCTCTGGGTAAAGAGGTTTCTCCTGAATTCCTGATTTATCAGTGATTGTCTTATATTGATGGCCTCTAATTCTGGTCTCCCCCACAAGGGGAAACATCTTCTCTACGTCTACCCGATCGAACCCTTTCAGAATTTTAAGTACCTTTATCAGATCGCCCCCTCAGCCCTCTCTCCGCTATCGGGAGAAAGCAGCAAGTAAGGAATTGGAGACTACTAAAAGTGGCAGGCTTTGTGGACTGGTTTGCCACAGGTCCTGAGAAGGCCATTTTTGGGACCCTTTTGTTCTCTGAGTTGCTCAGGTTTCCCACTGGAGTGAAGAACATAGAAACAGAGAAAATAGGTGCAGGAGTAGGCCATTCGGCCCTTTGATCATGGTTGATCATGCAACTTCAATATCCCATTCCTGCTTTCTCTCCATACCCCTTGATCCCTTTAGCCGTAAGGGCCACATCTAACTCCCTTTTGAATATATCTAAGGAACTGGCCTCAACAACTTTCTGTGGTAGAGAATTCCACAGGTTCCCCACTCTGAGTGAAGAAGTTTCTCCTCATCTCAGTCTTAAATGGCTTACCCCTTATCCTTAAACTGTGACCCCTGGTTCTCGACTTCCCCAACATCGGGAACATTCTTCCTGCATCTAATCTGTCCAATTCCGGCAGAATTCTATATGTTTCTATGAGATCCCCCCTCATTCTTCTAAATTCCAGTGAATACAGGCCCAGTCGATCCAGTCTTTCTTCATATGTCAGTCCTGCCATCCCGGGAATCAGTCTGGTGAACCTTCGCTGCACTCCCTCAATAGCAAGAATGTCCTTCCTCAGATTAGGAGACCAAAACTGAACACAATATTCCAGGTGAGGCCTCACCAAGGCCCTGTACAACTGCAGCAAGACCTCCCTGCTCCTATACTCAAATCCTCTCGCGATGAAGGCCAACATGCCATTTGCCACCTTCACCACCGCCTGCTGTACCTGCATGCCAACTTTCAATGACTGATGTACCATGACACCCAGGTCTCGTTGCACCTCCCCTTTTCCTAATCTGTCATCATTCAGATAATATTCTGCCTTCCTGTTTTTGCCACCAAAGTGGATAACCTCACATTTATCCACATTATACTGCATCTGCCATGCATTTGCCCACTCACCGAACCTGTCCAAGTTACCAAGAAACCTCATCTTTCGCTGACTCTGCTGTTCAGTGTTAAAAAACTCACTAAGGACAGTGAAAGAAACAACTTGCATTTATATAGCGCCTTTCGCAACCTCAGGACGTCCCAACGTGCCTTGCAGCCAATGCAGTACTTTTTTTGAAGTGTAGTCACTGTTGTAATGTGGGAAACGCTGCAGCCAATTTGCGCATAGCAAGCTCCCACACACAGCAATGTGAATAACCCAGATCATCTGTTTTAGTGATGTTGGTTGAGGGATAAATATTGGCCCCAGGACACCGGGGAGAACTCCCCCTGCTCTTCTTCCAATAGTGGCCCCGGGATCTTTTACATCCACCTGAGAGGACAGACAGGCCCTCGGTTTAATGTCTCATCCCATAGACGGCACCTCCCTAAGTACCGCTCCTCCAACAGTGCAGCGTTCCTTCAGTACTGCCCCTCCGACAGTGCGGCGCTCCCTCAGTACCGCCCCTCCGACAGTGCGGCGCTCCCTCAGTACTGCCCCTCCGACAGTGCGGCACTCCCTCAGTAGCGCCCCTCCGACAGTGCGGCGCTCCCTCAGTACTGCCTTCCGACAGTGCGGCACTCCCTCAGTACTGCCCCTCCGACAGTGCGGCGCTCCCTCAGTACTGCCCTCCGACAGTGCGGCGCTCTCTCAGTACTGCCCTCCGACAGTGCGGCGCTCTCTCAGTACTGCCCCTCCGACAGTGCGGCGCTCCCTCAGTACTGCCCTCCGACAGTGCGGCGCTCTCTCAGTACTGCCCCTCCGACAGTGCGGCGCTCCCTCAGTACTGCCCTCCGACAGTGCGGCGCTCCCTCAGTACTGCCCCTCTGACAGTGCGGCGCTATCTCAGTACCGCCCCTCCGACAGTGCGGCGCTCCCTCAGTACTGCCCCTCCGACAGTGCGGCGCTCTCTCAGTACTGCCCCTCCGACAGTGCGGCGCTATCTCAGTACTGCCCCTCCGACAGTGCGGCGCTCTCTCAGTACCGCCCCTCCGACAGTGCGGCGCTCCCTCAGTACTGCCTCTCCGACAGTGCGGCGCTCCCTCAGTACTGCCCCTCCGACAGTGCGGCACTCCCTCAGTACTGCCCCTCTGACAGTGCGGCGCTCCCTCAGTACTGCCCCTCCGACAGTGCGGCGCTATCTCAGTACTGCCCCTCTGACAGTGCGGCGCTATCTCAGTACTGCCCCTCCGACAGTGCGGCGCTATCTCAGTACTGCCCCTCCGACAGTGCGGCGCTCTCTCAGTACCGCCCCTCCGACAGTGCGACGCTATCTCAGTACTGCCCCTCCGACAGTGCGGGACTCTCTCAGTACCGCCCCTCCGACAGTGCGGCACTCCCTCAGTACTGCCCTCCGACAGTGCGGCGCTCCCTCAATACTGCCCCTCCGACAGTGCGGGACTCTCTCAGTACCGCCCCTCCGACAGTGTGGCGCTCCCTCAATACTGCCCCTCCGACAGTGCGGCGCTCCCTCAGTACTGCCCCTCCCACAGTGCGGGACTCTCTCAGTACCGCCCCTCCGACAGTGCGGCACTCCCTCAGTACTGCCCTCCGACAGTGCGGCACTCCCTCAATACTGCCCCTCCGACAGTGCGGCACTCCCTCAGTACTGCCCTCCGACAGTGCAGCGCTCCCTCAATACTGCCCCTCCGACACTGCGGCGCTCCCTCAGTGGCATTGGGAGTGCCAGCCTGGATTATGGGGTTCTAGTCTGTGGAGTGGGACACAAACCCATGACCTTCTGACTCAGGCGAGAGAGTGAGTGCTACCCAATGTGCCACCGCTGATACCTTGGTGAGATGTGGCATTGACCGACAGTGCGGCGCTCTCTCAGTACTGCCCCTCCGATAGTGCGGCGCTCTCTCAGTACTGCCCTCCGATAGTGCGGCGCTCTCTCAGTACTGCCCTCCGATAGTGCGGCGCTCCCTCAGTACTGCCCCTCTGACAGTGCGGCGCTCTCTCAGTACTGCCCTCCGATAGTGCGGCGCTCTCTCAGTACTGCCCCTCCGATAGTGCGGCGCTCTCTCAGTACTGCCCCTCCGATAGTGCGGCGCTCTCTCAGTACTGCCCCTCCGATAGTGCGGCGCTCTCTCAGTACTGCCCCTCCGATAGTGCGGCGCTCTCTCAGTACTGCCCTCCGATAGTGCGGCGCTCCCTCAGTACTGCCCCTCTGACAGTGCGGCGCTCTCTCAGTACTGCCCTCCGATAGTGCGGCGCTCTCTCAGTACTGCCCCTCCGACAGTGCGGCGCTCTCTCAGTACTGCCCCTCCGATAGTGCGGCGCTCTCTCAGTACTGCCCCTCCGATAGTGCGCCGCTCTCTCAGTACTGCCCTCCGACAGTGCGGCGCTCTCTCAGTACTGCCCTCCGACAGTGCGGCGCTCTCTCAGTACTGCCCTCCGACAGTGCGGCGCTCTCTCAGTACTGCCCTCCGATAGTGCGGCGCTCTCTCAGTACTGCCCTCCGATAGTGCGGCACTCCCTCAGTACTGCCCCTCCGATAGTGCGGCGCTCCCTCAGTACTGCCCTCCGACAGTGCGGCGCTCTCTCAGTACTGCCCCTCCGACAGTGCGGCGCTCCCTCAGTACTGCCCTCCGACAGTGCGGCGCTCCCTCAGTACTGCCCCTCTGACAGTGCGGCGCTATCTCAGTACCGCCCCTCCGACAGTGCGGCGCTCCCTCAGTACTGCCCCTCCGACAGTGCGGCGCTCTCTCAGTACTGCCCCTCCGACAGTGCGGCGCTATCTCAGTACTGCCCCTCCGACAGTGCGGCGCTCTCTCAGTACCGCCCCTCCGACAGTGCGGCGCTCCCTCAGTACTGCCTCTCCGACAGTGCGGCGCTCCCTCAATACTGCCCCTCCGACAGTGCGGCGCTCCCTCAGTACTGCCCCTCCCACAGTGCGGGACTCTCTCAGTACCGCCCCTCCGACAGTGCGGCACTCCCTCAGTACTGCCCTCCGACAGTGCGGCACTCCCTCAATACTGCCCCTCCGACAGTGCGGCACTCCCTCAGTACTGCCCTCCGACAGTGCAGCGCTCCCTCAATACTGCCCCTCCGACACTGCGGCGCTCCCTCAGTGGCATTGGGAGTGCCAGCCTGGATTATGGGGTTCTAGTCTGTGGAGTGGGACACAAACCCATGACCTTCTGACTCAGGCGAGAGAGTGAGTGCTACCCAATGTGCCACCGCTGATACCTTGGTGAGATGTGGCATTGACCGACAGTGCGGCGCTCTCTCAGTACTGCCCCTCCGATAGTGCGGCGCTCTCTCAGTACTGCCCTCCGATAGTGCGGCGCTCTCTCAGTACTGCCCTCCGATAGTGCGGCGCTCCCTCAGTACTGCCCCTCTGACAGTGCGGCGCTCTCTCAGTACTGCCCTCCGATAGTGCGGCGCTCTCTCAGTACTGCCCCTCCGATAGTGCGGCGCTCTCTCAGTACTGCCCCTCCGATAGTGCGGCGCTCTCTCAGTACTGCCCCTCCGATAGTGCGGCGCTCTCTCAGTACTGCCCCTCCGATAGTGCGGCGCTCTCTCAGTACTGCCCTCCGATAGTGCGGCGCTCCCTCAGTACTGCCCCTCTGACAGTGCGGCGCTCTCTCAGTACTGCCCTCCGATAGTGCGGCGCTCTCTCAGTACTGCCCCTCCGACAGTGCGGCGCTCTCTCAGTACTGCCCCTCCGATAGTGCGGCGCTCTCTCAGTACTGCCCCTCCGATAGTGCGCCGCTCTCTCAGTACTGCCCTCCGACAGTGCGGCGCTCTCTCAGTACTGCCCTCCGACAGTGCGGCGCTCTCTCAGTACTGCCCTCCGACAGTGCGGCGCTCTCTCAGTACTGCCCTCCGATAGTGCGGCGCTCTCTCAGTACTGCCCTCCGATAGTGCGGCACTCCCTCAGTACTGCCCCTCCGATAGTGCGGCGCTCCCTCAGTACTGCCCTCCGATAGTGCGGCGCTCTCTCAGTACTGCCCTCCGATAGTGCGGCGCTCTCTCAGTACTGCCCTCCGATAGTGCGGCGCTCTCTCTACTGTCCCTCCGATAGTGCGGCGCTCTCTCAGTACTGTCCCTCCGATAGTGCGGCGCTCTCTCAGTGTGATTAAGTCTGGTACATGCCTTGCGCACTGTGTTGGGTACACCCCTGCTGTTTATGCTGTGTGCGTTTTGTTTTGAACGCAGGCTGACAGATGAAGAGTTGGTACGGGCTTGTGGGGGTCGCACTGGACACAAGTGAGTATAAGAAATAGGAGCAGGAGTCGGCCATTCGTCCCTCGATCCTGCTTCATTATTCAATAATATCATGCCTGACAATCTACCTCAACTCCACCTTCCTGCCCGATCCCTTGATTTCCCCTAGACTCCAAAAATCTATTGATCTCAGCCTTGAATATATTCAGAGACCATAGCCCTCTGGGGCAGAGAATTCCAAAGATTCACCATCCTCCGAGTGAAGAAATTCCTCCTCATCTCAGTCCTAAATGGCCGACCCCTTATCCTGAGACTGTGTGACCCCTGGTTCTAGACACTCCAGCCCGGGGGGGGAAACATCCTCCCTGCATCTACCCTGTCAATCCCCCTCAGAATCTTGTGTGTTTCAATGAGGATCACCTCTCATTCTTGTAAACTCCAGAGTATAGGCCCATTCTACACAATCTCTCCTCATAAGACAGTCTCCTCATCCCAGGAATCAATCTAGTGAACCTTCATTGTACTGTCTCCAAGGCAAGTATTATCCTTCCTTAGATAAGGAGACCAAAACTGTGCTCAGTACTCCAGGCGTGGTCTCACCAGGGTCCTGTACAATTGTAGCAAGACTTCTTGACTCCTGTACTCCAACCCCCTTGCAATAAAGGACAGCATACCATTTGCCTTTCTTACTGCTTGCTGTACCTGCATGCTATCTTTCTGTGTTTCTTGCACAAGGACACCTAAATCTCTCTGAACACCAACATTTGAAAGTTTTACACCACTTAAAAAATACTCTGTTTTTCTATTCTTTCTACCAAAGTGAATAACCTCACATTTCCCCACATTATAATCCTTCTGCCACTTTACTGCCCACTCACGTAATCTATCTATATCCCTTTGCAGACGCTTTGTGTTCTCCTCACAGCTTACTGTCCCACCTAACTTTGCATCGTCAGCAAACTTGACTACATTACACTCAGTCCCCTTATCTCATCATCGGCAGTCCCTCGGAATCGAGGAAGACTTGCTTCCACTCTTAAAGTGAGTCCTTATGTGGCTGAACAGCCCAATACGAGAGCCACAGTCCCTGTCACGGGTGGGACAGACAGTGGTTGAGGGAAAGGGAGGGTGGGAATGTAGATTCTTTGCTCTGGTTGATGCCCTTTGCTTTTGAACCTTGCCCTTTAACCCTTTCTTTCCCCCCCTCCCCACCCCAGGGGCGCCCGGCACGGTTTAACCATGAGCGCCAAGCTGATCCGGCTGGAGGAGCAGGAGCGGGAATTCCTGGCAAAGTACGGGCAGTCGGGCAGGGGTGCCCACCGTGCCGAGGGGGAGGCCCCAGCCACCGGGGGCACGGGGACCGAGGGAAAAGCCGAGCGGAAGAAGAAGAAGAAAAAGCGCGCCTCCCCTGACCACGACCCCGGCCGGGCGGGGAACCAGGCGGGAGGGGGCGGGGAAGGCCCGAGCCAAGCGACGGGCGCGGCGGGCGAGAGGAGGAAGGGCGCCGGTCAGCCGCAGCTGGCCGCCGAGACGGAGGGAAAACAGAAACGCAAGCGGAGAGGCGGGGAACTGCGGGCGGAGCTAGGGCCGAGCGAGGCCGGCCCGGAAAGCAGGAACGCGGGAAAGAGGGAAAAAAGGAAGAAAAGGAATAAAGGCGAGCCGTCGTCCCTCGGCTGACACCCTCCCTGTCCGCTAGAACAGTGCTGGGATCTCCCGCCCGCCCAGGACAGCAGTGCGGAGGTTAAGCTCACCGGGGCACAGCCGTGATGAACGCAGAGGGTTGTTAATCAAAGCGTTTTTCTTTTTAATTGTTGTACTTGAATCCCATGCTGGGGTGAATGAACTGAGAAACAACGCTATGAGGTGCAATAAAAACACACAATGCTGGAAATCCACAGTATGGAAAGAACTTGCATTTCTATAGCGCCTTTCTCACCCTCAGGACCTCCTGCAACCAATGAAGTACTTTTGGAGCGTGGTCACTTGTTCTGCAGGAAACGCGGCAGCTCAATTTGCGCACAGCAAGCTCCCACACACAGCGATGTGATAATGACCCGGATCATCTGTTTTAGTGATGTTGGTTGAGGGATAAATATTGGCCCCAGGACACCGGGGAGAACTACCCCTGCTCTTCTTCCAATAGTGGCCCCGGGATCTTTTACATCCACCCGAGAGGGCAGACGGGGCCTCGGTTTAATGTCTCATCCCTCGGCACCGCCCCTCCGACAGTGCGACGCTCCTTCAGTGCCGCCCCTCCGACAGCACGGCACTCCCTCAGTGCCGTCCCTCCGACACTCCCTCGGCACGCCCCTCCGACACTCCCTCGGCACCCCCCTCCGACAGTGCGGCACTCCCTCAGTACCGCCCCTCCGACAGTGCAGCGCTCCCTCAGTACTGCCCCTCCGACAGTGCGACGCTTCCTCAGTACTGCCCCTCCGACAGTGCGGCGCTCCCTCAGTACTGCCCCTCCGACAGTGCGGCGCTCCCTCAGTACCGCCCCTCCGACAGTGCGACGCTCCCTCAGTACTGCCCCTCCGACAGTACGGCGCTCCCTCAGTACTGCCCCTCCAACAGTGCGGCGCTCCCTCAGTATTGCCCTTCCGACAGTGCGACACTCCCTCAGTACTGCCCCTCCGACAGTACGGCGCTCCCTCAGTACTGCCCCTCCGACAGTACGGCGCTCCCTCAGTGCCGCCCCTCCGACAGTGCGACGCTCCCTCAGTACTGCCCCTCCGACAGTACGGCGCTCCCTCAGTACTGCCCCTCCAACAGTGCGGCGCTCCCTCAGTACTGCCCCTCCGACAGTGCGGCGCTCCCTCAGTACTGCCCCTCCAACAGTGCGGCGCTCCCTCAGTACCGCCCCTCCGACAGTGCGACGCTCCCTCAGTACTGCCCCTCCGACAGTGCGGCGCTCCCTTAGTACTGCCCCTCCGACAGTACGGCGCTCCCTCAGTACTGCCCCTCCGACAGTACGGCGCTCCCTCAGTGCCGCCCCTCCGACAGTGCGGCGCTCCCTTGAGAATCTGAGCTGGTCCATGCAGGGAAACAGCGGCCCACTGTTCAAGCCGCTTGCAATATCGTTGGGTTTTGTGGATTGAGAGGCGATGTGGAGTGGGTTATCAGCTTTTACTCCAGCATTTGCACTACATGGGGCCGAAATTGCCCCTCTCGATAAGGCCTGTTACCACCGACAGCCCAATTGCCCTCCTGAGGTTTCCCGGTGCTGCCCCGATCCTCCCCCTTACCACTGTCAATCTGTGTTTAGTGCATCATCACCGTCAGCACCGTTTCGGGAAGGGGCAATTTCTACCCCTGTGTGTTTGCCAGTACGGTATTGAGCAGCAACGTCAGGGTAAGGAGGCCCATGTATCACCCTCACCCGGATAGGTGAGATATCGGCAGGGAAACCACACGATTTACGCCCTTGCATTCTGTCTCAATGTGTTTATCACACACTCTGCTGACAACAACTAGCATTTATATAGTGCAAATAACATCGTAAATCGTCCCAAGGTGCTTCACAAGAGTGTTAGCGAACAAAATGTGACACTGAGCCACATAAGGAGATATTAGTGCAGGTGGCCAAAAGCTGGGTCAAAGAGAACATAAGACATAGGAGCAGGAGTCGGCCATTCGGCCCCTCGAGCCTGCTCTGCCATTTAATAAGATCATGGCTGATCTGATCATGGACTCGGCTCCACTTCCCCGCCCACTCCCCATAACCCTTTACTCCCTTATCGCTCAAAAATCGGTCTATATCCACCTTAAATATATTCAATGACCCAGTCTCCACAGCTCTCTGGGGCAGAGAATTCCACAGATTTACAATCCTCAAGAAATTCCTCCTCATCTCAATTTTAAATGGGTGGCCCCTTATTCTGAGACTATGTCCCCTAGTTTTAGTTTCCCCTATGAGTGGGAATATGCTCTCTGCATCCACCTTATCAAGCCCCCTCAGAACCTTACATATTTCAATAAGATCACATCTCATTCTTCTGAACTCCAATGTGTATAGGCTCAACCTAACCTCATGAGTCAACCCCCTCATCTACAGAATCAATCTAGTGAACCTTCTCTGAACAGCCTCCAACGCAAGTACAGAGGTAGGTTTTAAGGAGTGTCTCGAAGGAGGAAAGAGAGGCGGAGAGGTTTAGGGAGGGAATTCCAGAGGTTAGGGCCCAGGCAGCTGAAGATACTGCCACCGATGGTGGAGCGATGGAAATCGGGGGATGCACAAGAGGGCAGAATTAGAGGAGCGCAGAGATCTCGGGGATTGTAAGGGCTGAAGGAGGTTACAGAGATAGGGAGGGGTGTTGGGGCTGGAGGAGATTAGATAAGGAGGGGTGTAGGGGCTAGAGGAGGTTAGAGATAGGGAGGGATGTAGGGGCTGTTGGAGGTTAGAGATAGGGAGGGCTGGAGGAGGTTACAGAGATAGGCAGAGGTGTAGGGGCTGGAGGAGGTTACAGAGATAGGGAGGGGTGTTGGGGCTGGAGGAGGTTACAGAGATAGGGAGGGGTGTTGGGGCTGGAGGAGATTAGATGAGGGGTGTAGGGGCTGGAGGAGGTTACAGAGTTAGGCAGAGGTGTAGGGGCTGGAGGAGGTTACAGAGATAGGGAGGGGTGTAGGGGCTGGAGGAGGTTACAGAGATAGGGAGAGGTGTAGGAGGTTACAGAGATAGGGATGTCGGGGCTGGAGGTGGTTACAGAGATAGGGAGGGGTGTAGGGGCTGGAGGAGGTTACAGAGTTAGGCAGAGGTGTAGGGGCTGGAGGAGGTTACAGAGTTAGGCAGAGGTGTAGGGGCTGGAGGAGGTTACAGAGATAGGGAGAGGTGTAGGAGGTTACAGAGGTAGGGATGTCGGGGCTGGAGGTAGTTACAGAGATAGGGAGGGGTGTAGGGGCTGGAGGAGGTTACAGAGTTAGGCAGAGGTGTAGGGGCTGGAGGAGGTTACAGAGATAGGGAGAGGTGTAGGAGGTTACAGAGGTAGGGATGTCGGGGCTGGAGGTGGTTACAGAGATAGGGAGGGGTGTAGGGGCTGGAGGAGGTTACAGAGTTAGGCAGAGGTGTAGGGGCTGGAGGAGGTTACAGACATAGGGAGAGGTAGGAGGTTACAGAGATAGGGATGTCGGGGCTGGAGGTGGTTACAGAGATAGGGAGAGGTGTAGGAGGTTACAGAGATAGGGATGTCGGGGCTGGAGGTGGTTACAGAGATAGGGAGAGGTGTAGGAGGTTACAGAGATAGGGATGTCGGGGCTGGAGGTGGTTACAGAGATAGGGAGGCCATGGAGGGATTTGAACGCAAGGATGAGAATTTTGAAAATCGAGTAGTTGCTGGACTGGAAGCCAATGTAGGTCAGCAAGCAAACCCCATCAGATGCAACGACAGAATCATCCTAGGGAGCTCAGTGTAGTTTCTATAGCACCTTTCACATCCTCAAAACATGCCAAAGTGCCTTCTAGCCGATGAAGTACTTTTGGAGTGTGGTCACTGTTGTAATGTAGGAAATGCGGCAGCCAATTTATGCACAGCAGACAGCAACGAGCGAAATGACCAGATTTGTTGTTGGTTGCAGGAGGAATGTCAGCCCAGGACAGAGAAAGGATTCCCCCGCTCTTTTGAATAGTGGCTGTGGGATTGTGTTGGTCCCACCTGAACAGACAGATCTGGCCTTAGTTTAACACCCCGTGTGAGACAGTGCAGCACACTGTTGGTGCTTGCCAAAACAACCTGTTCCATCACGGTCTACAGTAATGGTACACGTTAGCGACTACATTGCAGGAGGGTAGGTACGTGTCATCCCAGAGATAGAGCTGTGCTCCCTTATCATAGGCAGTCCCTCGGAATCGAGGAAGACTTGCTTCCACTCGAGTCCTTAGGTGGCTGAACAGTCCAATACGAGAGCCACAGTCCCTGTCACAGGTTGGACAGACAGTGGTTGAGGGAAGGGGAGGGTGGGACTGGTTTGCCGCACGCTCCTTCCGCTGCCTGCGCTTGGTTTCTGCACGCTATCGGCGACGAGACTCGAGGTGCTCAGCGCCCTCCTGGATGCACTTCCTCCACTTAGGGCGGACTGGTCTTTGGGCCAGGGACTCCCAGGTGTCGGAGAGGATGTTGCACTTTATCAGGGAGGCTTTGAGGGTGTCCCTGTAACGCTTCCTCTGCCCACCTTTGGCTCGCTTGCCGTGAAGGAGTTCAGAGTAGAGCGCTTGCTTTGGGAGTCTCGTGTCTGGGGCATGCGGACAATGTGGCCCTGCCCAGCGGAGCTGGTCGAGTGTGGTCAGTGCTTCGATGCTGGGGATATTGGCCTGGTCGAGTACATCAACGTTAGTGCGTATGTCCTCCCAGGGATATTCCCTTATACTGGGTAAATAAACCCCTTCAAACGGTCAGATTCCCGGGCGGGCAAAGAATGAGAGAAGTCAAACAAAAATAACCATTTCACTCGCTCGTTTTATTGTGCAGCAGCCAGTTACCAGTTCAACCCAAGTCTGTGCAAGAGAAGGCAGCATCGATACAGCCTGTGTCCCCGATTAACCCCACCCGGCACGGTGACCGCATAATCCCTGAGGACCATTCAGGACAGCACTCTCAAACGTACCCATTAATGCTCCATGTGAGGATCCAGTTAATCCTCGTCCCGACGAAACATAACACCCCCCTCCCCCTAATCAGCAGCAACATTTGAGAGATTTCATCAGCTGCTTGAGGTAGGAGCTTAAGAAAAGAGAATCCAATTTGCAGATCGTGATGCAATTCTGGGCACTGCATTTTCGGCAGGACGCCAAGACCTTGGAGAGGGTGCGGAGATTTACCAACATTGTTTCCAGAGATGTGGAGAAGCTGGGGTTGTTCTCCTCGGAGCAGAGAAGGTTAAGGGGGAGATTTAATCGAGGGGTTCACTATCACGAGGGGTTTTGAGGAGTAAATCAGGAGAGACTGTTCCCGGGGGCAGGAGGGTGGGTAACCAGGGGGACACAGATTGACGATAATCGGCGATGGAACCAGAGGGGGAGATGGGGAGAATGTGTTTTTGACGCAGCGAGTTGTGATCGGGAAGGCGCTGCCTGAGAGCAGATTCAATCGGGACTTTCAAACGGGGGAATTGGGTAAATACTGGAAGGGGGGAAATGTGCCGGGCTGTGGGGAAAGAGCAGGGGGGGAGTGGGACTGATTGGATCGCTCTGTCACAGAGCCGGCACAGCACGGGCTCCAGGGGCCCCGATGGGATCCTCCTGTGCCGTGAGATTCTGATTGGGAGCAGGAGCTTTTTAAATTCTGATTACGTCCTGATCAGCGGATCCTGGGCTCCTGCCCCTCGGGCAAGGCCCACATTAAATAAACCACACCCGACACCCCGCCATCTAAATGTCCACGCGATAGCAAGAGAGAGAGCGCGAGCAGGATTAACCCCACACGCTCGCGGGGGCAGGAGAGAATCCGTTCGTCGGCACCGCTGCCCCCCGCAGGGCCGGAGGTGTTACAGCAGCTGGCGCACGCACTCGGTGCCGGGGTAGTCGGGGAGGTTCAGGCCGTACTTCTCCTCCAGCGCCGGGGGCACGAAGCGGCCGCCCAGGAAGTGGTAGCGCCCGCGGAAGTGGGCGGCGGCTTTCTTGGGGGCGGTGAGGGAGATGAGCAGGTCGGGCTGGATCCCGTGGGGACCACCCATCTCCACGTCCCAACCTGCCGGACAGAAACCAGAGACAGCGTCAAATCCCCCGAACATGGTTATATGGCAAAACAATCCCTGCTTCATCTTCTCCTCTCCTACCCTTTCCCTCTCTCCATCTCCTCCCCTCTCCCTCCTTTCTCCTCTACCCCCACTACCCCTCCCTCATCCCCTCACCCTCCTCCCCACTTCCCCTCTCCTTCCCTTCCTTCTTCTCTCCACTTCCCCTCTCCTCCCCATTTCCCTCCTTGCTCTCTCTCCTCCCCACTTCCCCTCTCCATTTCTCTCTCCTTCCCTTCCTTCCTCTCTCTCCTCTCCCCCACTTCCCTCCTTGCTCTCTCTCCTCCCCACTTCCCCTCTCCTTCCCTTCATTTCTCTTCTCCCCTCACTTCCTCACCCCACTTTTCATCTCCTTTTCCCCGCCCCTACTTCTTTCCCTCTCCCTCGTTCCCTTTCCCCCCCCCCCACAACCCCTCTCCCGCCCTTTGAACTCTTGCCCTCAGTGTTGCTGGTCGCTGGGCTGCTGTCACTAACTTATGGAACCGACTGATTTTGCAGAAATAGACCGCTGTCTCTCTCGCCTGTCCCTCCAACTTCTCGAGACTCTGATGCCCTGCTGAATCTAATAACCCAGGACTCTCTTATCTGGTCAGAGAATCTCACCGCACAGAAGGAGGCCATTCGGCCCATCGTGCCTGTTCCGGCTCTTGGAAAGACAGATCCAATCAGTCCGGCTCCATTCCCTTTTGAAAGTTATTATTGAATCAAGGAGGAATCGGATAAATACTTCGAAAGGAGAAATGTGCCGGACTGTGGGGAAAGAGCAGGGGGAGTGGGACTGATTGGATCGCTCTGTCACAGAGCCGGCACAGCACGGGCTCCATGGGCCCCAATAGCCTTGCGGGCAGCGCATTCCACACCATCGTAGCGCGCTGTTTGAAAACACATTCTCCCCATCTCCCCCTCTGGTTCCATGGCCGATTATCGTCAATCTGTGTCCCTCTAGTTACCGACCCTCCTGCCCCTGGGAACAGTCTCTCCTGATTTACTCCTCAAAACCCCTCATGATAGTGAACCCCTCGATTAAATCTCCCCCTTAACCTTCACTGCTCCAAGGAGAACAACCCCAGCTTCTCCAGTCTCTCCCCGTCACTGAAGTCCCTCATCCCCCGGGACCATTCTGGTCAATCTCTTCCGCCCCCTCTCCAAGGCTCTCTTTACTCTGTACCTGCCCTGGGAGTGTTCAATGGGACAGTGTAGAGGGAGCTTTACTCTGTATCTAACCCGTGCTGTACCTACCCTGGGAGTGTTTGATGGGACAGTGTCGAGGGAGCTTTACTCTGTATCTAACCCCCTGTACCTGCCCTGGGAGTGTTTGATGGGACAGTGTAGAGGGAGCTTTACTCTGTATCTAACCCAGTGCTGTACCTGCCCTGGGAGTGTTTGATGGGACAGTGTCAAGGGAGCTTTACTCTGTATCTAACCTGTGCTGTACCTACCCTGGGAGTGTTTGATGGGACAGTGTCGAGGGAGCTTTACTCTGTATCTAACCCATGCTGTACCTGCCCTGGGAGTGTTTGATGGGACAGTGTAGAGGGAGCTTTACTCTGTATCTAACCCCCTGTACCTGCCCTGGGAGTGTTTGATGGGACAGTGTAGAGGGAGCTTTACTCTGTATCTAACCCGCTGTACCTGCCCTGGGAGTGTGTGACTGGAGTGGTGGGGCCGCACTCACCGGACGGGATGTCCACGCTGGCGATGGGAAGGGTCACGGCCTCCAGCGTGCCCAGGATGGCGGCGAAGGGCTCCCGCACCTCCCCTTTGAAGCTGAAGCCAAAGATGGCGTCGACCACCAGGTTGTACACCTCGTCGATGAACAGCGGCTGTCGGGCGACGGGAGATGCGGTGTTAGACAACAACAACCACCTGCATTGGCGTGGCGCCATCGACCTCATATACTGCTCACGGGAGGCTCATTAGACACAAATCCAACCCCCAGCCACATACGGAGATATTACGAGGGGTTAACCAAAATCTTGGTCAAAGAGGCCACTTTTAAGAAGCGTCTTAAATGAGGAGGGAGAGGCGGAGAGGTTTAGGGAGGGAATTCCAGAGCTTGCGGCCCAGGCAGCTGAAGGCACGGCTACCAATGGTGGAGCGATGGAAATCGGGGGATGTGCAAGAGGCCAGAATTGGAGGAGTGCAGAGATCTCGTAGGGTTGTGGGGCTGGAGGAGGTTACAGAGATAGGGAGGGGTGTAGGGGCTGGAGGAGGTTACAGAGATAGGGAGGGGTGTAGGGGCTGGAGGAGGTTACAGAGATAGGGAGGGGTGTAGGGGCTGGAGGAGGTTACAGAGATAGGGAGGGGTGTAGGGGCTGGAGGAGGTTACAGAGATAGGGAGGGGTGTAGGGGCTGGAGGAGGTTACAGAGATAGGGAGGGGTGTAGGGGCTGGAGGAGGTTACAGAGATAGGGAGGGGTGTAGGGGCTGGAGGAGGTTACAGAGATAGGGAGTGGTATAGGGGCTGGAGGAGGTTACAGAGATAGGGAGGGGTGTAGGGGCTGGAGGAGGTTACAGAGATAGGGAGGGGCGAGGTCCATGGAGGGATTTGAACACAAGGATGAGAATTTTTAAATGGAGGCGTTGCTTAACCGGGAGCCAATGTAGGACAGTGAGCACAGGGGGGTGATGGGTGAGCGGGACTCGGTGCGAGTTAGGACACGGGGGCAGCGAGCACAGGGGGTGATGGGTGAGTGGGACTCGTTGTGCGTTGGGACGCGGGGCAGTCGAGTTTTGGATGAACTGAAGGTTATGGGGGGTGAAGGTGGGAGGCCGGCCAGGTGTGCGTTGGAATAGTCAAAGTTTGGAGGTTACAGAGGTACAGATGAGCGTTTCAACAGCGGATGAGCTGAGGCAGGGCAGAAACAGGCAATCTTCCATCTCAGTGGGTGACATGCAAGATACTGAGCTACCCGTGCCAGAAACATCCCACGTCCAATCCACACCGAGTTGGTCATCTCATATTGAACATAAGAACATAAGAAATAGGAGCAGAAGTCGGCCATTTGGCCCCTCGAGCCTGCTCCGCCATTCAATAAGATCATGGCTGATCTGACCATGGACTCAGCTCCACTTCCCTGCCCGCTCCCCATAACCCTTGACTCCCTTATCACTCAAAAATCTCTGTACCTCTGCCTTAAATATATTCAATGTCCCAGCCTCCACAGCTCTCTGGGGCAGAGAATTCCACAGATTTACAACCCTCAGAGAAGAAATTCCTCCTCATCTCAGTTTTAAATGGGCGGTCCCTTATTCTGAGACTATGTCCCCTAGTTCTAGTCTCCCCCATCAGTAGAAACATCCTCTCTGCATCCACCTTGTCGAGCCCCCTCATAATCTTATACGTTTCAATAAGATCACCTCTCATTCTTCTGAACTCCAATGAGTGGAGGCCCAACCTCCTCAATCTGTCCTCATAAGGCAACCCCCTCATCTCCGGAGTCAACCGAGTGAACCTTCTCTGAACAAGGGCAGCAGACACTTAGGAAACCACCACCTCCACGTTCCCCTCCCAGTCACACACACCATCCCGACTGGGAAATATATCGGCTGTTCCTTCATCGTCGCTGGGTCACAATCCTGGAACTCCCTCCCCAACAGCACTGTGGGAGCACCTTCACCACACGGACTGCAGCGGTTCAAGGCGGCGGCTCACCACCACCTTCTCAAGGGGCAATTAGGGACGGGCAATAAAT
Source organism: Pristiophorus japonicus (assembly GCF_044704955.1). Taxonomy (NCBI): domain Eukaryota; kingdom Metazoa; phylum Chordata; class Chondrichthyes; family Pristiophoridae; genus Pristiophorus; species Pristiophorus japonicus. The sequence continues at coordinate 11,669,302 of NC_092006.1, forward strand.
GCCGGGCCTGGCCAGCGACGCCCACATCCCAGGAACGAATAGAAACAAAAAGAGATGTCATCACACAGAAGGTAAATGGATTAACAGTTAATGTACGTACAACCCAGGCGAATTCCTGTTCATGTTTCTTACCTCTGAAGGGAACTCCGTCAGGAAGGGGATGTCCATTTTCTGGCACTGGGTGGTGAGAGCTTGGAAGAGGGGTTTGCTTGGGCGCTTTGGGTAGAAGATCGTCGGCTCATAGCCCTGCGAAAGGAGAAGAGACTGTTTAACACAGGGGCAACCCAAGACTAAAGCAAAATAGTGAGGATGCTGGAATCTGAAATAAGAACCGAAAATGCTGGAAATCTCAGCAGGTCTGGCAGCACCAGTGGAGAGAGAAACAGAGTTAAAGTTTTGGGTCGATGACCCTACGTCAGAACTGGCGAATGTTCGAAATGAATAGATTCTTAAGGAGCACTAAGAGTGGGGGACAGAACAAAAGGGAAGGTCGGTGATGGGGGAGAAGTCAGGAGAGATGCGAGACAAAAGGGATGATAAGAACATAAGAAATAGGAGCAGGAGTCGGCCATTTGGCCCCTCGAGCCTGCTCCAACATTCAATAAGACCATGGCTGATCCGATCATGGACTAAGCTCCACTTCCCCGCTCTCTCCCCGTAATCCTTTACTCCCTTATCACTCAAAAATCTGTCTACCTCTGCCTTAAATATATTCAATGTCCCAGCCTCCACAGCTCTCTGGGGCAGAGAATTCCACAGATTTACAACCCTCTGAGAGAAGAAATTCCTCCTCATCTCAGTTTTAAATGGGCGGCCCCTTATTCAAAGATCATGCCCCCGAGTTCTAGTCTCCCCCATCAGTGGAAACATCCTCTCTGCATCCACCTTGTCGAGCCCCCTCATTATCTTAAACGTTTCAATAAGATCACCTCTCATTCTTCTGAACTCCAATGAGTAGAGGCCCAATCTACTCAACCTTTCCTCTTAAGTCAACCTCCTCATCTCCGGAATCAACCGAGTGAACCTTCTCTGAACAGCCTCCAAAGCAAGTATATCCTTTCGTAAATATGGAAACCAAAACTGCACGCAGTACTCCAGGTGTGGCCTCACCAATACCCTGTATAACTGTAGCAAGACTTCCCTGCTTTTATACTCCATCCCCTTTGCAATAAAGGCCAAGATACCATTGGCCTTCCTGATCACTTGCTGTACCTGCATAGTATCCTTTTGTGTTTCATGCACAAGTACCTCCAAGTCCCGCTGTACTGCAGCACTTTGCAATTTTTCTCCATTTAAATAATAACTTGATGGGCCGACTTGAGATGCTAATGACAGAAGTTAGAAAAAGATCAGTCTGGATAGGGTGTGAATGGCAGAGTAATTAGCAGCTGCCACGGGAAACACAGAGAAAAAATACATAAGATCAGCGGGCGGGAGATTTAAAAAAAAAAGAGGAAGGGGAGCAGAATATGGGCAGGGGTTCTGGTCTGCATTTGTTGAACTCGATGTTGAGTCCAGAAGGCTGTAAAGTACCTAAACGAAGGATGAGGTGCTGTCCCTCGAGCTTGCGTTGAGCTTCGTTGGAACAATGTAGGAGGCCGAGGACGGAGAGGTCAGAGTGCGAGTGGGGGGGGGGGGGGGGGGGCGGGGAATTAAAGTGACAGGCGACCGGAAGCTCGGGGTGACACTCACGGACTGAACGGAGGTGTTCTGCAAAGCGGTCACCCCAATCTACGCTCGGTCTCCCCAGTGTAGAGGAGACCACATCGTGAGCAGCGAATACAGTATACTAGATTGAAAGAAGTACAAGTAAATCGCTGACAACTTAAGACTGACTGGTGTCCAAAAAAGGGTGGAATAAGTTGCAGCAACCAGAACATGACTTTCCCCACTCAGACCCTGAAGACACGGTGCAGAAATGGAGGCAAATTCTGCTGAGGGCTGGACTTGCTAACTGAGGGAGCCCATGTCTACCCAGTCCAGGTTGCAGAGTTAGGGCCAGTCGCTAATAAAGATAAGTCACCTGTCACTAACCCAGTCGCGTTGAACAAACTCGGGTCACCACGATGATGGTGGCTGCAGCAGGAGCAAGTCTTGAGTGCACAGTACATCGGAACAGGAGGAGGCCATTCAGCCCCTCGAGCCTGTTACATTAGGAACAGGAGGAGGCCATTCAGCCCCTCGAGCCTATTACATTAGGAACTGGAGGAGGCCATTCAGCCCCTCGAGCCTGTTACATTAGGAACAGGAGGAGGCCATTCAGCCTCTCGAGCCTGTTCCGCCATTCAATCAGATCATGGCTGATCTGTATATTATCCCCATCTACCCACCTTGGTTCCATATCCCTCAATAACCTTCCCCAGCAAAACTGGGACAGTGTAGAGGGAGCTTTACTCTGTATCTAACCCCCTGTACCTGCCCTGGGAGTGTTTGATGGGACAGTGTAGAGGGAGCTTTACTCTGTATCTAACCCCGTGCTGTACCTGCCCTGGAAGTGTTTGATGGGACAGTGTAGAGGGAGCTTTACTCTGTATCTAACCCTGTGCTGTACCTGCCCTGGGAGTGTTTGATGGGACAGTGTAGAGGGAGCTTTACTCTGTATCTAACCCCCTGTACCTGCCCTGGGAGTGTTTGATGGAACAGTGTAGAGGGAGCTTTACTCTGTATCTAACCCCGTGCTGTACCTGCCCTGGGAATGTTTGAGGAGACAGTGTAGAGGGAGCTTTACTCTGTATCTAACCCCCTGTACCTGCCCTGGGAGTGTTTGATGGGACAGTGTAGAGGGAGCTTTACTCTGTATCTAACCCCGTGCTGTACCTGCCCTGGGAGTGTTTGATGGGACAGTGTAGAGGGAGCTTTACTCTGTATCTAACCCCCTGTACCTGCCCTGGGAGTGTTTGATGGGACAGTGTAGAGGGAGCTTTACTCTGTATCTAACCCCCTGTACCTGCCCTGGGAGTGTTTGAGGAGACAGTGTAGAGGGAGCTTTACTCTGTATCTAACCCTCCTGTACCTGCCCTGGGAGTGTTTGTTGGGACAGGCTTGGGGTGTGTGAACTTACGAAGAGCTTGAGGTGCCTCGCACACACCAGCCCGTCTCCGCCATTGTTGCCTGGTCCGCACAATACCAACACGGCTGGGGTTTGTTTCCGAAGTGACGATAGTGGATACGCCTGAAGGAGGGAGAATGGTGAGTGAGTAACGGCCACAGCGATACGTAACACAACTTTAACAACCAATAAAGCAGCTGTGTGTACGGCTGGTAATGCTGGGAGACGATAAAACATTTTCTGAATCACACCTTTCACATTCTCAGAGCATCCCAAAGCGCTTTACAGCCAATTAAGTACTTTTGGAGTGCGGTCACTGTTGTATTGTGGGAAACGCGGCAACCACTTTGCGCACAGCAAGCTCCCACAAACAGCAATGTGATAATGACCCAGATCATCGTTTTTTTGTTATGTTGGTTGAGGGATAAATATTGGCCCCAGGACACCAGGGAGAACTCCCCCTGCTCTTCTTCCAATAGTGGCCCCGGGATCTTTTACATCCACCCGAGAGGGCAGACGGGGCCTCGGTTTAACGTCTCATCCGAAAGACGGCACCTCCAACAGTGCGGTGCTCCCTCAGTACTGCCCCTCCGACAGTGCGGCGCTCCCTCAGTACTGCCCCTCCGACAGTGCGGCGCTCCCTCAGTACTGCCCCTCCGACAGTGCGGCGCTCCCTCAGTACCGCCCCTCCGACAGTGCGGCGCTCCCTCAGTACCGCCCCTCCGACAGTGCGGTACTCCCTCAGTACCGCCCCTCCGACAGTGCGGCGCTCCCTCAGTACCGCCCCTCCGACAGTGCGGCGCTCCCTCAGTACCGCCCCTCCGACAGTGCGGCGCTCCCTCAGTACCGCCCCTCCGACAGTGCGGCGCTCCCTCAGTACCGCCCCTCCGACAGTGCGGCGCTCCCTCAGTACCGCCCCTCCGACAGTGCGGCGCTCCCTCAGTACCGCCCCTCCGACAGTGCGGCGCTCCCTCAGTACCGCCCCTCCGACAGTGCGGCGCTCCCTCAGTACCGCCCCTCCGACAGTGCGGCGCTCCCTCAGTACCGTCCCTCCGACATAGTCGGCCTGGATTTAGTGCTCGATTCCCGAGAGTGGAACCCACGACCTTGTGACTCAGGGGCAAGAGTGCTGCCCACTGAGCTACGGCTGAGACAATAGTCGCAGCAGGTCACACCAGGAACCAATACTGGCAGACAACGGGCAGCTCGAGACCCTGCTGGGGGCAGCTGGGTGTCCATAAGCTTGGCCCGTGACACGCTCGGTGATGGAGCTGATCACAGAACCGAGCGCAGACTGAATGCCCCGGAACCCCGGCACTTGTTCTTGGAGCGAGTTAAGCACCTCCAGGACAGAGGCGTGGGGAGAGTCATCACCGGGCAGTGCGCAGTCTTACCCATTACCTGGTGTCCCCCTCACCCGCCCGCCCGCCACAAGTTGAGCGCCTACCTTTGCAATGGCAGACGCGCAGCTCAGTCCTGCCAGCTCCATCAGCTGGTCCACACTGAACTTGTACTCATCGAACAACTCCCGGTCAATGGCCTGGGCCTCCTCCTGACTGCGGGCGAGAGAAACAGAGGTCACCATACAGGGAGAGAGGACAGGAGCAGGCCTTCAGCTTCTCGGGCCGGTTCCGCCATTCAATCGGATCTTGGCTGGCCTGTCCCTCACTCATAGAAACATAGGAGCAGTAGTAGGCCATTCGGCCCCTCGAGCCTGCACCGCCATTCATTATGATCATGGCTGATCCTCTATCTCAACACCATGTTCCCGCTCTCTCCCCAGACCCCTTGATGCCTTTTGTGTCCAGAAATCTATCTCCCTCTTAAATATATTCAGTGACTTGGCTTCCACAGCCTTCTGTGGTAGAGAATTCCACAGGTTCACCTCCCTCTGAGTGAGAACATTTCTCCTCATCTCGGTCCTAAATTTCCTACCCCATATCCTGAGATGTGACCCCTTGTTCTAGACTTCCCAGCCCCGGGGGAAACATCCTCCCCGCATCCAGTCTATCCAACCCCGTCAGAATTTTATACGTTTCAGTGAGATCCCCTCTCATTCTTCTAAACTCCAGTGAGTACAGGCCCAGTCGACCCAATCTCTCCTCATACGACAGTCCTGCCATCCCAGGAATCAGTCTGGTGAACCTTCGCTGCACTCCCTCTATGGCAAGTGTATCCTTCCTTAGGTAAGGAGACCAAAACTGCTACAATACTCCAGGTGCGGTCTCACCAAGGCACTGTATAACTGGAGTAACATAGAAACGTAGAAAATAGGTGCAGGAGTAGGCCATTCGGCCCTTCGAGCCTGCACCACCATTCAATATGATCATGGCTGATCATTCATCTCAGTAGCCCATTCCTGCTTTCTCTCCATACCCCTTGATCCCTTTAGCCGTAAGGGCCACATCTAACTCCCTCTTGAATATATCTAACGAACTGGCCTCAACAACTTTCTGTGGTAGAGAATTCCACAGGTTCACAATTCTCCGAGTGAAGAAGTTTCTCCTCATCTCGGGCCAAGACATCCTTGCTCCTGTACTCAAATCATCCATCTACCCGCCTTGGTTCCGTAACCCTTAATACCCTTATCCAACAAAAATCTATCTATCCCAGTTTTGAAAGCTCAAATTTACCTCCGGCCTCAACAGCTTTTTGGGGGGAGAGAGTTCCAGATTCCCGCGGCCCTTTGTGTGAAGAAGTCCTCCCTGACATCACCCCTGAACGGCCGGGCTCAGATTTTAAGGTGAAGCCCCCCTTGTTCTGGACTGCCCCCACCAGAGGAAACCGTTTCTCTCTCGATCCACCCGATCGATTCCTTCAATCATCGTCCACACCTCGATCAGATCGTCCCCTCAATCTCCGACACTCGAGGGAACACAAGCCCAGTCTGTGCGGCCTGTCCTCGGGATTTAACCCTTTCAGCCCCCAGGTATCATTCTGGAGAATCTGCCCCGTTCCCCCCTCCCCTCCGAGGCCGATATATCCTCCCTGAGGGGCGAGGCCCAGAACTGGACCCAGTTACTCCCCCCAGGGTCAGACCAGAGCTCTGTACAACTGAAAAACCGCTTGAGATAAAAGAGTTAACAAGTCCCTAATATTCACACCCGGCTTTATGCCTCCGCAAGATCCTACAAATCCCCTGGGAGGACAGACGCACCAACGTTAGCGTCCTCGACCAGGCCAACATCCCCAGCATCGAAGCACTGACCACACTCGACCAGCTCCGCTGGGCAGGGCCACATTGTCCGCATGTCCCCAGACACGAGACTCCCCAAAGCAAGCGCTCTACTCGGAACTCCTTCACGGGCAAACGAGCCAAAGGTGGGCAGAGGAAACGTTACAAGGGACACCCTCAAAGCCTCCCTGATAAAGTGCAACATCCCCACCGACACCTGGGAGTCCCTGGCCCAAAGACCAGTCCGCCCTAAGTGGAGGAAGTGCATCCGGGAGGGCGCTGAGCACCTCGAGTCTCGTCGCCGAGAGCGTGCAGAAACCAAGCGCAGGCAGCGGAAGGAGCGTGCGGCAAACCAGTCCCACCCTCCCCTTCCCTCAACCACTGCCTGTCCCACCTGTGACAGGGACTGTGGCTCTCGGATTGGACTGTTCAGTCACCTAAGGACTTATGTTAAGAGTGGAAGCAAGTCTTCCTCGAATCCGAGGGACTGTTTATGAATGAATGTATATTCAGAAGCCTCCGTCCGGCAAGCCAACTTACCCGAGGTACTTCAATGGTTTCCCGCCCGGGGCGGAACAGCTGGGGTTCATCTGGCCGGGTCGTGCCCGCCACTGCGGGTCGGGGCAGAGGAAGTCCTGCGCACGAGAGGCGGCCGGACCCCAGCCGCGGGCGGCGAAGCGAGAAGACACAAAGACGCCGAGGCCCAGGAGGGTCCTGATCCCCAACATTCAGGGACAGACCGAGGAAGCAGCCAGCCTGAGCGGGAGAGAACGGGTATTAAAAGAAAGAACTTGCGGAATTGCTACAGCCCTTTCATTAGAACTTAAGAAACAGGAGCAGGAGTCGGCCATTCGGCCCCTCGAGCCTGCTCCGCCATTCAATACGATCATGGCTGATCTTCGACCTCAACTCCACTTTCCCGCCCGATCCCGTGATTCCCTTAATATCCAAAAATCTATCGATCTCTGCCTAGAATATACTCAACGACTGAGCCTCCACAGCTCCTCCGACAGTGCGACACTCCCTCAGTACTGGCCCTCCGACAGTGCGCCGCTCCCTCAGTACTGCCCCTCCGACAGTGCGCCACTCCCTCAGTACTGCCCCTCCGACAGTGCGCCGCTCCCTCAGTACTGCCCCTCCGACAGTGCGCCGCTCCCTCAGTACTGCCCCTCCGACAGTGCGGCGCTCCCTCAGTACTGCCCCTCCGACAGTGCGGCGCTCCCTCAGTACTGCCCCTCCGACAGTACGGCGCTCCCTCAGTACCGCCCCTCCGACAGTGCGACACTCCCTCAGTACCGCCCCTCCGACAGTGCAGCACTCCCTCAGTACTGCCCCTCCGACAGTGCGACACTCCCTCAGTACCGCCCCTCCGACAGTGCGGCGCTCCCTCAGTACCGCCCCTCCGACAGTGCGGCGCTCCCTCAGTACTGCCCCTCCGACAGTACGGCGCTCCCTCAGTACTGCCCCTCCGACAGTGCGGCGCTCCCTCAGCCTCTCACCACTTGAACCTCTGGAAATGGAGGCACTGCTCCGCCCTCCGACCAATCACCGTTCGCTCCCGCCCATCACTCACGCGGCCAATCAATGCCACCGAGAGGGCTGAATGACGGCACGCTGAGCCAATCAGCGACTGCGCCGCCCGGGCAATTACCCAGTCGATCGGATCGGGGTCCTTGCTTGATTGACGCTGGAGTTACTCAATCAATGCGCCAACTGCATAGAGCATCATCAAAAGGGTGGGATTTAATGTTGACTCACATGAGAGTCAGCCAATGAGTATTCGGAGCGCCCGGTTACTAAGGCGGACTTTCGTCTGATTGACACCATAACCAGCCAATCGCTGATCAAAGCGCCTGAACATTGCGGGGGGGCGGAGCCGGACGCGCAGTCCCGCCTCTGACTCTGACAGACGTCTCTGGCAGCCAATGAGCGATCAAAATTTGCAGTCAGTCACAAATCGGACCAATCACGGGTAAGAGCTCACAGATTGACAGGGTGGCCAACCAATCAGCACTCAGGAAGCAGCGTCTAGTCAGAAATTCAGAGCCAATGGGAGAGGCGACGGGGCGGCATTAACCCCTTCAGTACCTGGAGCCTGGGTTAAAGGGGGTCGGAGGGAGGGTCTGTGTTTTTCAACCCAGGTTGCCCCCCCCCGTCACCTCCTGAAGGCTCTCGCCGGCCTCCTCTACTCGGGGGATCAAGGGGTATGGTGAGAAAGCAGGAATGGGGTACTGAAGTTGCATGTTCAGCCATGAACTCATCGAATGGCGGTGCAGGCTAGAAGGGCCGAATGGCCTCCTCCTGCACCTATTTTCTATGTTTCCCAACAGTGCCCGACTGGCACAGTCGCGCTGACCAAGCCCAGACTGTGAGAGGCCGCGAGCTGTTTGACTGTGGGGGGCATCACCGCCCAGTCCAATCCCACCCCTCCGCCACGCCCTTGCAGCTTTGCTCTGGCCCCTTCACCGGCCCAGGATCCGTCAGCCATTCACTCCCTCCCAAGGCCCGCTGAAGGAGCTCTTGGCTGCTTTAATCAGAGTTGGCGCGAGGGACCAGTGAAACCTGCAGTTGCCATCAACCCTGACTTTTGGCGTCACGGCGCTTGTTTGTTTTTCTATGTAGCAACAGTCACTGCACTGTACATCAAGAGATGGTTCGATGAGTTGAGGCACTCTTGTAAACGAAGGTTTTTTATTCCCTCTCCTCGCTCCTTCCCCATTTTGTGAGTGTTATATATGTAAACCTATATATACCTTGTATAGCCACTAGAGGGCTCATCCCCTGGAGTCCCAAGTGATCCCATAATCCCTTGGGAGCACAGACACTTAAGGAGGCCTCACAGGCTGGAGAGGCACTCTGGAGACCAGCACGAAAAGACTACGGTCACACTTTACTTTGACAGGATCCAGTCAGACTCTTTATTCATACATAACAACTGGCGACGAGATACAGATGACGCACCCAACGATGCAGAGAACAGTGGGCATCCTGGAGAAATTTTCGGAGGGAGATGATTGGGAAACTTTTGTGGAGCGACTCGACCAATACTTCGTGGCCAACGAGCTGGAAGGAGAAGCGAACGCTGCCAAATGAAGGGCGATTCTCCTTACCGTCTGCGGGACACCAACTTACGGCCTCAGGAAAAATATGCTTGCTCCAGAAAATCCCACAGAGAAATCGTACGACGATTTGTGCACACCGGTCCGGGAGCATCTGAACTCGAAGCAGAGCATTCTGATGGCGAGGTACCGGTTCTACACCTACAAAAGGTCTGAAGGCCAGGAAGTGGCGAGTTATGTCGCCAAGCTAAGACGCCTTGCAGGACATTGCAAATTTGAAGGACCTTTGGAGCACATGCTCAGGGACTTTTTCGTACTTGGCATTGGCTATGAAGTGATACTTCGCAAACTTTTGACTGTAGAGACCCCAACCTTGAGTAAGGCCATAGCGATAGCCCAGGCGTTCATTGCCACCAGTGACAATACTAAGCAAATCTCTCAGCTGCTACAAGTACTGTGAACAAAGTGATGTTTTCAAATCACAATGTACAGGGCAGGCCCCACGTGCCTGCAGCTGCACGTCCGTAGATGTCTCATAGTCCACCATCAAGGGTGATAAATGCAAGGCCATTGACACTTTGTTGGCGCTGCGGGGGTGATCATCATTTCCATTCATGCCGCTTCAAAGGGTACGTTTGCAAGGGCTGTGGAACAATGGGACACCTCCAACGTATGTGCAGGTGAGCTGCAAATCCTATTAATCCTGCAAACCACCATGCTGCAGAGGAGTACAGAGCCATGGTGAATCACGACGAAGCAGAGGCTCAGACCGAGGAGGCAGAGGTATATGGGGTGCACACATTTACCACAAAGTGTCCCCCGATAATGCTGAAGGTTGAATTAAATGGACTCCTGGTGTCAATGAAGTTGGACACGGGCGCGAGTCAGTCCTTTAAGGGCAAAAAGACTTTCGAAGGCCAGTCCTGACTCCCATTTGCATGAATCTGAGAACTTACACAAAGAAACTGATTTCCGTAATCGGTAGTGCTACTGTAAAGGTCTCCTACGATGGAGCGGTGCACAAGCTACCACGCTGAGTGGTACTGGGCGATGGTCCCATGCTGCTCGGCAGGAGCTGGCTGGGAAAGATACGCTGGAACTGGGATGATGTCCGAGTGCTCATGTCCGCTGACGACACTTCGTGGTGCCCAGGTCATAAACAAGCTCCCTTCGCTGTTCGAACCAGGCATCCGGAAGTTCCAAGGAGCATTGCAGATCCACCTAATTCCGGGGGAGCGACCCATCCATCACAAGGCGAGAGCAGTACCGTGCACGATGAGAGGGTGGAGATCGAGCTAGACCGGCTGCAACGAGAGGGCATCATTTCACCGATCGAATTCAACGACTGGGCCAGTCTGATTGTTCCAGTTCTCAAGGGAGACAGCACCATCAGAATCTGTGATTACAAAGTAACTATCAATCGTTTCTCCCTGCAGGATCAATACCCACTACCAAAAGCTGATGACCTTTTTGCTACATGACGCAGGAGCTGGAGGAATCATCAAAGGGCCTCACATGCATCAACACGCGCAAAGCTCTCTTCATTTATAACAGATGCCCATTTGGAATTTGATCAGCCGTGGCGATATTCCAGAGAAACATGGAAAGTTTACTGAAGTCGGTCCCACACACGGTGGTCTTCCAGGACGACATCTTGGTGACAGGTCGGGACACAGTCGAGCATCTGCAGAACCTGGAGGAGGTTCTTAGTCGACTCAACCGCGTAGGGCTCAGGTTAAAATGCTCGAAGTTCCTGGGGAGAAATATCGCGGTGGACGGATTCAGGCCCACCGATTCGAAGACGGAGGCAATCGAGAACGCACCGAGGCCAAAGAACGTGACGGAGCTGCGGTCGTTTCTAGGACTCCTGAACTACTTTGGTAACTTCTTACCGGGTCTCAGCACACTGTTAGAATCACTGCATATCTTACTGTGTAAAGGAGACGAATGGGGGAAAAGCCAAGGAAATGCCTTTGTAAAAACTAGAAAATTGTTATGCTCAAACAAATTGCTTGTGTTGTATGATCCATGTAAGCGTTGGGTACCATCATGTGATGCATCGTCGTACGGCGTCGGGTGTGCATTGCAACAAGCTAATGAATCTGGGAAATTACAATTGGTTGCTTGTGCATCCAGAAGTCTGTCTAAGGCTAAGAGAGCCGACAGCATGATTGAAAAAGAAGTGTTAGCGTGTGTCTATAGGGTAAGGAAAATGTTTGGGCTAAAATTTGAATTGGAAACTGACTATAAGCCACTAATAGCCCTGTTTTCCGAAAGTAAGGGGATAAATACGAACGCATCGGCCCGCATCCAGAGATGGGTGCTCACGTTGTCCACATACAACGCCATCTGTTAGATCTCTTAATTCCCAATGAAATACGAACTCCGATTGTAGTTTTAATTTCTTCATTTTTGGCAGCTGTAAAAAGCTCTTGGCTTTAAGCCAGGTCTTTGTCCTTCTGAGACCACATGGTCAAAACGGCTGAACTTATACCTGGATCAATTTACAGAAAAGAACTCGCCTTCTTTGACCTTATTGGCTCAATTAATAGTCTTTTAACCTTTTAATTGGCTCGCTACCCAAGGGTCCTAAAATGTCAAGTTGATTGATGACTTAATGCAACATGCTACCACTCACGTAGCATCTCTGACTTGTTGTCTGTGAATTTTTACAGCCTGTCTAAATGCAGCCTGTTTGAATTCTCTATCAATCCCCCCCTTTGATTCTTTCACAAACTGAATCATAAAACATCAGGTATCACTGGTTAAACATTCTACAAAATAATTTCATACATGTTAATATAGTTTCCTTCTAAAATTTGTTGATGTGTTTCGCCACATGTCCGGACTAGTAGCTTCCACACAAATTTACACCAACCCGAGTTCCATCGTGGCCACAATGGAAGTCTGGTTATAGTAGGTTAATTAACCTTATTCCAATTTAATCCAAATCAATATCTTAGTTCAACCAGTCAACAACCTTCACTTAAGCATAACATACCCCTGTGCCACGTACAGACGGTCTGCTGGGACCTGCGAGGTGTCTCACCTGCGGGACAGCAGCTACAGCCGCATGGTCGCAACAACATTTAATCAACATAAACAAACAATATAAAAGTAAAACAATTACAACAAATAGAATTAAACCTTCCACCAATGAAGTTCCTATTGAACCTAGCCATTCAGTGGCTCCACTCCACAAAGTGAATGATGGGGGTTGCTTAAGTTTTTCTACCTCCTTTTGGATATGCTCCACTAAGTGGGTAATTTCTTCGGAGCTATCTGGGATATATGTGCAACACTCAGTTCCGAGTAGGGTGCAAGTACCTCCCTTTTCAGCCAGGATGTAATCCAGGGCCAGTCTATTCTGTAGGGCTACTGTGCGCAATGCTACCATTTCTGCATTGATTTTAACTAGGGCCTCTGAGGTATCATTGGCTACTCGTTCCACAACGGATGCCATGTTAATGGATTCCCTTGCCAGTCTGGCGGTCCCATACCTGGGGATCAGAATGGCAAAGAACCTCTCTGTTTCTGTGATAGCTCTCTTAGGACGGTGTAAATGTTCCGACAGTGACTTTATATGATACATATAAGGCACAATGTAGGCTAAATAGCAGGATCCCATCCAATTCTGGGGCAGCCAAGGGTAGGCCTTGTGGCCACACACCCAATAGGTGCCATTATAGGCAATGAAGGTTAGCTGTTTCTTTGTCAGCAAAACTCTGGGGCCTGTCCAGGCTTTTCCATCTGTTTTATTCAGAATCCCCGTTACGTTAAGAATTCCCACATCAGTCCAGTTTGGACGGTTCCGTGGCTTGATTATATTATAATTCCGGGAGCAGTTACTATACCCCATATTTTGGCCTCCTTTGATGTTTCTAATCAGACAGACCGATTCCCCCGGTCTTCCTATTCCCGTTGTATTAGTGATAACAAAAAATGGAGGCCGTTTGGAATTATTGTAGCACGGTTGGTATCCCCCTTCAAAGGTAGTCAGATTGTAACCTGCTGACTTCCATTTACGTGCCCAGTTTTCCGTATCCTGAAACGCATTGCCTGTTTTGTTTTGATTAATTATCCACTCAGCCATTTCCGAGATATTCAAGGGAACTGGCCTCAAGGGAATCCCTCCCTTTGAGTGAATAGGAATATGCACACACACCCAACAACTAGAAATGTTACCTTGTTTGGCATAAATGTATGACATATATAAAAAGGTATTTACATGTAATTCCCTTGCTACCCTACTATTTCCCTTTGGTGCAGAGGGTCGGCTAGTAAGAAGTAGGCCTATGCCTATAATACCTACAATCAGTAATACAGTAAATTTATACATTTTCGCAAAAAGTAATTGTCCTTATTAGATTTCAGCTTCAGTTACGGGTGCTCGTTTAACGTGTGAAGCGTGGATCCAGGCTTTCTTTCCTTGGACTTTAACAGCTGCCTGGGTGGTCAATAACACTTGATAAGGTCCCTCCCACTTGGCACCCAAAGGTTCTTTATGCAACTTTTTCACATACACCAAGACTCCTGGGATGATGTCGTGTCCTCCTTCGGGTGGATTACCCCAAGCTGCCGATACCTGTCGGGAAACAGAACTAATACCATTGGTTAGGTTCTGACAGTATGATAACAAAGTGTCACTCATTAAGTGAACATCAGCTTTCCGTAAATCAATAGTTCCTGGCAGCGACATGGGTCTTCCTGTTATAATTTCAAATGGGCTTAAACCTGTAGTTCTGTTCGGGGTTGCCCTAATACTACATAGCACTATTGGTAGTGCCTGGGGCCATGGTGTTCCTTCTTGGTGATATTTGGCAAGCCGTTGTTTCAGAGTTCGATTCATTCGCTCGACTTGTCCTGATGATTGTGGGTGATAAGGGCAGTGTAAATCCCACGTAATGTTCAGTAACCTACAGACTTCTTGGCAGACAGCACCTGTGAAGTGTGTTCCCTGATCTGAGTCAATGCTACTCGGGACTCCCCATCGGGGAATGTAATCCTTACACAAGACCTTTGCAGTGTGATTGGCTGTGTGTCCTTCTGCTATTCGACATGCTTCTGACACAGCCCATAACTCGGCCTGTTCTGACGTTCCTGAGGGTAAACATCCTTTTGCCACTATGTCATATAAGGTTGTAACTGCCCATTCTGCTTTTCTGGTACCATTGTCAACAAAGGAGGAACCATCTGTAAACAGGATGAGGTCTGGGTTGTGCAGAGGCTCCTCTGCTGCTAAGGCTGCTTCTTCTGTTTCTTTTAAAATCTCCACGCAGTCATGCTCTTCACATTCTCCCCCCTCTTGCTCCCTCGATTCTGACATCAGGAGCATAGTTGCGGGATTAACCGCGCTGGCCCGGACGATATGGAGATTAGGAGCTTCCAAAACTGCTGTCCAGCGGGTCCATCTTGCTGCCGTCACCTGAGACACTCTATTCATAAACAGCAAAGCATGTACGGTGTGGGGACACTTGACAATCAGCTTTTGGTCGAGGACTAGACCCGCAGTGATCATTACTGCTCGACATGTAGCTTCCATGGCCCTTAGGCAACTTCCCCATCCGAGGGCTACCGCATCCAGTTTTGCCGAATAATAGCCAATAGGTCTTTGCCGATCCCCATGTTCTTGTGTCAGTATCGCTGTCATATATCCTTCTTTCTCATGGACAAACAGGGTAAATGGCTTTCCACTGTCGGGGATTCCCAGAGCCGGTGCCGAACACAAAGCCTTTTTCAAACTCAGGAAGGCCTCTTGCTGTCCCTTAGTGAGGGTGATGGCTTCTTTAGAGGCACGTTTCCCCTTTAAAATATCATTCACTGGCTGAGCAAGCTGTGTGAAGGAGTCAATCCAATTTCTGTTAAAGTTACACAATCCCAAAAAAGCCCTTAGTTCCTGAATAGTGGTGGGTTTTTTAGCGGCCCAAATGGCTGCAGTTCTATCCTGGGTAAGTTCTCTCTTTCCTTGTGAAATCTTTTGTCCCAGGTATACAACCTCTTCTTGGGATATTTGTGCTTTGTCGATGCTGGCTTTATGGCCTTTCAGCCGAAGGTGGTCCAACAAAGCTCGTAAATCTTGTTCATGCTGTTCCTCCGTGTTTGAAGCTAGCAGGATATCGTCTACATATTGGATGACTGTGGATGACAGGGGAGGTAATTCTCGCAAATAGCTTTGTAAAGCCATGTGGAATACCGTAGGGCTGTTGTGGAAACCCTGTGGTAACCGGGTCCAAGTATACTGTTGTCCTTGGACAGTGAAAGCAAACCACTGTCGAACCTCCGGTGCCAGAGGCACCGACCAAAATCCGTTGGCCATATCTATAACCGAGAAATATTTATGTTCCGGTTTGAGGGCATTAAAAATGGTGGAGGGATCTGCGACCAAATGAGCTTTTTGATCAATACACTGGTTAGCTTTCCTATAATCGACAGTCAAACGCCAAGTCTCATTAGATTTCTGTACCGGCCACACGGGGCTATTGGAGGAGCTATGCGTTTTAATAAGCACCCCTTTTTTCTCCAATTGCTGAATAACCGGTAAGATTCCCACGATGGCAGTTGGACTGATGGGATACTGTTTAGTGCATGGAGGCTTGGTCCCGGTAAATGACGCAGGCTCCATCTGGAGTAGGCCACAATCGTTCCTATCTTTAGCCCATATCGGGTGTTCCTTCAATTCTTCTTTCTTCAAAGTTCTAATTGACCATGTCACCCGACCATTCTCGAAATGCAACGATGAATCTATTTGGATTAGAACGTCCATTCCCAAAAGGGGTTGATCTACTGGGCCTATCCAGACCGGCGTGGTTAGTTCATGTGGACCCAGCCCTATAAGTATCGGTGTTGTCCTTTTAATTTCCATTTTATGGCCCCCAACGTACCATCCAACGGCAAAAAGTCTCCATATTGTAGGGGTAAGCATGTTGGGCCCAAGTTTCCACAAGAAAAAAAACGGGCGCCCCTCCGAGCTGGGCGCATGTTTTTCGCGCCTAAAACGGCGCCTAAAAAAATCCTCGGTATTCTCCACCTACTTGCAGGTCCTCTGGAAAACAGTGCCGGGAGCTCTGCACATGCGCGCTACAGTGGGCACGCAAGTGCAGTAGCTCCAGGCGCTGAACTGTGTGGGAGAGGCCCAAAGCACGCAGCCCCTAGCCCTGGCTGAATGGCCTCACTGGGGCTGCGTGAATAAGGCTCCTCCCACGGCCAGCTCCTGCTCCCCCCCCTTCCACCCGCCGACCCGACCCGACACCCGCTCCCCCCCACTCTCTCCCTCCCCCTCTCGCTCTCCCTCCCCCTCTCTCTCTCTCCCTCCCTCCCCCTCTCTCTCTCTCCCTCCCCCTCTCTCTCTCTCCCTCCCTCCCCCCCACTCTCTCCCTCCCTCTCTCTCTCTCCCTCCCCCTCTCTCTCTCTCCCTCCCTCCCCCTCTCTCTCTCTCCCTCCCTCCCCCTCTCTCTCTCTCCCTCCCTCTCTCTCTCTCTCTCCCCCTCCCTCCCGCTCAGCGGCACGAACGGCTGCAGAATTCTCCCTGGCTGAAGCACTTTCACACAGGTAGGAAGATGGTTTATTTAATCTTTTCTTGGCTTATAAATGTTTATTCAGGTTGGATTTATTTGTATAATATTTGTAGAAGTATAAATAAGGATTTATTGTAGAATTTAATGAGTTCCCTTCCCCCACCTCGTTCTGGACGCCTAATTTGTAACCTGCGCCTGATTTTTTAATGTGTAGAACAGGTTTTTTCAGTTCTACAAAAATCTTCACTGACTCCATTCTACTTTAGTTTGGAGTACGTTTTCACTGTGGAAACTTTCAAATCAGGTGTCAGTGGCCGGACACGCCCCCTTTTGAAGAAAAAATTCTGTTCCAAAGTAGAACTGTTCTACCTGACTAGAACTGCAGAAAAAAAATTGTGGAGAATTGCGATTTCTAAAATAGTCCGTTCTCCACTAGTTGCTCCTAAAAATCAGGCGCAAATCATGTGGAAACTTGGGCCCGTTAATTCCGCCCCTGTGTCTAAAAGACAGTCCACATCCTTATCGCCCACCCTCACAGTTATATATAGCCCATCTCCCTTCTGTTGTATTAGTGCGAGGAGGGGGGCCAGGGTGGGCTCTAACCGCTTTTTGCTATCCCAAGTAATTCCTTCTGTTGTTGTATTGTCAGTCGCTTAAATGCTTCAATGAGGTTGTAATCTTGTGACAAGCCTGGTTTGTTGGCTGAATTATGTCCCTGGCTGCATCCTCTTCCCCAGCCACGACCTTTCTGTTTTTCCCTGCACGTCTTGGCCCAGTGACCTTCTTTCCCACAATAATGACATTTTCCGGGTAATTTTCCTAATGACTGTTTATCGGAATCCTGGGATTTCCATCCCATAGCCTGCACAGCTCGGACTTTAGCTCCCATATCCCGATCTAATTGGTTACATCGATCCACCAATGCTGCAAAGGTAGTTCCTCTACCTTCCCAGTCTGGTAACACTACCTTAAGCATTTTGGACAGTTCTGGCTTTAGACCTGCCACGAAAGCTGCTTTCAGGGGTCCAAACACTTGTTCATCCATTTCCTCATCCGTATTATTCATACCTGAATGTTCTAGCCATGTGCATCGAAACCACTCGTCATACTCCAGGACCTCCTCTGTTCCTTTCTGTTGGCAGGCTGCAATTTTTCCCCAGTCTGTCTTAGCTGGACTGAAGGCTTGCAGCCAGTGTTTAATCGCCTCCCATCCTGCATCTAATTCTTGCCCATCCTACCCCAAAGCTTCTTCTACCTTGTCGTGCAATTTTCTTCCCTGTGTTTTTGGCACCACACCATTATGGTCAAAATTTGCACTCCGTCCCAGGGATGAAGTTGATATATATTTCTTAAGCGGTCCAATTGGTCCCACGTTTTCACTCCCCCTTTCTTTGGATTGGGCAATTCCTTGGACCATTTATCAATTTTCTCTGGGTCTGCCGGAGCATGAACTAAGTATTTTTCATACACCCTTTTCCTCGTTTTTTTGGTTCCACCCTCATCCGCAGTCTCTTCTGATTTGACAACTCATCTTTTTTTAAACGGGGCAAAGCGCACCCCTAATTCTTCATCCTCCGACCCTGTATCGTCAGAGGATTCAGAATCCGTATCTATTCCTCGGTCGTGTCTTCGGGTTTGCGCTTTTAATTTATCCAAACATGGGTACCCTGGGAATTGACCGATACATTTTCCTTTTCCTATTACTGTCTCTTGACCTAATGATTTTTTCCATTCTTTAATTTCACCTTTAAGATCTTTAACTTCCGCTTCCAACTTTTCAAGTTCAAGTTTTTTCTGTCGCAGCTGTGCACAAACAGCTTGCAATTGATCCTTTGTACTGGTCAGTTCTCGATCATGTTGGGAACGCATTATAATTTCATTCCGGTTTCGAATCTGGCCCATAATGGCTAGGGACCATCTAGTTCGCTCTTTATTTTTCATATGGGTCGTTTTACCCCAGACCTTTTTAATCTCGTCCAAGGACCATTGTCCTTTGGAGGTTCCGTACTTTTGTTCGATCTTAATATAGGTTTTAGATAAATTGAATTGTTGCTCTATGTATTCTTTCAACTGTTCGAGAATTAAATCTAGCGAAACTTCAGGTGGTGCCTGCCCACCTTTAACAGTTGTAGGCAATTCTTTGCTATTATCTCCTGCTGCCATAATACTGATTTCTTTACTGGGGTCTCGAGTCGTAGGCTTTTCAGCCGATCAATAGGTCGATGATTAATTAACTAACACACCGCCGAAGTTTAGACATCTATGGGACCTCGAGCCGACTACCAACCGGAGGGTTCGCAAACCGGAGGCTTTCGGAATCGCGTAGAAGGAGAGGCTAATTTAGACTTTTGACCGAGGACTTTTATAAAGAGGAGTCCTTACCTCAGTATGTCGGTCCGATGTCCAAAATTCAGTTTCTTCCCTCAGCGATCGTGTTCGTGACGCCAAAATTGTTAGATCTCTTAATTCCCAATGAAATACGAACTCCGATTGTAGTTTTAATTTCTTCATTTTTGGCAGCTGTAAAAAGCTCTTGGCTTTAAGCCAGGTCTTTGTCCTTCTGAGACCACATGGTCAAAATGGCTGTACTTATACCTGGATCAATTTACAGAAAAGAACTCGCCTTCTTTGACCTTATTGGCTCAATTAATTGTCTTTTAACCTTTTAATTGGCTCGCTACCCAAGGGTCCTAAAATGTCAAGTTGATTGATGACTTAATGCAACATGCTACCACTCACGTAGCATCTCTGACTTGTTGTCTGTGAATTTTCACAGCCTGTCTAAATGCAGCCTGTTTGAATTCTCTATCACCATCCGCCACAGGAGAGGCACAGAAAACTGCGCCGATGCTCTCAGTAGGCTGCCATTGCCCACCACGGGGGTGGAAATGGCACAGCCCGCAGATTTAGTCATGGTTATGGAAGCATTAGAGAGTGAGCAATCACCCGTCACAGCCCGACAGATTAGAACCTGGACAAGCCAGGACCCCTTACTGTCCCTAGTAAAAAATTGTGTGCTTCACGGGAGCTGGTCCAGTGTCCCAGTGGAAATGCAGGAAGAGATAAAGCCAGTGGCGCAAAAATGAAATGTCTATACAGGCAGACTGCCTTCTGGCTGTAGTGGTCTCCAAGGCAGGGACACTTTCATCAGTGATCTCCACAGTACCCACCCAGTCATCGTAATGATGAAAGCGATAGCCAGATCCCACGTGTGGTGGCCCGGTATCGATGCGGACTTAGAGTCCTGCATGCACAGATGTAATACATGTTCACAGTTAAGCAATGCACCCAGGGAGGCGCCACTAAGTTTATGGTCTTGGCCCTCCAAACCGTGGTCCAGGGTCCATGTCGACTATGCAGGCCCGTTTTTGCGTAAAATGTTCCATGTGGTTGTAGATGCGTACTCCAAATGGATTGAATGTGAGATAATGTCGGCAAGCATGTCCCCTGCCACCACTGAAAGCCTGCGGGCCATGTTTGGCACACAAGGCCTGCCTGATGTCCTTGTGAGCGACAACGGGCCATGTTTCACCAGTGCCGAGTTCAAAGAGTTCATGACCCATAACGCGATCAAACATGTTACATCTACCCTGTTCAAACCAGCATCCAATGGTCAGGCAGAGAGAGCAGTGCAAACTATCAAGCAGGACTTGAAGAGGGTAACTGAAGGCTCACTGCAGACTCGCCTATCCCGAGTCCTGCTTAGCTACCGCACGAGACCACACTCACTCACTGGGATCCCACCTGCTGAACTGCTCATGAAAAGGGCACTTAAAACAAGGCTCTCGTTAGTTCGCCCTGATCTACATGAACAGGTAGAGAGCAGGCGGCTTCAACAATGTGCATATCATGATAGCGCAAATGTGTCACGTGAAATTGAAGTCAATGATCCTGTATTTGTGTTCAACTATGGACAAGGTCCCAAGTGGCTTCCTGGCACTGTCATGGCCAAAGAGGGGAGCAGGGTGTTTCGGGTCAAACTTTCAAATGGACTCATTCACCGGAAACACTTGGACCAAATCAAACTCAGATTCACGGACGATCCTGAGCAACCCACCTTGGACCCTACCTTCTTTGATCCCCCAACATACACACCAGTGGCAACCGACACCGCGGTTGGCCACGAAGCAGAACCCATCACCCACAGCAGCCCAGCAAGGCCCAACACACCAAGCAGCCCAGCAAGGCCAGCTGCACAGCAGCCCAGCGAGGGCCAAACAAACAATTCACCAAAACCAGCATTTGCACCGAGACGATCAACCAGGGAAAGAAAGGCCCCAGAACGACTCACCTTGTAAATAGTTACACTATTGACTTTGGGAGGCAGGGAGCGGGGGTGGGGGGAGTGTTGTTATATATGTGGACTTGTATTTACTCTGTACAGCTACCAGAGGGCTCATTCCCTGATGTCCCAAGGGATCCCACAATTCCTTGGGAGCACAGGTATTTAAGGAGGCCTCACAGGTTGGAGAGGCAATCTGGAGACCTGCAATAAAGGTCTAAGGTCACACTTTACTTTGAGCTCACAGTATCCAGTCAGACTCTTTATTCATACATAACAGTGAGTCTCTCTGGAAAAGGTTTTTTTATTCATTCTGACGATGTGGGCGTCGCTGGCAAGGCCAATAATTCGTGACCCTCCCCCTAATTGTCCTCGTATTCCTTCCACAGTTGTTTTTGCCATGCTTCACATAAAAAGGTGGCTCCATGGGTAGCACTCTCTCTCGCCCCTCCGACAGTGCAGCACTCCCTCAGTACCGCCCCTCCGACAGTGCAGCACTCCCTCAGTACCGCCCCTCCAACAGTGCAGCACTCCCTCAGTACCACCCCTCCGACAGTGCGGCCCTCCCTCAGTACTGCCCCTCCAACAGTGCGGTACTCCCTCAGTACTGCCCCTGCGACAGTGCGGCGCTCCCTCAGTACTGCCCCTCCGACAGTGCAGCACTCCCTCAGTACCGCCCCTCCGACAGTGCGGCCCTCCCTCAGTACTGCCCCTCCGACAGTGCGGCACTCCCTCAGTACCGCCCCTCCGACAGTGCGGCACTCCCTCAGTACCGCCCCTCCGACAGTGCGGCCCTCCCTCAGTACTGCCCCTCCAACAGTGCGGCACTCCCTCAGTACTGCCCCTCCGACAGTGCGGCCCTCCCTCAGTACTGCCCCTCCAACAGTGCGGCACTCCCTCAGTACAGCCCCTCCGACAGTGCGGCGCTCCCTCAGTACCGCCCCTCCGACAGTGCAGCACTCCCTCAGTACCGCCCCTCCGACAGTGCGGCCCTCCCTCAGTACTGCCCCTCCGACAGTGCGGCACTCCCTCAGTACCGCCCCTCCGACAGTGCAGCACTCCCTCAGTACCGCCCCTCCAACAGTGCAGCACTCCCTCAGTACCACCCCTCCGACAGTGTGGCCCTCCCTCAGTACTGCCCCTCCGACAGTGCGGCACTCCCTCAGTAATGCCCCTCCGACAGTGTGGCGCTCCCTCAGTACTGCCCCTCCGACAGTGCGGCGCTCCCTCAGTACCGCCCCTCCGACAGTGCACCGCTCCCTCAGTACCGCCCCTCCGACAGTGCGGCACTCCCTCAGTACTGCCCCTCCGACAGTGCAGCACTCCCTCAGTACCGCCCCTCCAACAGTGCAGCACTCCCTCAGTACCACCCCTCCGACAGTGCGGCCCTCCCTCAGTACTGCCCCTCCGACAGTGCAGCACTCCCTCAGTACCGCCCCTCCGACAGTGCGGCCCTCCCTCAGTACTGCCCCTCCGACAGTGCGGCGCTCCCTCAGTACCGCCCCTCCGACAGTGCGGCACTCCCTCAGTACTGCCCCTCCGACAGTGCGGCGCTCCCTCAGTACTGCCCCTCCGACAGTACGGCACTCCCTCAGTACTGCCCTTCCGACAGTGCGGCGCTCCCTCAGTACTGCCCCTCCGACAGTGCAGCGCTCCCTCAGTACTGCCCCTCCGATTTATGCACCCAAGTCTCTGGAGTGGGACTTGAACACATGACCATCTGACTCAAAGGCGAGAGTTCTGCCCACTGAGCCACAGCTGACACTGTGAAGGAGGAATGATGAGCGACAAAGACAGACTGACAATGCAAATAAATTTGGAACAAAATTGAGAAAGTTTGCTTGTTCTTGACCGCAACCCAGAAATAAGAAGCCCATTGGAAACTCTTTGCTGAACTTTAATCTTTAATAACTGTACACTTTATACACGATTAAAAACAAAATTAAGGATTAACTCCCCCTCGAAAAGAACCCATTTAAAAGAGTATTTTGCCGATGACTTGCTTTACTGCAACCTCCAAACAGTTTACACAACGTATCTCCCGTAATCCGTGAGCTAGCTGCGTTAAACGGCGGTAATAATGTCATTCTTTCAGTTCTGCATCATCTAGAAGACACATTCAGGAAAGGGGCTGGTTGAGGTGCAATTCAACGCTTGTATTTGTTAAAATAATGCCTTCACCACGAAACAAGGGCACGCTTTATTCTCCGGAGAGCCCAGGTTCAGGATCAGTGCCGACACGGAGCGGAGCCTGCTGCAACCAAACTGAGATAAATCGGGCTCGTGCGCTCAGAACTGAAGGAAATTTGTTCCCTTTGTTAATATTGAGGCTGAAAGCACGGGCAGAGCAGGTGAATAAAGCTCCTAAGAGCCTCCCCACCAGTGCAGGTGGCTCACAGACATCGCTGATCCAACCCGACTGTGATTGGAGGATCAGGAGGAGGCCATTCGGCCCATCGAGCCCGTGCTGTGCCGGCTCCGTGACAGAGCGATCCAATCAGTCCCACTCCCCCCTGCTCTTTCCTTTTCAAGTATTTATCCAATTCCCCTTATGAAAGTTACTACTGAATCTGCTTCCTTTCAGGCAGCGTGTTCCAGAACACAACTCTGGAGGGGGAGGGGGAGGGGGAGAGAGTCAGAGACTGGGGGGAGAGACTGAAGGGAGAGAGACACAGACTGAAGGAGAGAGACAGAGACGGGGGAGGGAAGGGTAGAGGGACAGAGACTGGGAGGGGGGGTGGGGGGGGGGGGATAGAGACAGAGCCTGGGGGGGGGGGGGGGGAGGAAGAGACAGAGACTGGGGGGAGAGAGAGACAGAGACTGGGTGATGGGAAGAGACAGAGACTGGGGGGGGAGAGACAGAGACTCGGGCGGGGGGGAGAGACAGAGACTGGGGGGAGAGAGAGAGACAGAGACTGGGGGGGAGAGACAGAGACTGGGGGGAGAGACAGAGACTGGGGGGAGAGACTGAAGGGAGAGAGACACAGACTGAAGGAGAGAGACAGAGACTGGGGGGGGCGGAGAGTAGAGGGACAGAGACTGGGAGGGGGGGCGGGGGGGGGGGGGGAAGAGACAGAGCCTGGGGGGGGGGAGGAAAAGACAGAGACTGGGGGGGAGAGAGAGACAGAGACTGGGTGATGGGAAGAGACAGAGACTGGGGGAAAGAGACAGAGACTGGGGCGGGGGGGAGAGACAGAGACTGGGGGGAGAGAGAGAGACAGAGACTGGGGGGGAGAGACAGAGACTGGGGGGAGAAGTGACAGAGACTGGGGGGGGGAAGAGACAGAGACTGGGGGAGAGAGAGAGACAGAGACTGGGAGGGGGGGGGGAGAGACAGAGACTGGGGGGGGAGAAGTGACAGAGACTGGGGGGGAGAGAGAGACAGAGACTGGGGGAGAGAGAGAGACAGAGACTGGGCGGGGGGAAGAGACAGAGACTGGGGGGGGGAAGAGACAGAGACTGGGGGGGGAGAGAGAGACAGAGACTGGGGGGGAGAGAGAGACAGAGACTGGGGGGAGAGAGAAACAGAGACTGGGGGGGGAAGAGACAGAGACTGGGGGGGGGAGAGACAGAGACTGGGGGGGAGAGAGAGACAGAGACTGGGAGGGGGAAGAGACAGAGACTGGGGGGGGGGGGAGAGAGACAGAGACTCGGGGGAGAGAGAGAGACAGAGACTGGGGGCGGGGGAGAGAGACAGAGACTGGGGGGGGGGAGAGAGACAGAGACGGGGGGAGGGGAAGAGACAGAGACTGTGGGGGGGGGGGAAGAGACAGAGACTGGGGGGGGGGAAGAGAAAGAGACTGTGGGGGGAGAGAGACAGAGACTGGGGGGGGGAGAGAGGCAGAGACTGGGGGGGGAAGAGACAGAGACTGGGGGAGAGAGAGAGAGACAGAGACTGGGGGGGGGAGAGAGACAGAGACTGGGGGGGTGGAGAGAGACAGAGACTAGGGGGGGGAGAGAGACAGAGACTGGGGGGGGGGAGAGAGACAGAGACTGGGGGGGGAGAGAGACAGAGACTGGGGGGGGGGAAGAGACAGAGACTGGGGGAGAGAGAGAGAGACAGAGACTGGGGGGGAAGAGACAGAGACAGGGGGGGGGGAGAGAGACAGAGACTGGGGGGAAGAGGCAGTGACTGGGGGGGGGGAGAGAGACAGAGACTGGGGGGGGGGGAGAGAGACAGAGACTGGGGGGGGGAGAGACAGAGACTGGGGGGGGGAGAGAGACAGAGACTGGGGGGGGGGAGAGACAGAGACTGGGGGGGGAGAGAGACAGAGACTGGGGGGGGGGAGAGAGACAGAGACTGGGGGGGGGGAGAGACAGAGACTGGGGGGGGGGGAGAGAGACAGAGACTGGGGGTGGGGGGAGAGACAGAGACTGGGGGGAAGAGGCAGTGACTGGGGGGGGGAGAGAGACAGAGACTGGGGGGGGGGAGAGAGACAGAGACTGGGGGGGGGAGAGACAGAGACTGGGGGGGGGAGAGAGACAGAGACTGGGGGGGGGGGAGAGACAGAGACTGGGGGGGGAGAGAGACAGAGACTGGGGGGGGAGAGAGACAGAGACTGGGGGGGGGGAGAGACAGAGACTGGGGGGGGGGAGAGACAGAGACTGGGGGGGGGGAGAGAGACAGAGACTGGGGGGGGGGGGGAGAGATAGAGACTGGGGGGGGGGGAGAGAGACAGAGACTGGGGGGGGGGAGAGACAGAGACTGGGGGGGGGGAGAGACAGAGACTGGGGGGGGGAGAGACAGAGACGGGGAGGGGAAGAGACAGAGACTGGGGGAGAGAGAGGGGAAGCGGGGGAGGGGATCAGAGGAGAGTGAGGGAGCTCAGGGAAGACGGATCACATTCTTCCAACCCATTTTATACCCACACCCGATTTCTCGGCAAAGCTCGGTTCGTGCATGACAAGGAACATTGTTGGAGTGGATGAAATCCGGAAATCACGACACTCTCGCTATTCACTTCATACCCAATAAACCTGTTAACAAATCCGTGACCCACACACAATGCCCCATGTGTGGCGGGGTGGAGTTGAAGTCAGGAATGTGGGCTGGAATGGGGTCAGGAACTTGGGCTGGGAATGGGGGGAGCTCTATCCTGTCTGGAGTCTGAAGTCAGAATGGTTCGAATTACACTTTAACAAAGTCACTCAGAACTTGGGCTGGGCGATTCTAATAACACAGTCCAGAGAAACGTCAGGGTGTGACTTAACCTCCAAGGGGACCAATCAGGTCAAGTGATCACGTGAGCCTATCAGAGACAATCGGAGCTTTTTAACTAGTGCGTCCATAAAAAAAAATCCTCTCTGGCTCTTTGGGAGGGAGGGGCGGCTGAGGGAGGGCAGGAGTTCCCGGTGGGAGTGGGGACTGGTGGTGGCGATTTCCAACTTGTCCACCTGATGCAAGACTGGCATCGAAGGCCCGTCATAGAAACTGCCCGATCACCGATTTCAGTGGAATTAAACTTGGGCACGTTCTACAAGGGGTGCCCTTTCTTGCCAGTACTGCACCTGGACATTCGAGACTTACCCTCCACTTACCAACGCCCCCCGCCCCTCCCCCCCCGTCCTCTCCAACAACATGAGCGGAGGCCAGGGAACGGAATGAGTTGGAATAGGAGAGGGTGCACTTTATAAATCACTGGTTCTTCCCCAGCTGGAGTGTTGTGGCCAATTCTGGGCCCCGTACTTTAGGGAGGATGTGAAGGCCCTGGGGGAGGGTGGGGGGGAGATTGACCAGAATGGTCCCGGGGGATGAGGGCCTTCAGTGACGGGGAGAGATTGGAGAAGCCAGGGTTGTTCTCCTCGGAGCAGAGAAGGTTAAGGAGGAGATTTAATCGAGGGGTTCACTATCACGAGGGGTTTTGAGGAGTAAATCAGGAGAGACTGTTCCCAGGGGCAGGAGGGTGGGTAACCAGGGAGACACAGATTGACGATAATCGGCGATGGAACCAGAGGGGGAGATGGGGAGAATGTGTTTTGACGCAGCGAGTTGTTGTGATCGGGAACGCGCTGCCTGAAAGGGCGGTGGGAGCAGATTCAATTGGGACTTGGGTAAATACTGGAAGGGGGGAAATGTGCCGGGCTGTGGGGAAAGAGCAGGGGGGAGTGGGACTGATTGGATCGCTCTGTCACAGAGCCGGCACAGCACGGGCTCCATGGGCCCAATGGGATCCTCCTGCGCGGTATGAGTCTACAAGGGGAAGGGGGCACCTCTGGAGAAACAATACAAAACTGGATGGAAAATTAAAGTCCAAATATTTTGTGACTGACTTGACTTAGAGGAGACTTACCACAAAAAACATGATCAGAACCAAATTAAGTTATATAAAATGCATCACGGGTCATCAAGTATATAAAAATAAAGGACTTACATTTTTTTTAAACAATGCAGTAAATGACATCATACAAAAAATATATTAATTTTCTTATATAAAATGCAGCCAGAACAGGAATTGTAAGGGGAAATTAGTAATCATTTATCCCTTGGTCTGCTCTGCAGCTGGGAGAGCAAAAGAACAGGAGGAGGGCCATTCAGCCCCTCGAGCCTGTTACATTAGGAACAGGAGGGGGCCATTCAGCCCCTCGAGCCTGTTACATTAGGAACAGGAGGAGGCCATTCAGCCCCTCGAGCCTGTTACATTAGGAACAGGAGGAGGCCATTCAGCCCCTCGAGCCTGTTACACAGGAACAGGAGGAGGCCATTCAGCCCCTCGAGCCTGTTACATTAGGAACAGGAGGGGGCCATTCAGCCCCTCGAGCCTGTTACATTAGGAACAGGAGGAGGCCCATTCAGCCCCTCGAGCCTGTTACATTAGGAACAGGAGGAGGCCATTCAGCCCCTCGAGCCTGTTGCATTAGAAACAGGAGGAGGCCATTCAGCCCCTCGAGCCTGTTACATTAGAAACAGGAGGAGGCCATTCAACCCCTCGAGCCTGTTACATTAGAAACAGGAGGAGGCCATTCAACCCCTCGAGCCTGTAATAATCCGATGTCCTTATTGAAGAAACAGGCCTTGGACTGTAATGGACAGCGCAGGTGAAAGGTCAACTGAGAACCCCACAGGTCAGGGTGAGAGGTCATCACAGAGCAGCCAGTAACTGAGGCCGGAGAGGCAGCGAGGCTCGAGCATAAACCGCGAGCGATCCAACGGGAAAGATATTGCAACAAACCGCGTGAAGGAACACGGTGAATTCCTGACACAGGAATCGCGAGCTTCGGCAATACCGTCAGTATCCCGATCGTTGGGAACAACGGGAGTGCGGGCAGGGTCCTGAG
This sequence comes from Pristiophorus japonicus, assembly GCF_044704955.1. Lineage (NCBI taxonomy): Eukaryota > Metazoa > Chordata > Chondrichthyes > Pristiophoridae > Pristiophorus > Pristiophorus japonicus. The sequence continues at coordinate 11,697,656 of NC_092006.1, forward strand.
CGTGCCGTCCGTTCCAACTGCTGGGGAAACTGGATCTCACATGACTTTGCACATTTTAGATTCCCACTTTCTCCTCCATTTTGGGTATTCCTGGTCCTTCCCATTGACGGAATTCCCAGAGATCTGTGATGCCAATGCAGCGCTGAAAGATAAAGGGAGGGATAAGAATCCTCAGCCCCATTCCCCTTCCGCCCACCGTGAGTGTCCGTCATCCACTGTCCCATCAAACACTCCCAGGGCAGGTACAGCGTGGGGTTAGATACAGAGTAAAGCTCCCTCTACACTGTCCCATCAAACACTCCGAGGGCAGGTACACAGCACGGGGTTAGATACAGAGTAAAGCTCCCTCTACACTGTCCCATCAAACACTCCCAGGGCAGGTACAGGGGGTTAGATACAGAGTAAAGCTCCCTCTACACTGTCCCATCAAACACTCCCAGGGCAGGTACAGGGGGTTAGATACAGAGTAAAGCTCCCTCTACACTGTCCCATCAAACACTCCCAGGGCAGGTACAGGGGGTTAGATACAGAGTAAAGCTCCCTCTACACTGTCCCATCAAACACTCCCAGGGCAGGTACACCACGGGGTTAGATACAGAGTAAAGCTCCCTCTACACTGTCCCATCAAACACTCCCAGGGCAGGTACAGCACGGGGTTAGATACAGAGTAAAGCTCCCTCTACACTGTCCCATCAAACACTCCCAGGGCAGGTACAGCGTGGGGTTAGATACAGAGTAAAGCTCCCTCTACACTGTCCCCATCAAACACTCCCAGGGCAGGTACAGGGGGCTAGATACAGAGTAAAGCTCCCTCTACACTGTCCCATCAAACACTCGCAGGGCAGGTACAGGGGGTTAGATACAGAGTAAAGCTCCCTCTATACTGTCCCATCAAACACTCGCAGGGCAGGTACAGCACGGGGTTAGATACAGAGTAAAGTTCCCTCTACACTGTCCCATCAAACACTCCCAGGGCAGGTACAGGGGGTTAGATACAGAGTAAAGCTCCCTCTACACTGTCCCATCAAACACTCCCAGGGCAGGTACAGGGGGTTAGATACAGAGTAAAGCTCCCTCTACACTGTCCCATCAAACACTCCCAGGGCAGGTACAGCACGGAGTTAGATACAGCAGCACAGCCAGGGCACACTTCAGATGGTCTAAGAAAGTATCCTTCCCTTCCCTGAGGGACATTAATCAGCCGTCGTAACTCAACGCATGAAACAGCCACAAGCTGGGGGAATGTTCAGACCTACCCCTCCTCGGCAGTCCGCGTCTGCCTCATCTGCAACGATTCATAGAGATGATCACCTGCGCCAGAGACACAATGAGTAGAGTGACGGTTAAATAAAAAGAAAGATTTTGCATTTATATAGCGCCTTTCACCACCTCAGGACTTCCAAAAGCGCCTCACAGCCAATAAAGCACTTTTTTGAAGTGTGGTCACGGTTGTAATGTGGGAAACCCGGCAGCCAATTTGCGCACAGCAAGCTCCCACACACTGCAATGTGATAATGACCCAGATTATCTGTTTTAGTGATGTTGGTTGAGGGATAAATATTGGCCCCAGGACACTGGGGAGAACTCCCCCTGCTCTTCTTCCAATAGTGGCCCCGGGATCTTTTACATCCACCCGAGAGGGCAGACGGGACCTCGGTTTAATGTCTCATCCGAAAGACAGTACCTTCGACAGTGCGGCGCTCCCTCAGTACTGCCCCTCCGACAGCGCGGCGCTCCCTCAGTACTGCTCCTCCGACAGCGCAGCGTTCCCTCAGTACCGCCCCTCCGACAGTGCGGCACTCCCTCAGTACCGCCCCTCCGACAGTGCGGCGCTCCCTCAGTACTGCCCCTCCAACAGTGCGGCACTCCCTCAGTAATGCCCCTCCGACAGTGTGGCGCCCCCTCAGTACTGCCCCTCCGACAGTGCGGAGCTCCCTCAGTACTGCTCCTCCGACAGTGCGGCGCTCCCTCAGTACTGCCCCTCCGACAGTGCGGCGCTCCCTCAGTCCCTCCGTACTGCAGCATTTTGTAATTTTTCCCCATTTAAATAATAATTTTATTTTTTATTTTTTCTGATAACCTCACACTTTCCCACATTATACTCCATCTGCCAAATTGTTGCCCACTCACTTAGTCTGTCTATATCTCTTTGCAGCTTTTTTGTGCCCTCCTCACAACTTGCTTTCCCGCCCATCAGCAAACTTGGCTACATTACACTCGGTCCCGTCATCCAAATCAATTGTAAATAGTTGAGGACCCAGCACCGATCCCTGTGGAACCCCACTAGTCACTGTTTGCCAACCGGAAAATGACCCATTTATCCCGACTCTCTGTTTTCTGTTAGTTAGCCAATCCTCTATCCATGCTAATATATTACTCCCAACCGTGAACTTTTATCTTATGCAGTAACCTTTTATGTGGCACCTTATCAAATGCCTTCTGGAAATCCAAATGCACCACATCCACTGGTTCCCCTTTATCCACCCTGCTCATTACATCCTCAAAGAACTCCAGCAAATTTGTCAAACATGATTTCCCTCTCATAAAACTATGCCGACTCTCTTGATTGAATCATGCTTTTCCAAATGTCCCGCTACTGCTTCCTTAACATTTTCCCAAAGACAGACGTTAAGCTAACTGGTCTACAGTTTCCTGCTTTCTGTCTGCCTCTTTTTGAAATAGCTGCGTTACATTTGCGGTTTTCCAATCCGCTGGGACCTCCCTGGAATCCAGGGAATTTTGGTAGATTACAACCAATGCATCCACTATCTCTGCAGCCACTTCTTTTAAGACCCCTAGGATGCAAGCCGTCAGGTCCAGGGGACTTGACCGCCTTTAGTCCCATTATTTTACTGAGTACTTCTTCTTTAGTGATAGTGATTGTTTTAAGTTCCTCCCTCCCGAAAGCCCTTTGATTATCCATTATTGGGATGTTTTTAGTGTCTTCCACCGTGAAGACCGATACAAAATATTTATTCAAAGTCTCTGCCATTTTCCCGTTCCCCATTATTAATTCTCCAGTCTCATCCTCTCGGGGACCAACGTTTACTTTAGCCACTCTCTTCCTTTTTATATACCTGTAAAAGCTCTTACTATCTGTTTTTATATTTCTTGCTAGTTTAATTTCATAATCTATCTTCCCTCTATTATTTTTTTTCGTCGTTCTTTGCTGGTTTTTAAAAAGTTTCCCAATCCTCTGGCCTCCCACTAGTCTTGGCCACTTTGTATGCCTTTGTTTTCAAATTTAATACCATCCTTTATTTCCCTAGTTATCCACAGATGGTTATCTATTCTCTTAGTCTTTCCTTTGACATATGAGGAGAGACTGGATCAACTGGGCCTTTATACACTGGAGTTTAGAAGGATGAGAGGGGATCTCATAGAAACATATAAGATTCTGACGGGACGGGACAGGTTAGATGCGGGAAGAATGTTCCCGATGTTATGGAGGTCCAGAACCAGGGGACACAGTCTTAGGATAAGGGGTAGGCCATTTAGGACCGAGATGAGGAGAATCTTCTTCACTCAGAGAGTTGTGAACCTGTGGAATTCCCTGCCGCAGAGAGTTGTTGAGGCCAATTCATTCGATATATTCAAGAGGGAGTTAGATGTGGCCCTAACGGCTAAAGGGATCAAGGGGTATGAGGAGAAAGCAGGAAAGGGGTACTGAGGTGAATGATCAGCCATGATCATATTGAATGGTGGTGCAGGCTCGAAGGGCCGAATGGCCTGCTCCTGCACCTATTTTCTATGTTTCCTTCTTATTGAGATATATTTTTCTTGAGAGTTCTGAAATATCTCCTTAAACGGCTCATCAACCGTCCCACACTTTAGTCTATTTTCCTAGTCCACTTTAGCCAACTCTGCCCTCATACCTTTGTAGTCTCCTTTATTTAAGCTTAGGGCCCTGGTTTGAGATCCAGCTCTCTCACCCTCCAACTGAATGTGAAATTCAACCACGCTATGATCACTCTTTCCTAGAGGATCCTTTACTAGGTGATCACTTATTAATCCCGACCTTCCCTTTTATTCTTTCCTCTCCCCATTCCCTGCCTCTGTACTCGTGCCTGTTACACCTCTTAACTTTTTCCAGTTCTGACGAAAGGTTATCGACCTGAAAAGTTAACTCGGTTTCTCTTGCGACGGAAGCTGCCTGACCCACTGAGTGTTTCCAGCATTTTCTGTTGTTATTTCAGATTTCCAACATCGGCAGTATTTTGCTTTTGTTCAATAACACAGGAACATAAAGAATTAGGGACAGGAGTAGGCCATTTGACCCCTCGAGCCTGCTCTGTCATTGAATAAGATTATGGCTGATCTCCACTTTCCTGCACAGTCCCCATAACCCTCGATTCCCTTTGTGCCCAAAAATCTATCGATCTCAGCCTCGAATATACTCAATGTCATGTATGTACATGCTGTTTGTAGCCACCAGATGGTGTCATTGTTGGAGGCCACTGAGCAGCATGCACATGGTGCTGCTCTGGTATAAAAGGCCAGCCATTTTGTGAGTCAGACACTTTGGGACTAAATAAAGCACAAGCAAGGTCGTACCTTGCTTAGTTAAACAGTACTCAGTTTGAACCTTTATTGCGGACATAACACTCAATAACTGAGCCTCCACAGCCCTCTGGGGTAGAGAATTCCAAAGGTTAGCCACCCTTTGAGTGAAAAAATTTCTCCTCGTCTCAGCCCTAAATGGCCGACCCCTTATTCTGAGACTGTGTGACCCCTGGTTCTAGACTCCCCAGCCCGGGGGAAACATCCTCCCTGCATCTACCCTGTCAATCCCTGTAAGAATTGAGAGTGTTTCAATGAGATCACCTCTCATTCTTCTAAACTCTAGAGAATATCGGCCTCGTCTACTCAATCCCCCCATCCCAGGAATCAGTCTCGTAAACCTTCGCTTCACTCCCTCCAAGGTGAGGAGACCCGGTATTTTTGGTCGCCTTCTGTGGGTGTCTGAGTTATCCTGGTGGGGGGCTCCTGATTTCTGTGCTACTTACTCCTCTCTGTAGCCGTTCGGGTCCCGAGCTGCAGGCGGTTCAGATACGTGGGGTCCGGCTGTAGATATGTGTTGTTTAAATTCCTGAGGATAACACAGGACAGTATCAGAAAGTGTAATCATTCATCATCATCATAGGCAATGCCTCGGAATCGAGGAAGACTTGCTTCCACTCTTAGCATGAGTCCTTAGGTGGCTGAACAGTCCAATATGAGAACCACAGTCCCTGTCACAGGTGGGACAGACAGTGGTTAAAGGAAAGGGTGGGTGGGGAGCCTGGTTTGCCTGCGCTTGGTTTCTGCACGCTCTCGGCGACGAGACTCGAGGTGCTCAGCGCCCTCCCGGATGCACTTCCTCCACTTAGGGCGGACTGGTCTTTGGCCAGGGACTCCCAGGTGTCGGTGGGGATGTTGCACTTTATATCAGGGATGCTTTGAGGGTGGTCCCTTGTAACGTTTCCTCTGCCCACCTTTGGCTCGTTTGCCGTGAAGGAGTTCAGAGTAGAACGCTTGCCTCAGGAGACTCGTGTCGGGCACACGGACAATGTGGCCCACCCAGCGGAGCTGATCAAGTGTGGTCAGTGCTTCGATGCTGGGGATGTTGGCCTGGTCGAGGACGCTAATGTTACAGTGCGTGTTGCTAACACCTTCTGAAGCGGCCCTTTATACGTTTGAGACCCACTGCTTCTGCGACCGGCCTTTCCTTCATCGAAAGTGAACAAGCTATTCAACCGGGACAACAAGCTCAGGATGAGAGGAAAGACTATCGCACCTTACAAGACCTCAGGACCTCCCAAAACACGTTACAACCAATGAGGGCGTCCCACCCACACTTTCCCTCAACCACTGTCTGTCCCACCTGCGACAGAGACTGTAATTCCCGTATTGGACTGTTCAGTCACCTCACTTTTAGCGTGGAAGCAAGTCTTCCTCGATTCCGAGGGACAGCCTATGATGATGATGACAGTCAATGAAGTACTTTTTGTGAGGTGCACTCACTGTTGGTTGTGATCTATATGATCAGTGAGAACGTTCCCTAACCCTCGAATGGCTCAGTGGATAAGCGTGGTACTGATCCTCACAAAGCTGAAGGTCCCGGATTCACTTCTAGGTCTCTACCGAGTCACTAGCAGGTTAGGGAGCATTCTCACTGATCATATAGATCACAAAGGGTCATTGTTATACATCCATTTATATTCCCACGTTTTATACATCAGAGAGCGATAGCACTCTCGCCTCTGAATCCGAAGGTCCTGGGTTCACAGAGCGCCGCAGTGTCGGAGGGACGGTACTGAGGGAGCGCCTCACTGTGGGAGGGTCAGTACTGAGGGAGCGCCGCACTGTGGGAGGGGCAGTACTGAGGGAGCGCCGCACTGTCGGAGGGGCGGTCCTGAGGGAGCGCCGCACTGTCGGAGGGGCAGTACTGAGGGAGCGCCGCACTGTGGGAGGGGCGGTACTGAGGGAGTGTTGCACTGTCGGAGGGGCAGTACTGAGGGAGCCTGCACTGTCGGAGGGGCGTTCCTGAGGGAGCGCCGCACTGTCGGAGGGGCAGTACTGAGGGAGCGGCGCACTATCGGAGGGGCAGTACTGAGGGAGCGCCGCACTGTCGAACATTGGCGGATTGCGGATTGGAAAGGACCCTCTGGTCCACCCAGTCTGCCCTACACAATCGCGATACTTTATCTTTATTATTATTCGTTCCTGGAATGTGGGCATCGCTGGCAAGGCCGGCATTTATTGCCCATCCCTAATTGCCCCTTGAGAAGCTGGTGGTGAGCTGCCTTCTTGAACCGCTGCAGTCCGTGTGGTGAAGATGCTCCCACAGTGCTGTTAGGGAGGGAGTTCCAGGATTGTGACCCAGCGACGATGAAGGAACGGCCAATATATTTCCAAGTCAGGATGGTGTGTGACTCGGAGGGGAACGTGGAGGTGGTGGTGTTCCCATGCACCTGCTGCCCTTGTCCTTCTAGGCGGGTAGAGGTCGCGGGTTTGGGAGGTGCTGCCGAAGAAGCCTTGGCGAGTTGCTGCAGTGCATCTTGTAGACGGTGCACACTGCAGCCACGGTGCGCCGGTGGTGGAGGGAGTGAATGTTGAAGGTGGTGGGTAGCGTGTCGATCGAGCGGGCTGCTTTGTCCTGGATGGTGTCGAGCTTCTTGAGTGTTGTTAGAGCTGCAACTCATCCAGGCAAGTGGAGAGTGTTCCATCACACTCCTGACATACCTTGTAGATGGTGGAGAGGCTTTGGGAAGTCAGGAGGTGGGTCACAATATATCGACTCCCCCAGCCCACCCGAAACCATGTGATGTCCTGGGAGTAGCGAAGAACCAGATAAAAACCAAGACTAAGGGGGGGGGGACAACATTGCCTCTAAGCCATGTGGCCATGCAGCCCGTTAAAGGGCCCAATGGCAGGGGCGGTGGGGGGGGGGGGGGGCGGGGAAATCAGCGGAAACTCCTCTCCAACTCTTCCCATGGTGATCAAAACTAGTCCAGGAGAGCTCTCTGGCCATAATTTTATGATTCATCTCAGGAATAGGAGCAGGAATCGGCCATTTGGCCCCTCGAGCCTGCTCCGCCATTTTATACGATCATGGCTGATCCGATCATGGACTCAGCTCCACTTCCCCGCCCCCCCCATAACCCTTGACTCCCTTATCGCTCAAAAATATGTTCAATGACCCGGCCTCCACAGTTCTCTGGGGCAGAGAATTCCAAAGATTCACCACCCTGGAGAGGAGAAATTCCTCCTCATCTCCGTTACCTCTTTTTCTGAAACTATGCCCCCTAGTTCTCTCAACAACGCCAATTGAGAGGAAGAGGTTGCTGCAGGTTAAGTGTTACCTGTTTGCTTGAGCGGGCGTGTTTCTGTAAGGATCCTCATCCTCGTCCTCTGCAATGGCCACGAGCTCGTCCTGCTCCATCTCCTCGATCTCCTTCCCCCTGCAGTGCAAACCTCCGCCGTTCTCCCTGCGTACCGTGGCACTCTCGGTCTCCGCTGCTTCTGAGAGGAGGCAGTTCGTGACATATTAGCGTGAGTTTCCACTCCACAAATGTCAGGGGTGACAATTGTCATTTATTTTAAACTGATTATGGAGATCTACATCTATGTAAATAAAAAGTTCTTCTCTGTGCAGCCATTGCCTATTCATTTTTTGGGGGTTCCAGCTTTTGTATGTCAACAATTAACACTGAAATGCCTCATCAGTTATCAGTTACATTTCCTATGTAAACAGGTCACGTGACGAACACTAGGTGGTGCTGCAGCACCACCGTATCCTGTACCACTGCATCCTCTGACATACAATGAGCAACGCCGCAGGAGATCAACGCAAAAACCTTGATTTTTATTTTAATCTGTTCATTTTCTTACTGCCCCGTCGAGCCACCTCGCGACGATGCCAGGATGCGGTGGTGCTGCAGCGCCACCTAGTGGCACCAGCCTGCAGCTGTGTTCGTCACGTGACCTGTTTACATAGGAAATCCCCTGTATAACTGATGAGGCATTTCAGTGTTAATTGTTGACGTACAAAAGCTGGAACCCACCTCACTAGCAGGATAAGTTAAGCTACCCCAGCCAACTTCCTGGAGTCAGGCTGCTCCCAGCCCGGTCCATCGCAGTGAATGGAGCTACTCGAGGGGGCTTCCTGCTGGTGACTTATGGAGTGGTCTGGGGGAGGGGGAGGGGGAGGGGGGCCTGAAATGGCGGCTCTACGTGCAGCCAGATGCTTTTTGCAAAAGAAAATACAAGGTTTTAGTAAGTAGCGTCTAGAAATATGCTCATTTCTATGGAATCATAGAATAGTACAGCACAGAAGGAGGCCATTCGAGTCTGCACTGGTTCTTTCGAAGAGCAATGCAGTTAGTCCCACCCCCGCGCCCCCCACCACCCGCTCTTTCCCCTTCAAGTATTTATCCAACTCCCCTTTGAAGGGTACGATTGAATCTGCCTCCACCACCCTATCAGGCAGCGCATTCCAGATCCTAACTACTCGCTGCGTAAAAAAGTTTTCCCTCTGGTTCTTTTTGCAATAGAAAAATTAAATCTGTGCCCTCTGGTTACCGAGCCTTCAGCCATTGCAGCCTCTGCAAGATACTGCAAATCCATTGGCAGGATAGGCACACCAACGTCAGTGTTCTCGCTCAGGCCAACATCCCCAGCATCGAAGCACTGACCACGTTCGATCCGCTCCGATGGACCACATTGCCCACATGCCCGATACTAAACCCCCAAAACAAGCGCTCTACTCCGAGCTCGGACACGGCAAGCGTGTCCCAGGTGGACAGAGGAAACACTTCAAGGACACCCTCAAAGCCTCCTTGAAAAAGTGCAACATCCCCACCGACACCTGGGAGTCCCCGGCCCAAGACCGCCCAAAGTGGAGGAAGAGCATCCGGGAAGGCGCCGAACATCTGGAGTCTCTTGGCCGGGAGCATGTGGGAAGCCAAGCACAACCCGCGGAAGGAGCACACGACAACCCAAGCACCCCCCACCCACCCGTCCCTCCAACCACCGCCTGCCCCAGGCACTGCCTGTGACAGAGACTGTAGGTCCCACACTGGGCTCATCAGTCACCCGAGAACTCATATCCGTGTGGTAGCAAGTCATTCTCGACTCTGAGGGACTGACTGTCTCTCTCTCGCTCTCTCAGAGAGTGATTGGAAACAATTTATCTTTATTTCTCTAAAAGAAAGATAAGAAATGGGAGCAGGATTAGGCCATTCGGCCCATCGAGCCTGTTCCGCCATTCAATAAGATCAAGGCTGATCTGATCATGGACTCAGTTCATCATCATCGTCGGCAGTCCCTCGAAACGAGGATGACTTGCTTCCAGGCCAACAAAAAAGGATGAGTTCACAGGTGTTTCGAAAGAAGAACCCAAACTGCATCCTGAAGGGTGGAAGATGCCTGTGGGTGGATATTTTTAACGTGGGGTGACCGTTGCACACCAGCCACCACACGGGCTTGACAGAGCGAGGTCTTGGTCCAATGGCAAAGGTTAACTAGGATGACTGGAGACCAGCTCTGCTGCACGGGCCTAGTGCACACACATATCGCACACAGTGTGGGCTGGGCCCGTGCTGCCCCTGGGCCCCGATCACATCACTCTACAATCTCTTGCTGCTCCTTCGCCCCGACCTCGCCGCTCCTGCTGTACCTGCCCACGCTCCAATCACCGACCTGGACCTTGGTGACGTCACTCTTCGCTGCCGTCGCCCTCCTGTACCAGCTCGCGCTGTACCTTGTCGTGGCATGCCTCCACGCTGCTCCCTGGGCCGCACGCCGCTCCTTTTATGGCCCCGACCTGCAGGTTTCTCGCAGGTCGGAGCCTCGGTTCATAAGAATCTAATAAATATCTAAACCCTTAATGATTTTAGACATTTCTATCAAATTTATTGTTGTTTAAGAGGCATGGCTCGTTCTGAACTTCCATCGCCAAGCACATCGTCTCAGAGCCACTTTATCTACAAAGAGACTGCCTCGCTCCCCCTCTCACAGATCAGCAAATGAGTCGAGTCTCCGTGCTGGAGTAGCACTTATTCCGTTCCCAGGTCCGTGACCAAGCACCGATCTACGTTTTTGCTACATTTGCCTTCTGTGGGAAAGAGGACAACAAACAGAGAACAACAAACAGAGAGCGGAACTACCAAAAGACATCAGTTACTGGGTGGCAAATACTACATTGGTAGTTTGGGAGCCAATCCCCTCCCCTCAATGGCATTAAAGGTAAAAAGTATGACAGCTCAGATATTTACAATGTCTCGTATCGCTTAAAAAAAGTTCATTCTTGGGATGTGGCCCGGCATTTATTGCCCATCCCGAATTGCCCCTTGAGAAGGTGGTGGTGAGCCTCCTTCTTGAACCGCTGCAGTCCCGTGTGGTGAAGGTGCTCCCACAGTGCTGTTAGCGAGGGAGTTCCAGGATTGTGACCCAGCAACGGTGAAGGAACGGCCGATATCTGTCCAAGTTGCGATGGTGTGCTTGTAACTTGTTGGGGAATGTGGAGGTGATGGTGTTCCCATGTGCCAGCCGGGAGGGCGCTGAGCACCTCGAGTCTCGTCGCCGAGAGCGTGCAGAAACCAAGTGCAGGCAGCGGAAGGAGCGTGCGGCAAACCAGTCCCACCCTCCCCTTCCCTCAACCACTGTCTGTCCCACCTGTGACAGGGACTGTGGCTCCCGTATTGGGCTGTTCAGCCACCTAAGGACTCATGTTAAGAGTGGAAGCAAGTCTTTCTCGATTCCGAGGGATTTCCTATGATGATGATGCCTTTGTGCCTCTCGGTGCTGGAGATCGCGGGTTTGGGAGGTGCTGCCGAAGAAGCAGTTGCAGAGCTGTGGGGGAAAGAGCAGGGGGAGCGGGACTAATTGGATAGCTCTTTCAAAGAGCCGGCACGAGCACAAAGGACCGAATGGCCGTCTTCTGTGCTGCATCGTTCTCAGGTGGTCATCAAAACCCCAAATCGGTAGCTGAGTCTCTCTCAGCAAGCAGTAATCCCAAGTTAAAATTATAATCGCTTCAGCGCGCCCCCCCCCTTACATTACCTCGGAGTCCATTGCTGAGGGACTGCTCGGTTTCTCCAGCGGAGGAGCCAGGGTCTGCGGGCCCGTGTGAAGTGAGTCCGTTGTGGGTCTGCCCTCGCTGTTCATTGACGTGCAGCTTTCCATGGGAGTTGTGTGGGTATGGGGGCAACTGGTTCTCCACAGGCCTGCTCAACACAAGGGGTAAGAGAAAGGTGAGGATACGGGGGCGGTAAGTGACACAGCTAGGAAACCTAAAAATGGGGTGTAAGGGGTTAGAAGATTTTTTTAAATCTTTTTGCGCAGAGGGTTGTTATGGTGGGAGGGTGGGTAGGTGTAGTTGGGGATACGGGGAGAAGGTGGGTAGGTGGGGTTGGGGATATGGGGAGAAGGTGGGTAGGTGGGGTTGGGGATATGGGGAGAAGGTGGGTAGGTGGGGTTGGGGGATACGGGGGGGGGGGAGAAGGTGGGGTTGGGGGATCCGGCGAGTAGGTGGGTAGGTGGGGTTGGGGGATACGGGGGGGGGGATACGGAGAGAAGGTGGGTAGGTGGGGTTGAGGATACGGGGAGAAGGTGGGTAGGTGGGGTTGGGGGATATGGGGAGAAGATGGGTAGGTGGGGTTGGGGGATATGGGGAGAAGATGGGTAGGTGGGGTTGGGGGATACGGGGGGGAGGTGGGGTTGGGGGATATGGGGGGGGGAAGGTGGGTGGGGTTTGGGGATACGGGGGGGGAGGTGGGTTTGGGGGATACGGGGGGGGAAGGTGGGTAGGTGGGTTTGGGGGATACGGGGGGGAGGTGGGTTTGGGGGATACGGGGGGGAAGGTGGGTTTGGGGGATACGGGGGGGAGGTGGGTTTGGGGGATACGGGGGGGGGGGAGGTGGGTTTGGGGGATACGGGGGGAGGTGGGTTTGGGGGATACGGAGGGGGGAAGGTGGGGTTGGGGATACAGGGAGAAGGTGGGTAGGTGGGGTTGGGGGATACGGGGGGGGGAGGTGGGTTTGGGGGATATGGGGGGGAAGGTGGGTTTGGGGGATACGGGGGGGGGGTTTGGGGGATATGGGGGGGGAGGTGGGTTTGGGGGATACGGGGGGGGAGGTGGGTTTGGGGGATACAGAGGGGGGAAGGTGGGGTTGGGGATACGGGGAGAAGGTGGGTAGGTGGGGTTGGGGGATACGGGGGGGGGGAGGTGGGTTTGGGGGATACGGAGGGGGGAAGGTGGGGTTGGGGGATACGGAGGGGGGAAGGTGGGGTTGGGGATACAGGGAGAAGGTGGGTAGGTGGGGTTGGGGGATACGGAGGGTGGTGGGGTTGGGGGATACGGGGGGGAAGGTGGGTTTGGGGGATACGGGGGGGGGGGGGGGAAGGTGGGTTTGGGGGATACGGGGGGGGGAGGTGGGTTTGGGGGATACGGGGAGAAGGTGATACAGGAAGAGCCAAAAAACAAAAATAAGAACGTTGGATATTTTTGGAATCGGTCACGTCCATTTGAGCCATCAGGCCTGGGGCTTTCTCTGATCATTTAACCTGCTCCTCCCCGTACCCCTAAACCCCGGCTTTGGGGCGAATAAATTCTGTCTGATTTCCCTTCTTGTTCCTCAGCTTTAACAGGCACATTTTATCAACAGGAATAAATGATTGAACACACAGCCGATCTGAAGATAGTTACAGCGCTCTGCCTGGAGATTTGCTATTGCGCTAAAACTGCTTAAAGGCGTTAGCAACTCCCTAGACTAATGGGTAAACAACAACAACTTGTGTTTATATAGTGCCTTTAACGTAGTAAAACATCCCAAGGTGCTTCACAGGAGCGTTATAAGACAAAACAAATAAATTTGACACCGAGCCACATAAGAAGAAATTACGGCAGGTGACCAAAAGCTCGGTCAAAGAGGTAGGTTTTAAGGAGCGTCTTAAAGGAGGAGAGAGAGGTAGAGAGGTTTAGGCAGGGAGTTTCAGAGCTTGGGGCCCAGGCAACAGAAGGCACAGCCGCCAATGGTTGAGCGATTATAATCGGGGATGCTCAAGAGGGCAGAATTAGAGGAGCGCAGACATCTTGGCAGGAGTGGGGGGAAGGTTGTGGGGCTGGAGGAGGTTACAGAGATAGGGAGGGGGCGAGGGCCATGGAGGGATTTGAAAGCAAGGATGAGAATTTTGAAATCGAGGCGTTGCTTAACTGGGAGTCAATGTAGGTCAGCGAGCACAGGGGGTGATGGGTGAGCGGGACTCGGTGCGAGTTAGGATATAGGGGCAGCGAGCACAGGGGGTGATGGGTGAGCGGGACTCGGTGCGAGTTAGGACACGGGAGCAGCGAGCACAGGGGGTGATGGGTGAGCGGGACTCGGGGCGAGTTAGGACACTGGGGCAGTGAGCACAGGGGGTGATGGGTGAGCGGGACTCGGTGCGAGTTAGGACACGGGAGCAGCGAGCACAGGGGGTGATGGGTGAGCGGGACTCGGTGCGAGTTAGTATACGGGGGCAGCGAGCACAGGGGGTGATGGGTGAGCGGGACTCGGTGCGAGTTAGGACACGGGGGCAGCGAGCACAGGGGGTGATGGGTGAGCGGGACTCAGTGCGAGTTAGGACACAGGGGCAGCGAGCACAGAGGGTGATGGGTGAGCGGGACTCGGTGCGTGTTAGGACACGGGAGCAGCGAGCACAGAGGGTGATGGGTGAGCGGGACTGGGTGCGAGTTAGGACACGGGGCAGCGAGCATAGGGGGTGATGGGTGAGCGGGACTCGGTGCGAGTTAGGACACGGGGGCAGCGAGCACAGGGGGTGAGGGGTGAGCGGGACTCGGTGCGAGTTCAGACACGGGGCAGCGAGCACAGGGGGTGATGGGTGAGCGGGACTCGGTGCGAGTTAGGACACGGGGCAGCGAGCACAGGGGCTGATGGGTGAGCGGGACCGGATGCGAGTTAGGACACGGGGCAGCGAGCACAGGGGGTGTTGGGTGAGCGGGACTCGGTGCGAGTTAGGACACGGGGCACAGGAGGTGATGGGTGAGTGGGACTCGGTGTGAGTTAGGACACGGGGCAGCGAGCACAGAGGGTGATGGGTGAGCGGGACTCGGTGCAAGTTAGGACACGGGGGTGATGGGTGAGTGGGACTCGGTGTGAGTTAGGACACGGGTCAGCGAGCACAGGGGGTGATGGGTGAGCGGGACTCGGTGCGAGTTAGGACACGGGGCAGCGAGCACAGGGGGTGATGGGTGAGCGGGACTCGGTGCGAGTTAGGACACGGGGCAGCGAGCACAGGGGGTGATGGGTGAGCGGGACTCGGTGCGAGTTAGGACACGGGGCAGCGAGCACAGGGGGTGATGGGTGAGCGGGACTCGGTGCGAGTTAGGACACGAGGTTAGCCAAGTTTTGGATGACCCCTAGTTTACGTCGGGTAGAATGTGGGAGGCCGGCGAGGAGTGCGTTGAAGTAGTCAAGTCTGGAGGTAACAAAGGCACGGATGAGGGCTTCAGCGGCGGATGAGCTGAGGCAGGGGGCGGAGACAGGCGATGTTACGGAGGTGGGAATATTCAGAGGTGAGAGCGCTATCAAACTGAGCCAATGTCACACATGCACAGCTCAATTCAATATTCTGCAAACGCTCTTTGTGCAGATAAACACACAATGGTCACCTGTACCCCAGCGAGAGGCAGCACCTTTCAAATAAAACCGGTGGGGGGAAACAATCTTACTCACTGAAGAACTGGTTTCCGATGATACTGTTGCCCGTTTGTATGTCTGTGGGTTATGGGAACCGGACCCCTGAGCGGGTTTGATCGGGGGAAACTCCCAGGTAGGTATTTCTGTGAACACAGATTGTTAATGGTACGTCAAATCAGAAATATATACACATATATTTAATATAAATGAGTGCATGCATCATTGTTTGGAGCAAGTGTAAACACAACATTTATACAGCAAAGTAAAGCTCCCTCTACGCTGTCCCATCAAACACTCCCAGGGCAGGTACAGCACGGGGTTAGATACAGAGTAAAGCTCCCTCTACACTGTCCCATCACACACTCCCAGGGCAGGTACAGGGGGTTAGATACAGAGTAAAGCTCCCTCTACACTGTCCCATCAAACACTCCCAGGGCAGGTACAGGGGGTTAGATACAGAGTAAAGCTCCCTCTACACTGTCCCATCAAACACTCCCAGGGCAGGTACAGGGGGTTAGATACAGAGTGAAGCTCCCTCTACACTGTCCCATCAAACACTCCCAGGGCAGGTACAGCATGGGGTTAGATACAGAGTAAAGCTCCCTCTACACTGTCCCATCAAACACTCCCAGTCATGGGGAATGTGGGACTGGAGGAGGGGGATGGACTGGGGGAGTTGGGACGTGGGCGAGTGGGGAGAGTGGGACGTGGGTGAGTTGGGACTGGGTGTGTGGGAGAGCTGCTGGATGTGATGAAGAATGAGGTTGGGAATGGAGAGCTGAAGGGACGGTGTCAGATGGACAGGCGCACGACGGTGGTAAAACACTTACCAAAGGCATGGCTGGCGGGATGCCCCGAGCATGGGGCAACGCGCTGTTAAACGACAGTCTGTACTGAATGGCGTCCGCCAGCTTGTTCACAATCCTTTCCTGTGCGGAGCCGGTGGGTTCCTGTAAGACCAAAGAAAATCACAGAGGAGCATCCAGCATCAATGGTGAATACTCAAGGTCCTTTTGAGGTTGATCAAACTCCAAGGGCTAGATTTTCAGCTCCTCTCCGTTTTTCGCCCCGGAGTGGTGGCAATGGCAGCGGTGAGGTGTTCTGGTCGGGCAGCCAGCCTCCAGTGCCCCGCAGCGATAACTCGGGTCCGGTTTAGTGACGGCGCGGAGTATCACCGCCCGCCTGCTCGCGACACCGGCGCGAAGGTTTCCGTGGCTTTTTTTTTTTGAAGGTTCCCCCTTCCCCCCCCACCGCCTCAGGTATCTCTCAGAGTTTCCCATGCTAGCGCCCGGGAGAGGTACACGACGCACTCCCTTAGTCCCCGCGCCCCGTACGGCAGGGCCCAGCTGCCCAAAGGACACCCTCAAAGCCTCCTCGAAAAAGTGCAACATCCCCTCCGACTCCTGCAATCCCCGGCCCAAAAGCACCTAAAGTGGAGGAGAAGCCTCCGGGAAGGCGCCAAGCACCTCGAGTCTCTTTGCCTGGAGCACGCGGAAGGCAAGTACAAACAGCGGAAAGAGTGCACGACAACCCAAGCACCCCAACTCAATGTAGGAAACCCAGCAGCCAATTTGCACACAGCAAGACCCACAAACAGCAGTGTGAGAATGATCAGATCATCTCTTTTAGTGATGTTGATTGAGGGATAAATATTGGCCCCAGGACATTCTTCTTCGAAATCATGCCTGGATCTTTTACATCCATCTCAGAGGGCAGACGGGGCCTCAGTTTAACGTCTCATCCGAAAGACGGCACCTCCGACAATGCAGCACTCTCTCAGTACCGCCCCTCCCTCAGTACTGCTCCTCCGACATTGCGGCGCTCCCTCAGTACTGCCCCTCCGACAGTGCGCCGCTCCCTCAGTACTGCCCCTCCGACAGTGCGGCATTCCCTCAGAGCTGCTCCTCCCACAGTGCGGCGCTCCCTCAGTACCGCCCCTCCCACAGTGCGGCGCTCCCTCAGTACCGCCCCTCCGACAGTGCGGTGCTCCCTCAGTACAGCCCCTCCGACAGTGCGGCGCTCCCTCAGTACTGCACTGGAGTGTCAGCCTAGATTTTTGTGCTCAAGTCCTTGGAGTAGGACTTGAACCCACAACCTTCTGACTCAGAGGCGAGTGTGCTGCCCACTGAGCCACAGTTGATACGGTCTGCAATTCCCCACAGAGTGGGGACTTTATTCCAGACTTAAGCCCCATCTACCTACTCAGGTCAGTAAATGATCTTCTGGGATTGCTGGAAGAAGAGCACGGGAACAGTTTTCCCCAGTGTCCTGGGCCAACAGTCCTCTCTGCAGCAACACCACCAAAAACAGAGTAACTGGTCGTTCATCCCGTCTTGCTGTGCGCAAAGAATTACCGTAACGTCTGCCGACATGACAACAGTGAATGCACTCCGACAGCAATCACTGCGTGGGGATCAGGGGGCCCAGGGCCTGACCGATCGCAGTCTCCTCGCGGCTGAGGTGTGCCGAGTCAGTGCATCATCACTCATCATCATAGGCAGTCCCTCGGAATCGAGTAAGACTTGCTTCCATTCCTTGAGACAATCACTATCAGTAGGGGGGTAGTGCTGGACAGGCTAATGGGACTCAAGGTAGACAAGTCCCCTGGTCCTGATGAAATGCATCCCAGGGTATTAAAAGAGATGGCAGAAGTTATAGCAGATGCATTTGTTATAATCTACCAAAATTCTCTGGACTCTGGGGAGGTACCATCGGATTGGAAAGCAGCTAATGTAACGCCTCT